>NC_142395.1:29840226-30151893 GCF_059441095.1 Idiotropiscis lumnitzeri | reverse complement strand
CCGCTGTGCGTTCTTGTGTGTTTAATCATTGCTGAATAATCAATAAAACTTTTGTTGCAGGCTGGGCAAGAAAATGGCTTCTCTCCGGTGTGTGTCTTTGTGTGTGACGTCAAATTTGTCTTGCGATTGAAACTTTTACCACAATGCGAGCAAGTGAAAGGTTTCTCTCCTGTATGTATTCTCATGTGTGACGTCAAGTGCACCTTCTGGGTGAATTTCTTTCCACAAACTGAGCAGATGAAAGGTTTTTCTCCTGTGTGAATTATCATGTGCCTTTTCAGATTCATCTTGTGGCTGAACGTTTTGTCACATTGAAAACATTTCCAGTGTCCGTTGCCTGCGTTACGTGTCATATCCTCTTTCGAGTGTTCATCATTATCAGTGTCGGATGCGGTGACGACACTGTCTAATAACGGAGGTGCGAGGCTTTCTGCTTGTACTCCTCCACGGTGGTCTCCAACACCTTCGATTGTCATGCGTTGACTTGAGCTGTTGCCTGAAGGCTCCTCCATTCCGTTCTGCTCACTTTGACCTTTGCCGTCACAGTCTTCTTCGCTTTTCACGATGCCACAAAACACTGGCAAGTCCAGGCCTTGAAGCTGCTCCTCTTCCTTAATGAGGGGGGTCTCGGGATCGCCCCGCTTCTCAGGGGGAAGATATTCTTCACTGGCATCTACAATAAGAAGGCGAAGATGCGGTTGAGGGAAGTCTCACACAAACTCTTCAGTTTTATCAATATTAACAAAATGCTGCATTAGCCCAAGACTTTGTTTTTGCAGTGGTAGCAAGAAGCATACTTATCCAATGATTTTAGAATTAAGTGTTCATTAATACACCAGAAGAACAATTACAAGTTTATAATTGTATTTTTTATGAAGTAGCCTTGTTGTTGTTTAGCTACTTTGATCATTTACTGTGGCTTTGCTAGCGACATCCTTCCTATAGTTAAGCAACATTTAATGTGGACTCTGACAACGCCTTAGTGCTTCGCTCACTACAAGCATAAGAGGGCGGAGCTTAGCATGAACTACTCAGCCGCTGGCTCTTTCTTGCCATTCGTTGTTGGTTATATGCTAATCATGTTGGTAAATGTCATTTCCATGAGATAATTGTCATGTGTTTGTTGTTTACCATGTTGGTATCTATTATTTCTATTACCTGGATTGCACATGTGCATTGCAGACAAAGCATTGTGCGTATGCAGATTTTTTGCAGCAGAGCCATGGCTTTGTGAATTGATACTTTGATTTTGTTACATCAATGCACAATTTCCAGTAACATTTTGACCTTCAAATTTTCCTAATCTGTTATCTACATTAGTAGGACTTTAACTTAACCATCAGTAAAGTGAAATTTAGTGTGTGGCTTGCAATATGAATTTGAGATAGGAGGTGGTATTTGTTTTGTTAATCGCTGTGTTTGCTCAAAGGCCATCTAAAGGTTGGATAGCAAGTGGTCCGATCGGAAGAGAATATTAGAAAAAAAAATAAGAACAAATAAGAGTAATCATTGAACAAACCTCTGCGAAGAACATCTTGAGACTCGAAAGCGTCCAGTCGTTGACGTTGTCGCTCGTTTTCCTCTTTGACCCGACTAAGTTCCTCCTCGTATTCAGCTATAGTTCTTTCAAACACGACAAAAAATTCTTCGGCGGCCGCACTTAGTCGCTGATTCAGAAGCGCTTTTAGTAATTCTATTTTACACATTTTCACACGCTAACCACTACACTTTATAGTCACTCGAGCACCGCTTTGCAATGTGCCGATAATGTCTCTCACTAAGCTAGCTGGAGACACATAAGTAAAGTATTATTAAAAAAAAGAGTCAGTTGTCTGACTAAAATACACGCAAAAACACTAACATGGCTGCAACGTAACAACAGTACAGCTTCCTTCTCTTTCTTTTACTTCCGGTGTGCAAAACACAATCACGTGCATGACTGCCTCCTCTGGTACAGTGGTGTCATTACATTAGGAATGCAGATAGATAGCTGGATGGAGGGAGGGTTAGATAGATAGATAGATAGATAGATAGATAGATAGATAGATAGATAGATAGATAGATAGATAGATAGATAGATAGATAGATAGATAGATAGATAGATAGACAGCATTTCACAACAGCTGGAGCTGTAACAAAGCACTTTCCATACAGTATAATACAATCTAGCAATAAGACAACAACAAAGACAATGAAAGCAGTAAATTAAAACACAAATGAATGATACTAACACATATACAGTAGACACCAGAAAGCAACAGAACAGTGACAGTCTCATGTTGAAAGCCAAAGAATAGAAATGTGTCAAAAAAGTGGACAGACAAGGTGCATGCCTAAAATTTAACGGAAGGTCATTTCAGAGGGAAGGACCGCTATCGTGCCAAAGTATTTACCCCCGAAGAAATCTGTATCCCCTGTCGCGGGAGCGCGCACGCATTGACTGAAGGCGGCGCGATGTTACTACGTTTGTTTTCATTGAAAGGTACGGAAGAGGATTAGGGCCATGAATGAGAAAAAAAAAAGATTGGAAGGATTCTGACTTTAATCTCAGAATTCTCAGAATTCTGAGATTAAAGTCAGAATTCTGAGATTAAAGTCAGAATCCTTCCAATCTTTTTTTTTTCTCATTCATGGCCCTAATCCTCTTCCGTAGAAAGGCACAAAGAATGTATAATTTTGTGTTTTTGATTTGCTGTCATTTGAACTAGGTTTTACATAAAAGTGGGAGTATCCATCGGTGTGGTTTTCAGCGCACCATTCGCTACAATTGAACACATAAAGTAAGCGTTTGACTCAGTCGAAATTGGGGGGAAATTACCTGCATTCGCATTCGTTAGACCAAAGAAATTTCGCAATCAATGAAGCTACCATAAGGGAATTTCAGTGATCAAAACACGATGAGAAGGGGAGAGGATAAGTGAAGTGGGCTATATGGTGTTTCCAGCGAGATCAAATTAAGTGGCAAAATACAGATAGGTGGTATCCTGTTAGAGAACACGTAATTGTATTCCAATTGACTGATTTGTTTATTTTTTCATAATCACTGATAGCCGCGTCAAGAGTTGCAAAAGAATAAAAAAAATAAAGTCACTCGCGTTCTGCGTCGGACTCGAGGTGCATTCAATGACCACTTACGCAGTAGGAAAGTTACCAGGGGGGACTGATTCTGGCAGCACCTGCCTCAATAAGTAACCCCCCGCCCCCGCTAATCACAAAAATATTAACCCCAGACATCAAGTGACTTATTCTGTGTACTTATTGGATCATCTTGAGTAAGTGTGGCAAAGTTGAGCAGGATCCCTCTTTCCAAAGCAAAGTTACTGGGGGGGATACAGATTCTGGCAGCACCTGCATTGATAAATGCAGTCATCAAATTAATGCATACGAAATCAATCACAAACACACATTTACATATATATTTAAGTGCTAATACTATAACAAATACATTTCACAAAGTAATATTGCTGTATTATAGAATGTTCCATACTATAACAGTGCAGTTATTGGTACTGAAATTGCATCCTCTAGTTATGCGATTACTATTTGAATGATGATGCTGGCATGGATTTGTAATGAAATAGATTGAGTGGCAAAAAAATCACATTGTTTCTTTAACAGGGCAAATGATCAAATATTAATACATGAAAATTGGGACATAAAACGGATACGCATGTGCTGGTCGGCTCTACTTCAGTGCGTGAATCGACAGAAGAGGTGGACGGAATCTGTCGGTAACGTGTGGATTTATCAGAAGACGTCATTCAATAAGCCGTCAACAGGTAACACTGAATGTTACCTAATAAAGGGAATAATATTATTATTATTATTATTATTATTATTATTATGAATGTTTCTGAGATTAAAACAAAGAAGAAATGTTTTTTTTCCCCGACTGCAACAATATTGTATGAAATCCGTTATTGTGGCACCAAACAAACAAATTTGAGTGTTCATCATTCTTCTACAGACTGAGCAGAATGTTCAAGGCAGTGTTTGAACAAAAAAGACACAAAGAAGGAAAAGCAGCTGAAACCAAGCGGCAGAAACACCCCGGTAAGCACAAATCAGTCAAGACATATCTTATATCAATCATTGTTTGTTCATTTTGGCGACTAATAACGAGAAAGAGAACATTTTTCTGATATCACGTTTGTATTGTAGGAACTTGTGTGAGCCAAGTTCTCTGGGGTGATTCAAGTCGAGCCAGTTGAGTTAGCCTCATTTTTAGTGTGTCAGAAGAAAACATCCTGACCTCGTACAACACAGAGAACAAGACCAAGAGATGATTCAAGGAGATTCTATTTTACAACATTGTTTGGGAATCCAATTTCAACGACGTTGCGGAAATGTAAAAAGGTGGATGCTGAAATAAAGCAAATGTAACTGACGGCATTTCTTGGGCTGCTGTTGCTGCAGTTCCGATACAATTTCAGAGGATGCCTTGATGATAGACAAACATAATTCGAGCTCAGTCTCAGAAAAGGCATTGTCCTCGTTAATATTTAATAGCGTGCCGCCCTTGGTTGCAGAGGAACTGTGTCGATCTCATTAAAATGATACTGCGTGTTTGCCACACATTTGCACAGCCGTGATCGTTGGCAAAAAATGGAGTACCGCCAAAGATGGAAACAATTCTCACTCACGCTCAAAATGGATTCCTCATTTGGTTTTGTTTGTTTTGTTGTGGACGTGCAACAGAACAACAAAGCCATTGAAAAACTACTTTGATATGCATTGGTGACCTCACAGACGAGTTGAATTCATTCTGAGAGCAAACTCGAAACACGAGTCTCTCAAATCGTCTTTGCGCTTAAAATGAACGGAAATGAAATGAATGCGTTCCAGCCCTCCGAAAAATGCACAAAATGGAAGTTTTTAACGTGTTCTCAGAAACAAAATTCCAATCGACAGTATTATTCAGTAGCGATAGACCGATTATCGGCCGGGCGGATATTTGTCATTTTGCAGATGATCAGCATCTGCCTTAGAAATTAAAAGCTGGTTTATTTTTGGCTCACTGCAGCGCATTTCTCTCTCTCTCTTTTCTGTGCTGGTGGCCCTGCCTCCAGAAGCAGGTTGAAATTTGAATAAACGTCAGTCTACTACAACTCACAACTAAAAGAAAACTGTTTGCTGTATTAAATTTTAAAGAGTTAGTTTTCATTGAACTATAAGACACGCAGCTGAGCCTGGGAGCTCCTTGCACTTTTTGTCAAGACTTTTAAAACTAAGTTATCTATTTTCTCACACTTAAAAAAAAGCTTTAACATGTTGTAAAAAAGTTAAAGTAAAAGTTGTTTAATAAATATGCGCTTAAAGGCGTTTAAAAAAAGTCAAATCTTGGAGATTTTTTTTTTTTCAAACTTTTGACACCATTTTAACCCTTTTTTTCCCAACCAATGAATATCGGCTTCAAATATCGATAATCGGTCTCCATGACTACTAATAATGGGTTTCGGCCCTGTAAAAAAAAAAAAAAAGCATATCGGTCTATCACTATTGTTCAGTACAAAAACACATGGAAGCCTTATAACACTTGCTTGCTACATAACCAATAAACGGAAAACGCAATCATAAAACACAACTGTACCGAATGCATTGTCCATTCTTGGGGTTTATTGGGAGCTAAATGCTTCGATAATCCGTCCTTCCGTTGCAAGGAAACTAATGTGAATTGACAATGGCTGGTTGTGAAGTTTGCTGGCTCCCTCTAGTGGTGAGGATCTCAATCACACTCCTATTTCAAACGATTTATTGTCTCGGAAGACCCCCCCCCCAAAAAAAAATCTGCCAAGCGACAGCTCCCATAAAGATGTCATGAATATTTTAGAGAATACAATTTCAGTAGAAATTGCCTCTAAATGCTTAAGAGATGAAGTTGAAATGATAGGAGACCTCATGAGATGGGATTTTCCCATGAGAATTTGGAATTTTGGATATGTGATATTAGTTCCGAGGTTGTACTGGAATGGTTGTATTTGGTCAGGAAATGTGGAAGGAGGGCGAGACTGTCAGACTCATTTTATTGTAAAATGTCCGTATTCCGGGAATGATATGAATAGTTCACAAGATGTCCTGAAGCAGTTGAAGAGTTTGGAAATGGTTGGAATCCATCACGACGTGGAACGAAATAAATAAGTCAAATTTTGCTCCAATTTTTCATTTTGAATATTTGCAAACTTTGGAAATGTGATAAATAGTTTCCAAGCCGGACTGAGTGAGATGAATAATTTCGTGCGAGGAATTGGTTCACAAAACCGAAAGGAGTAAATTTGTAAAATGTTTCAAACACATCTTGAATTTTCCTCCCTCAAGCTGAAATGGTTTGAATCCGTCGAGAAAGATGACGGCGGAATGTGGAATCCTATTTTTGGGGAGTAGAATGACAGACAACTCCCAAAAGTTGATGTCAATGCCTCTCTGTCTTCCGTAGGTGGGGGTGCGCATCCCCCCAACACTCTGCAGCGGGGCTGCGATGGTCACGCCCCAAACAACCGATTCCTTGAAAGCGGTTGCCGAGGTCGCCGTGCAAGGTCCAAGTCACTGAGCAAGGGCCTGTCCATTTCGTTGCCATCCTCGCCCCGACTCCCGCGCCGAGACAACCTCGTTCCATCCCATTCGTGCAGCAAGTTCGCAGGTGGGTGAACGCGAACGCGCATTGAAATGACGACAGCAATTTGAGCGGAACGCTTTCTTTGATGGCTTCGCTACGATGAGAGAGCATCTGTGCAATGAGCTGTGCCACGCATGTGACAGCAAACACACACACGCGTACCGACGGAGGCCCACAGGGCCCCAAACACGTGACAGATTGTCTCTGTAAATGATTGAACACGATGACTTGAGGCAAGGAACTACAACTTTGTAACACGTCATGAATTGGTCTGGAAAAGTTTCAATGTAGCCGAGATGAAAAGTTGCATTTTTGTTTTCCTTGAATGCTCATTGTGACCAACAGGGAAACAAATGGATGCGGGATGCCGTTTTTTTGACTTGCTTCAAACCCTGAAGGGTTTTTGTTGTTGGGGTAGGATGGTGATTTTTTTTTTTTTTTATACATGTATTGAGAAATATGTCATGAAAAGTGAAATATATTAAGAGCACTTACTGGTTTTTGCGCAAATGTACGCTTATTGTGCACATTTTAAAACGTCATTTTTATCTTACATACAGTTAGGAAGTGCGTGGTTCTGTTTAGCCCCCCCCCCTCCCTGAGTAACACTGGCGAAAAATTCTCACTGTGTCCACAAGCGAAAGACTGAGCAACCCTCCGTGCGAAAAAGAATCGAATCTCAGTGTTTTCGTGACGGACGACCTGCAGTCAGTCCGAATGAATCTGTGCTTCAGATGTTATTGCATAAATTGACACACCCACACATCAATACTTGTGCACTGTCCCTGGCTCTGCATGCTCACACACACACACACACAATTTATAGATCTCACACAGCTGTCCACATTACACGAGTGAGCACATCTGAGGTATATCATGGTTAATACTCCGCGGACATGATTTCAATTCACGGCAGATCTTATGTAGAAAGGCGCGCGCTCTCTCTCTCTCTCTCTCTCTCTCTCTCATATTCCTCCCTGGCTGCACACTGAAAAACCCTCCCTCCCATCTTGCCACCCCCTCCCCCTTCTCCTTCTCCCCTCCGCTGTGGCCGAAGGACGGGTGAGGGAGCCGGACTATGTGGACGGTTCGCACGACTCGAGAGGACCTCTCGTCTTCGCCTCGAGCTGCGGCGAGGCGGACCGCGGAGGTGAGAATGCCGTTGTGAGCGTTGTGGCGGTTTTGGACTTTATGATGAGAGAAGGTACACTGCTGAGGAGAAGGAATCGGGGTAAAGGTGAGGGATGTGAAGCGAGTGTGTGCGTGCGTGCGTCTTTTAAGAACATTTGGAAGAATCTGAATGAAGTTCTTACTTTCAGATGAATGAGACAAATGATGTCAGTATAATCTTCAGTGTGTGAAGTCAACGCCTCAAACTTCAAGGACATAAAAAAAAGGATATATATATATATATATATATATATATATATATCAATAACATTTTTTTTATGTGTGCGAGCAGGCTGCTATACTGTATGAAGATTTTTGAATCAGGCATTTTCGATCCCGGTTGCCAGGCACCTTCCAGCTTCCCGTTTCCAATGGCAACTGCTAGATGGTTTGATGAATAGCTCTGGACATTCACGGCGTCCTCGTGTTACTCCAGATTGAGTCTTCGTGCTCTGCTGACTAAATGCAAAGTTTTCTTGGCACCCCCCACAAACCGAGCGCCCCCCCCCCCCTTCGTTCTCTCTCCCAAGCTGTGAAGTGAGAAGTGCATCGAGAAAGGCTCTAATTGGGGAGCTTTGCGAAACCAAATGCCCAAGCCTGCCTATTAAAATTGACCTTCATCCGCTGAAGACTCGTGTGAGGGTGATTCAAAGCAGTCGCTTGAGAAGGTACCGAGTGAAAAGGTGAGAAAGAATGAGTGCAAAACAAACGCGGCGTGTGGATGCAAAGAGGCGGACGGCGTGAACTGTTCTTGTTAACTGAGATGTTCTGTCATCGTGTTGGGAAGCCTACTCAATATTCATGTTAGTCAGCCCCGAACATGACGTGCGAGAACGTGACAAGTGAATTGCTCAGCTGCTTGGAGACGCAAACAATTTGGATGTTGTTGTTGTTGTTGTGGCGCTGGAGGTCCGACGTGATCGACGCAAATGTCCCGCGCCGGGCAATCTCTCGGGAAGCAAACGCCAAAGCTCGCCATCTCATTAAAATTCACAAGCTGTCTTTTAACCACGGGCACCTGGCAAAGTCTGGACCTCACACAACCTTGCGATGGAAGCTCTCTCAGCATTCATTTCTTCCGACGTAACTTTGGTTTGTTTGCACCACCGCAGAGGTCACCAACTTTTCTGAAACCGAGAGCCACTTTTTGGCGAGGGGATAATCGTTTCATACACACTTCTGAAAGATGACATTGGATTATTACTTTGAATCCTATTATTGCGTGTCGTCACTCTTAATAATGAACGAGATTGAAAATCAATCTTACTGGATTCGCGACAAGTTACGAGTGAGCGTTCACAACACTGCCCGTGACATCAAATTCAAACTCGTTAACATTTACAACTTGACCAGTAAAAGAAGTAACACGCAGATCAGTCTATTCTCTCCATTTAGCGCATTCCATAAGGCGCATCGGCACCAACTCTTTTTTGGGGGAGAAAAAAAAAATCCCATTTATTGCGAGGGATACGTTCCAGAAATAACCTGCAACAGGTGAAATCTGCAGATATTTTTTGACCGTTATTTTACAATGCAATACCGTACTGCTGCATGAAACAAAAAAAAATGTGTTTATTAGCCGCATGGTTCAAAATTGAGGAAAAAAGTTGGGAAAATACCATAAATATCACTCCCCATTTTTTTACAGTGTGGAATAAACATTAGTCGTCAGACGCAGTCATCCTACCAGTGTGTGTGTGAATTGTCTTACTAGACAATTTCGTCGATGGCCCTTCAGCAGATCATTTCCAGATCAAGGATGTGAGCCTTCAATACCGTATGCGCCAAGCTCATCCAAAAAAATACTCGCTTCAGAATGGCATATCCTGCGATCCTGTCCTTCAAAACAAATGGAGTACTGAAAACATTTAAGGATCCGAACGAGGCTGAAGCTTTCCTCTTAACTGGTAGAGTAGCCTTTGTCTCTGTGAATATTGTCACCGGTGTTGAGTACTCATTTGCCCCTCAGAACTGATTGAACTGTGATATTGTATAATATGGGCTAAACTTTCCTTGTCATATGGCGACACAATATATGGAGAGTATGACAACAACTAAGCTTGAGTGGTAGTTCCAGGTAATTTTATTTTTATATTCTTATCTTAATTCACATGGCGATCAAATAAACATTAGTAAGGTGCTAGGCTCAATTCATGTTCTGTATAAGTTAAAATATATATATGTAGATATAAAAAGATATGGGATTAATTGATATAAATTGTAGTGGAGAGTATGATAAATTTGAACAGTACCATCATGACACTCTAAATTGTACCTGTGAACACTCGAACCCTGAAGATCTAAAACAAAATGATTTTTCATTTTCAGTCATGCACCTAAATATACAAAGTTTTCAAAAACAACATGATGAGCTGGTTTCGTTGCTTGCCAGTACAGCCGCAAATTTGGATGTTATTGCATGTAGCGAAACTTGGATGAATGACCAAACATATATAGATATTTATAACTTAGATGGATACATATTGCACTACAAGAATAGAATTGGCAAAATTCAAATTACTTAGTAAAAGTGCGAAATGATATGACTATTGATGATGGTTACTCTGATTCATTATTTCTCGAAATAAAAATGGCAAAGGGGAAAAGTCTCATTATCGGAGCAATATGCAGGCCACCCAATTGTGACTATGGTCCATTTAGAGCTCACTTTGAAAGTCTTCTCCATCTTCTAAATCAGACAAATAAAAACGGCATTATTATGGGAGACTTTCAAAATATTCTCTTCTCCTCATACTTTTATGCAACTATTGATAAATATACCCGAGTTACAGAGAAAAGTGGGTCCATTATTGACAACATTATTACCAATATACAAAACTCTGGAGGTAAATCTGGTGTATTATATTCAGATATAACAGATCATTATCCCATTGTGTTTTTTACGAACTGGACCAAAAGGCCATTTGTCCCATGTACTAAGAGAAAAGTCCAGATTCTAACTGACAAAAGCCTTCAAAACCTAACTCAACATCTCCAAACAAAAAACTGGGATGCTATTTATTGTTCTAATGATCCAAACGAGGCATTTGACTACCTAACTCACGAAATAAGAGCTTCTTTTCATGAAACTATTCCAGAAAGGATAATAAAACAAAATGAAATAAAAAATCCCTGGATTACAAAAGGAATTCTAAAGTCTATTGAAAAGAAGACTAAACTTTATAAACAGTATCAAAAAAGTCCAAATAATATAAATAAATGCAAATACACAAGATATAAAAATAAATGAACAAATCTAATACGAGCTAGTAAGCAAAACTACTTTTCTGACCGATTTAAAAATGCTTCTGGCGATCGGAAGAAATCTTGGAAGGTGCTGAATGAGGTAATTGGCCGAAATGCAAAATCACCAGTTTTTCCTGAAGCCGTAATGCAGACCCAATCAAATAACACGACTAAGACAATTTTAACATTTCTTTTTGCCTCTGTTGGAAAAAATCTATCAAAACAAATTTCTACAACAGGAGGCTCACATTACAAATATTATCGGAAAAAGAATGACCCCAACTCATGCTATTTTACTCCTACTTGTAAAATAGAAATAACCAATATTATAAATAAGATGAAATGTTCACACACAACCGGTGCTGATGGAATTAGTAGCAAAATTCTTAAAACTATTGTGCATGTGATAGCTGAGCCGCTTGCCCATATAATAAATTTATCTCTCCAGCTCGGCATTGTCCCAAAGCAAATGAAGGTGTCAAAAATAACACCGGGAACATAAATGAAATGCAAAATTATAGGCCCATATCAATATTACCGACCCTTTCCAAAGTACTCGAAAGAGCAATCCACTTGCGACTTAAAAAAACAAAATATACTAGTTTCTTCACAGTATGGCTTCAGGGAACAAAGCAATACATGCATGGCCACTTTGGATTTGCTTGAGAAAGTAACCGATGCTTTTGAGAAGGGACAAATTGGTATTGGCGTTTTTCTCGATCTCACTAAGGCATTTGATACGATTGATTGGAGCATTATGGTGTCAGGGGTATAGCACGACAGTGGTTCAAGGACTATCTTCAGGATAGCCTACAATATGTAAATGTAAATGGGGAAAACTCAGGACTGGAAAACATCACATTTGGAGTTCCCCAGGGATCCATTCTGGGCCCCCTTTTATTTATTGTGTATATGAAAGATTTTGGTTTCTGTTCGCACAATATTCATGAAATTCTTTTGGCAGATGACACAAACCTATTTATATCACATAAAGATATTGATCAACTTGTACTACTCTTAAATGAGAAGTTATCAAACGTAAATACTTGGTTCAAATGTAACAAGTTATCCCTGAACATCACCAAAACAAATTATATTGCCTTCGGCATGAATAAACATAAATACAGAGATTGTGAATTGAACATAACTATTGATGGCAGACTTATTAACAAAGTTGAGTCCACTAAATTCTTAGGCATCCACATTGACCAGTCTATAAATTTTAAAAAGCATATTGATGAGTTGGTTAAAAAACTATCAAAAATAGTAGGATTATTTTATAAACTAAAACAATTGCTCCCATTCGAGGCGTTATTAACTTTGTTTCGATCACTGTTTGAGCCTCATCTGAATTATTGTAATATTATTTGGAATAATACTTACCCTACATACACTGCCAAATTACTCATATGACAAAAAAAAGCCATAAGGGCAATATCTGACTCTAAATATAATTCTTCCAAAAGTATGGTCTCCTATAGCTTCCAGAATGTATCATCTTTCATAACCTATGTTAACAGGCTGAAGACTAAATGGTGTGAACTCATTCCACTGTACTCTTCCTCTCACCTACAGGAAATTCAAATCCACTCGATTCGGTTTATGTTATCGGGGCCCACAAATATGGAATGAATTGGATAACCAAATAAAGCAATCTGCTACGCTTTCTATATTTAAAAGAAATCTGAAACACAAGCTACTGGAGAAATATGTATCTAAAGATTTTGCAGTTAAACTTTTCCCTTTTGCATGGATTACTGAATTATCGTTGGTTATCATTTAAGTTGAAATGTACATGAACGGGTCCATCGTATCTGCTATAGCACCACACAAAAATTGTATCCTTTTATATCAATTATGAGCCGTTGCCCAGCACTGTAAACATCTTGTAAATGACATTTCAAATTGATTACGTCAGTACAAGATAAATCTTTGTTTGGTGGTGGTGTGCTGGATCCCTGTTTATAAGCTTTTAGCATTTTTCACATTGTAAACGCAGTATTTTGTTTGCATACAACATTATGTGTGTGTGAAAAATAAACACTTCAAATCAAATGAATGCTCAAAAGCTGCGACCTCACCAAGGGAACGGAAAGCTGCTGTCGGTGCATTTCCAAACAGGCGCGCTGAGCTGCGCTGCAAACATTTCACGCTGGCTGCGAGCAACGCTGCTGCGCAGGAAGCATCACTGAGAGGACGACCTGCCGCACCGTTATGGCCCTGCTCCGATGTCTGGACACTGAACTTGTGTGTGTGTGTGTGTGTGTACCAGACCTCCACGTGGAGCCCCATCCAGGCTCCTCCCTCTCTTCCCAGGAACTGATGACCAGACTATGTTTCTTGTTGGGAGAAGCCACGCCCGGCATCGCTAGCTCTCCTATGGAGGACAGGAGGGCGAAGAAGGTAAGACAGCATCTTGATTTACTCTCCTTTCCGTGCTTCAATTGCGTCATATTTTTTGTGGTAGATGGCGTGGTTGCGAAGCTGAGACAAGCACGTGTGACCCTTGGGGAACATGTTTCTTTTCCCGCCGTAATACAATGACGTGTAATTGCACCTCCACTCCAGTAGTTGGCAGTGGCGCTCTCGTATTAATTTGCGAGTGATGCAAAACTGGGCCGTCCTTTTCATGACCTCAAAGCATTCTACGAGTTAACGTCAAGCGCTTGAGGACTCTTAGCACACGGACGTCAACGCGGACAAACGGGTTGGTGTTTGCAGCAATGTCAAAGAGTTTTGGAAAAAAAACCCAAAGAGTTTTGTCCTTTGCATTTGCATCTTTGCAAAGAGCGGACTCGCACCTTAAGACGACGATGGAGCTTGTTTTTTTCTTCCTAACGTGGCTCACGTGACGCTTGCTGGCGTACGTGAGCTCTGGGATGTGCTCGTGGCGCCATCTCTGCGCCTTGGCCCATTTAGCCAGCCTCATTTCACCACCTGAGCTCCACAGGCAGCACGGATCAAATGAAGAATGGGATAGATGAGGCTCCGGTTAAAATAGGACCATCGGCGAGCGGCTTCATTTGTCGGCACTCGCCGCATTGGATAAATGTGGCATCGGTGATCCGAGACCCAAATGGCATTGGATCAAAAAAGCACCAAGTTCAGGAGGGCCCGCTGTTTGGCCTCGTTACTAATATGCCAGGTTCTTATTTTGATCGGAACATTTTTTTATTCATGTAAAACAAGCGCAAAATGTGCACAATTAGAAAATGACAACAATGAGTGACATTGACTTTTCTTATCACCATTTATCATCTTTGTCATGATCTCCTTGAAAATGGATATTTGAACTTTTCCAATCCAAAGCAATGCAAGGCTGCCATCTGCAGGGATCTGTTAGTCATGACAACCCCGAATTTTTGATGGGTGACAAATCGATCGGCGGTGGCCGTAAATGGTTGGAACATCGGCAGTCGTGAAGAACCAAATGAATCGGCGTCCATCGATCGATGCCGGAAACATATCGTGACAAGAGCTATTGAATGCTCTTCCATCAGATGGCAGAAGGTGCAAATTAAGCCACCAATCCACCTGTTGACGTTCATACAACGGAATACAGCAGCGCTTCTCAATTATTTTCTGTTGCACGCCCCCTAGCGAGAAGAAAATAACTTGCGCGCTCACCTCTCCGCTGCAACTCTAAAATAATCGCATTTTGGTGGCAAAACAAACCGACGGCGTCGAGTTAATACGAGAGCGCCACTGCCAACTACTGGAGCGGAGGTGCAATTACACGTCATTGCAGTACGATGGAGCGGCACGGCGGCCGTCTGTTGGCCGGCAACCCGTTCAGGGTGTGACCCCGCCTACTGCCCGAAGATAGCGGGGATCGGCTCCAGCACGCCCCCTGCCCCCCATGACCCGCGTGACCCGGTTCAGAGAATGGATGGGGAAAAAAAAGCACGTACCCCAGGGTCACATGCGCCCCCTTCAGCAGTACTCAGGAGACTATATTGATATTCATTGTTTGTGTGACATGAAAGTTTTTTTTCCATCATTGTTGACATATGAAGAAAAAAAAGAGCGCTACCTCATCCTTCAACTTTGGAACCGTTGCACAGATGACTGTAGGTCGCTGCCGCTATCGTCATCCACATATTCAGATGATCTTCGGTGCCAAAATGTATCCTTTCATCTGGGAAGAAAATCCATCTCTGTGTGATCTTTCATTTTGAACAGCAGTGTGTGTCGATTGAGTTTTTTTTGCAAACGGTGAATGTCAACAGAGGCAGATTCATTTGAGAATCTTACCAGCTGTCCTTCGAAAACAAAGACGGTTACGGTCACTTGAAGTACTAGCGGCGCAGTCGTCAACTAGTGCGCAGTTTTGCCTGACAAGTAACACGTCTAGTCGCGGCCCGCTCACATGCCAAACGTGTTCAGCTCGTGTGCACAAAGTTGATCGGACCGCACGGAAGGGCTGAAAACTAGACGGTGATGCAAGTGTGTGTCATATCGCTCGATATCGTTATTACATTTACACTTTGTTTTGTTTTTTTACTAATGAAAATAAAAAAGGGGGAAGGGCTGAATTCTGATGTTTTCTTTCAAAATGTAACATTTAACCTTCAAAATGAACGAGAAAAAAAAGTCAGAGTATCAATTATTGTTCAAGGCTCTGAGTTTCATCTTGAAAGAAATTGATTTGAAAAGTTCATGTGAAGTTGATTTCAATTTTGAAATATCCTCGGCTTCATGATTCGCTCCTCCGGAGTTCGCGCGTGATGCAACTGAGAGGCGTTTCGACTCGTCGGCCGCATTTTTTGTTTTGAGTCTTGGGGTTGTATTTCCTAAACGGGAGGGAGTTTGATGACGAGTTGGGCCGCGATAGGTCCAATCGGCTCCATTTGTTGTTTTGTTTTTTTTTGGGATCCATCATTTATCGATACCATTTTCTATTGATATCAATCACCAAACTATTGCCATACAAATGCAACTTTTGCACTCGGCGAGGTCAAAAGTTGCACGAGCAGTGAAAAAAAACAGGACATTTTGCCGGTCGTCCTACTAGACAAAGATGTGGAATAAAGTCTCCCGCTACTTTCCAGACAACGTGCCGTCGCAGAGAAAATGGACACCGCCGATTGTAATTTGCCTCACCCGACTTGCTCCCTTTTGGTTTTCAGGGCGACCCGCCCGCTCGGGGAGGAAGCCCCAGCTCCACGTTGACCCGCAGCACCGCCTCTCCGTGTTCTGAGAGCCCCTCGCCCACTTTAAGCAGCAGTAATGTGTGCCATCCTTTGGCCCCGCCTTCACCTTCACTCCACGCCGGCGCCAGCCTCAGCCCGAGCGGGACGCTCTCCAGCCCCGTTCGCGGCCCCGCCGGATTCGTGGCTGGGAGCAGCCTCGGCCCACCCTCGCAAAGTCCCGGCCCCACTCTGGAGAGCGGGGACAGCGGCATTATAGGTGAGATTTGCTCAACTTTGATGTCGACAAGATCATGTATGTTCAGAAATGCGCTCGCCAGACTCAATCGCTGCTCCGGCCTTCAATCTGGATTTCCGGGCTAGCGTCATCTGCCTTTCTTTCCATGTCCTTGGCCAAGAACAACAGTGACTAGAATCCAAAAGCACCATCTGCCCAAGTCATTTGTTCTACGTGAGGCCGTTTTGATGCTCCAAACAAAATGGCTGAAAGCATTCGGAAGAGGGCTCAAGTCGGCCGTTCACCGCGCAAGCGTCAGCTCTCCTCTTTGACTTGTTTTCATCGACTAAGCGCTCACATTTTCAGAAATGAAGTCAATTCAATGTTTTGAAACTTTCAATCACATTTTTGCCAGCAAATCAATCGCATATTTGAGCAAAACTGCTGAGGTTTCTTAAAGTCCATTTTTCAAAAAAGAATGTATTTTTTTGATCAAGAAAATCATCTTAGCTTGAATTTGCCGTCGGATCAATTTGTCTCGGCCAAATCAGTCAATACTCAACGACTCTCAAAACAGCCCTTTGGAGTCAGCCATAGCCACGCCCCCCTCCCCTCCCTCTAGCGAGGTCTCGGTGGGAGTTAGCGGACACGATTAGTCCATTCGACAACATTGGACAAAACGGCGCTCAATTGGCACGAAAATGGATGCAGCCTCGCCCACGTGCAGACTTGCCCCCAACATGGACGGCGCCACACCGAGGCCATGGGGTCCAATAGCCCCCGTTCAGCACAGCTAGTTTGTTTGTTTTTTTGACTCCGGTCTGGGACAGGACAGGACAGGATTGGATGAATTTGTTTGTTTTCCGTGGGACGGGAGTGTCAAAACAATGCTGCGACTGCAACCGGGGGGGCTGCCACACTTTGGGTGGCCTCAAATCAAAAGTCAGACGGTGGCCACCACCCCACCCGACCCCGATATGACCATTTTTTTTTTTGTGTGTGCGTGTGTTGGGTGGGGGTCGGCGGGGTCGGCGACCGACGGTCAAGTGAATACATCGAGTTACTGTCGTTGCCGGTTCAAAAATGTAGAGAGTCACATTATCCAAGTCCCAAAATCTGAAAGGAATGTACCTTGAAAACATTGAATGACTAAAAATAAGTCAGCACGATGTCTATGTTTTGTATACTTCTCTGGTGCTTGTATGTGTCGCAGTTGTTCGAAGGTCACCCCTATGCTCATTTCGGCGAGCTCATCTATGACGTTTCGCATTCTATGTTAGCATTAAGCTCAAAGAGCAAAATGAGAGATGCTTTGCTTGAACATTGGAGTGTACAAAGTTGACCTCTTGCTTTATGTGTCAGTTTAACTGGGAGAGTTAAACGTGTGTGAAAAGGAAAGGAAAGAAAGAAATGCCGCATGGGTCCGAAAGCATCGATTGTGCTGCAATCGATGGCTTTTCGCTCTACTTAATGACTTGTAGCAGACCTTTTAGGTGATGAAGCGTCACTCCGCTACAAGTCGCTCTCATCGCACAGTTTGTGCGCGTCGCCTCAAGGCTTCAAGTCCCTGCTGTCAAAACTGGGGCACTGCTGTCTTTCTTGCTTATGGGTCTGATGCTCCCAAAATAGGACACTTTTTCTTTCTCGAAATAGATTCCGTATTTATAGTTGAATACTAAAGGGCAAAGGCTGCATCGAGAACGATAAAAGCCTTCGATTGATGAGCGCTAGAATGGAAAGTGGTTTGATTTGCGCTCAGCATGCTGGCAGTGCCGCCTGTGAAATTGTGTCAGTTGATGCCGACGGTTTTAGACAACAAACTACCAGGTGGATAG
Organism: Idiotropiscis lumnitzeri; assembly: GCF_059441095.1. Lineage (NCBI taxonomy): Eukaryota > Metazoa > Chordata > Actinopteri > Syngnathiformes > Syngnathidae > Idiotropiscis > Idiotropiscis lumnitzeri. The sequence continues at coordinate 30,133,662 of NC_142395.1, read as the reverse complement.
GGACTGAGCGATGCCATGAGTTCCGCAATTTCTTTTTTAATAGGCTGCTACATGGATAGTTTGGACTGTATACTGTGATCCCAAAACAGTTGACAATTGTCTTTGTAGCTCATTTGATTTTGAAAAAAATGCACCCAGGTAAATCCACATATGGCTCTCGATATCAACCTTGGCTAAACTTTGCTGCTCTCACTTGACTTTGATCATTTCCTTTATGTCCCAAACACAAATCACGACTTTCCGATTAGCCGGGGCTTTGGCGCCATCTTGTGGTATCTGAGGGCATTACAAAAAGATGAGCAAATAGGTTGCAAATCGATCCCACGCTGAAATCGGGACTCCAATATGCGCCAACTTTACCTTATCAATACGATTGATTTGTTGCTCTGCATTTCAAGATAAAACCCGAGTCATGTCAGATGCGAGTGAAATGAAATTTAAAAAATTCTGCAATTTTCACGGCAGCAACCTTGGCAAAAGGCCGTGTCACTTTGCTCGGTGCCAATGTTTCCACTCGATGCTGCGGCTCAGCAGCCCATCTCTTGGAACCACGCGTTGCTCTTCACGCCGAGAAGCACAATCGCCACATTTCTCGTATCTCCGAAGTCATGCGCCAAATTTGCCTCATCATCCAATTCCCAATGTGACGGAAAAATTGTTCGGCCAAATAGGACTTCAACGGCCGGAAGTCCGGTTGTACTCGTCATGTTCATATACACTTTGACAAAATCGAGGCATTGGGTCCACGGGCTTTTTGTGTCCTCCGTACATCGATTTGGCAGAAGTTGCATTCATTCTTTCCTGCACTTTGCGGACGATAGAAACAATGAGGTTTCAAATGGATTTGAAACATTTGTCCGATTCTCTCCATCAATTTGTTCACAAAATGTGTTCTTTGGTGGCTAGAAATGGTTTCCGGAATGCCGTATCTCGGAATAATAACCTCACAAAGTGCTTTGGCCACAAATGGCGTCTGGTCTCTTCACTGCCTTCTGGCAATTGATGAGTGGGCGTGGAAGGCTTTTTTTTTTGGGAAGTTGACAAACTCCCTGAGGAGCAGTGATGGGGAAATGAAGCTTCAAAATGTCTTCATGAACCGGTTGTTGTATTGTCGGTTGGTTTAAAGAAAGCTTTTAGAAAAATGCCAAGTCAGTGTGCTTTCAGCCCAACGTTGAACAGAGAGCGCCGTCCACTGGAGTCCAAAAATACGACAACTGGTTCATGAAGCCGATTTGAAACTGATCATGTTCTTCAGGAATGCCACGATTGGCCTTGAAACATGCAGCCAGCTGTGTAGTTTCAATTTGACCCTTGTGGACTCTGCTGTCATGTCGCAAAATAACGTGGCTCTCTTTTGGCTCCCAGTGCCCTCTCACACGATGCCAATACCGTTTTCAACACTTGTTGGACCTCAAGCCCATTTAAATGATAGAACCTCCGTTTGTAGCAAAAAGTCAACAATTTTTTTCATTTCTTCAGACAAATGGAGGTACATGTTTACCTCTACGAGCTTTCCAAATTATTGATAAAAAAAAAAACTATCTGATAATTACTCTTTCCCTAACTGAGGAGGTTCCTGACTTCACCCGCACTCGACCACACCTCTTAAAGGCACACATCCAACACTGTTTTTGTTGTACCTTGACTTGTGCAAACATATTTTACAGTCTATTTTCTGGCGATTTATTTTCTTTTTCAATATACAGCGATCATTTTCAAAGTCATTTTCCGAACAAAAATAATTGCATTGGGTTTTTTTTGGAAAGGATGACTGGCATTAAAATCCTTGCTGGTCAGGCAACAGATTCAATTCTATTCCATTTGTGTTCACAATTGTAGCCTCCTTCACCAATCTTCCTCTTGTGGTTTCCAGCGACCATCACGAGTTCTTCGGAGAACGAGGAGCGAAGCGTCTCCAGCTCAGATCTGACCGCAGACGAACCCCCAGGGGGCAGTGTTGTCGGCATGGGCCACACTGGCGAGGACAACCATCTTGGGACCCCACGGAGTCATCCCACCATCCAATTTGAGGATTCAACTATGAGAGCCGATATCAAGGAGCCCAGGACACCCCCGCCACCCAAGAGACCCCTCCCGCAGCATCACGTACACGGCGCGTCCGCATTGGTCATGCCCCGTCCAAATTCGGTAGCAGGTACATCCTCTCCATTGTTCTCTTTGTCTTCAAGGTCGTCACGGGAAAGGTCAGCAAATTCAAAAAAAAAAAATCAATTCCTTGTCAGCACCCGTGCGGCTGAATTCTGAAGTAGTTGTAGACTGGAAAGACTCTTTTTAGGAAGACCAGAGAGCTGGGTATTACAGTAATCTTAAGGACAGGAAATAAAAGCACGCATCAGCACCTCTGCGTTAGCCTGAGCGAGAAACAAGCGGACTCTGGCTATGTTTGTAAGGTTAAAACCAACTCAACCAATCTTGGTTACATTTTTAATCTGAGGAATAAAACTGAGCTCAGTCAAAAATGACACCCAGTTTCTTCACACATTGTGGGGGTTGAAAATCTTGCAGTTTTGGCCAAAGTCCCTTCAAGGCCGACAACTGAAAGCTCACTTTTGTCCTAATTGAGCTGTAGGAAATTCTCTGCCATCCATGACTTCATATCCAAAATGCAAATTTAGAAGGGCCGTCGTGTCATCAGAAGACACGGCAATATAGCGCCGTGTGTCATCAGCGAACCGTGCCTCCAAAGGGGACGCATACACAGATCAAAAGTAGTGGGCCTAAAATGGAACCTTGGGGAACCCCACGTTTAATTTCAACGCTTTTGGAGGAACATACGTCGGCCTGTGAGATAGGAATAAAAACAGTCAAAAGCCTGTTGAACCGCCTATTTGATCAAATGTGGCGATCTACTTTAGTAGCACCAAGACGTCTGCAAAGCACCTGAGATCCTTTCAAATAGCTAAAAAGAGCTGTCTGTGTACTACGGCTCACCAGATTGATATTTCTCGAAAACATTATTGGTATTCAATGAATAATGTCAGACTTTTTTCCAAGTTGTAAGTCGGATACAGGTCTGGAATTATTGGAAAGATGGAGGTCTTCAGAGGGGGCTTCACCATCGACGACGGGGACAATTCACGATATTTTTTCAACTGTTCCTCCAAGAATCCATAAAATGTCTTGAAAAGAAATGTGACAAGGTTGTTTGATTTACCGCGGAGAAAAGCCGACCAAGTGTCCTCGGATCAACCGGGGCAAAACTTTCCTCGGGTAAAAATAACTGCTCAGGTTTAATCAAACTTACATTTTGCCCAACTATACGACCGGATACCGCGTGGTTGATTTGACTTCCGCAGAGAGCGTCTGATGATGTCTGCGCCGAGCTGGTAAAAAGATCGATCCCAGAAGGTGGCGATGAAGAGTGACAACGTCATTCTTGGGCCATACATTTGGTGGTTTGTGAAGGTCGCACGTGCCAACTTTTCATTTGACGATCCAGCCGGTGAGAACCCCTCGCGCCGTGCCTCGGCCCGGCAGTGCAGTCGAAATGGCCCGTGCGGCCGTCCTAAAACGAAATCTCCGAGCTCTCCCGTCACGATCGGCGCTGCCGCAGAAGGCGCTCGCTTCTTCCTCTTCTTCTCGTCTGTTCCATAAAAGACATTCCCCAAGGAGCGGATTCACAGTAAAGCCTGCCGGTGCTTTGGTTTAGACAGTCGAGATGAAATTGAGGATAAAGACAAAGTGGGCTGCGCCGTACTGGCTGGGCCTGCTACGATTTACTCCGCATGAAAGTTGAGAACATTGCGTATCGCTCCAAATTTAAAACAAAGCTTCAATCGGTCCCATGTGGAAAATGCTGCAACGATGACGAATGGACCGTTCCAACGCAGAATTAGGCTGCGATACGAAAACGTGCACGCGTGCACGTCAACCGGCAGTCGAGCATCGGGAGAAGAAGCGGATCGAAGAGGGCGGCGGTTTGCCAAAGTCAATCGCGTACTCGTGTTCATGACAGAATCCAGGAAGCATTTTTTTCGCTATCGTTGACATCCAGCTTAAAGTCCGTGGACTCGTCCGGATCGGGGCAAAGTACGGCCCGGGGGCCACAGCTGGCCCACCCACAGTTTCTGACCGGCCCTCACTGTGAGCGCAAAGTAAAACAACAAATATGCGCTGCTTTTCTTGGACGAGCCACCGTGCGGACGCTCGTACAAGCGAGCGAGCGCGACGTCCAACTTGCATCTGCGACGTTACAAACTTAGCAATGTTTTTGTTACATTTCCCGAATATTCCGACCCCTATTTTACCCCCCAAAAAGAGAATGGCATTTGCGTCATTCTTAAATGTTGGGAAAAGGGCCGAGAGGATTTGCTCGGATAATACCGCACGCAAATGCGTCCATATTTCAAGGCACCGCTTTATCTTTGTACATCTCGGTCAATATGATTGGGCTCCCCACTTCTCGCTATTATTTGGGAGTCCAATTTGAGTTGGCAGTTGCTGTGCAAAATGAATGGTATCATTTTTAAAGGGTAAAAAGGGATTTTAGTGAGTGCTTCCACTTTGATTTCAAATTGCCTAATGACAATACCGAGAATAGCTACACACGTAACAATTGATTCGAAGAAGACAATCCGCTTTTTTCCAAATAACGTTCAACTGAGCATGTTGTCTGAGAGCGTTCCAGTTTCTCACGTGGCCCCATTGCAAAATTAATTGCACCCCCTCAGTACGAGTCCGTACTTCAGGACACCGGCAACCACCGGAGGACACGGAAATCTTTTTGCACCGCGACGACTACATTTGGCCGACTGGGTTATCTTTGACATTGAATCAATGAATATCGAGTAAACGCGGACGTGGCAGCGGTTGCAGTATGTCTGCATTTTGCAGCGTTTTGCTTTGGTGCCTAGTATCACGGCTGCGTTTTCGCTGGACCCGGTCTTCGGGATGGTCGAGAGATACGAGCGGAAAAAGAACATTCCGCAGTCGGCACGGATCTGAATAATGTGGACGGCACCCATTAGGTCTTTGAGTGAGACATTGAGTTGACTTTCGAATGCGGCGAAGGATGAACAGGAGGTTGCCGGCTAACCCCGAAAAGCTCGGCAGCCTGGTCGCGGGCGACCGGGGCTGTCGTCAAAACTTGGTTGAAAAGAGGACTTTTGGTTTTTCCTCTCTCACGCTCGCTCGCTCTCGCTCTTTTCTTCCCATTGGTGGCCGGGCAGCCTTTCGCCAGCAATCTTTCTCATCCCACGCCACACCTCCTTCGCACCGTTTCTCCCGTTCACACCTCGCGCTGAAGATGTTCTCTCCATCCTCCATTCTCCTGCCGGATACGTGATCCTCTTCATTTCCTTTTCATGTCATTGTTGATAGAGGATTATGAAATACAAGGAAAGCATCTTGAGTATTTGCAAAAGTTGAGTACGTGCCTCTCTATGGAACCGTCCTTGTTTCACAAGTGGACGAGGCAAGGAAAGACGCAGATACTCAAACAAACGAAAGGCCCCATCAATAGAAATATTTCTCAGCACACGTGCGACACGTAAAACTAAATAAGATAACAAGCCCCAGAAAATAAGATCCTACAAGCAGTTTATTTATGACTCTGCATGTTGTGGCACAAAATGTGACACCGCTGAAGTTGCTCAACTGCAAATTGGGATTTGACCTCAGAAGGAAGAATTGCTGACGAATCGGCTCGAGAGAGGCCAATTCATTCGGACGTTGGAAGCGTTTGATGATCCGTTAGGACCAAAGCATGTGACATTTTGTGGATTGACTTCATTGCTAGCTGCAATTTTTCAGCCTGAAAAAGCTTTAAGCCGATAAGAGCTCAGAGATGTGCTTCAGCTTCCTTGGATCCTCCCAGATTAACGGTGGCTGTGTCATGATTACAGTCAGGCCAGGTCATCATCTGGCCAGTGGATGCGCTTGATTCATACCGTCCGTGTCATCCAGGCAAGTGTCGTATGACCTAAGATCTTCCATTTTTATCACACTGAAAAGGAATTGTGTGCGATTCACTCCAAATATTGCGATAGCCCAGCACTTCTCAAATTGTGGGCGCGTGTGACCCTGGGGAACATGCCCCCCCTCCGCTGTACTACAAGAAAGTGTAATTGCACCTCCACTCCAGTAGTGGGCAGTGGCGCTCTCATTGTGCGCAGCCGAGTACCAACTCGACGCTGTAGGTTTGTTTGGCAACAAAAATGCTGTCATTGATATTTACGTCAGAGAGTGGGTGGTGGTGGTGGGGGGGCTTGGGGTCTTCTTAATTGGCTGTCTTCATTATTGAATAGCTAAAAGAATCCAGCTCTTTGCGACGACATATTCAGCGTACATCCAAATAACTTAACACCTGGCCACGTTCTAAACGGCGAGCGACAAACGTGAGCGCATGCCCAAGTGAAAATGTTCATACTGGACTCAATAAGCTATTCTGTGCTCCATGCGGTCATGTGACTCATCCGTCTTACAAGAACTCAGGCGCGCAGGCGGAGCAAGGTGTGTTCGATTTGGTGTTGTCACCGGCACTGACAGTTCAACGTGGCACCTCATTGTCATTGCGAGGGATATTCCCTATAAAAAAAAAATAAATACTTGAGCAGTGTGTCTAACTTTGTGAGACTGTGATTTAAAAAATGACAACATTTTGAAGAAATCCAAATGACAAGAATTGTTGTTCCTTGCCTCTTCCTCCCTCCTGACTTGGCAAGGTCACTGAGTATTTATCATGGAGCGGCAAAACAGATTATTCCTCACGTTTCCATGGAAACACAAATGCAATCAAGCCATGAATTTCACACGCGTGAGTTTTTGCATTTCTCTCTCGACAGCAACATGTTCCACGAGACCGGATGATCTGAGTTATTTGGAGAACCGACAGGTCGGCGGGCACAGGGGCTCCGTACGCAAGTTCAACATACCTGGACGCACATATGAGGACTCCAAAGGTATTTTATTTGTTCCCCTTGGGAGATAAGTGCAGGGTTAGTATGGCTTTGCACGGTCTCATCTCCACGAGTGGCAAGTCTTAAAGCTCCAATTTCTTTTCCTGTACTTTAAGGCTGTGACAGGCCGTGCATTTCTAGTCCGACCTGAATAAATTCCCCTCATCTGAGCATCATTTAGGACACCGCGGCTGGACAAGTAACATACAAAAACAGTGTCGGACGACCGAGCGTCTCTTGAACGGTCCGACTTGAAAATGGCCTCGCAAATCCACACTTTTCCCTCCTTCGACCGCCGTGGTTTCAAAAAGAAAAAAATCAAGGATATATTTTAGATTTAGGAGCGGTCGCCAGTTCCGACGTTCAGGTGTGTTGTTTCCGCTTAGCGCTGCCCCCTCGCAAGTGAGTATTCCATCACAAAATGCGGGGTAAGGCCAGCGAGATCAACTCGTAATCCGATTGGCTATCGCAAGTGTCTATCGACCGAAAAAGCCCCTTTGCTCACAGAGAAGGGACGCCCGCACCATTGGATCTGAAGGCCTCGGACCGGTATGGTGAAATCTGCCTGGCAACGCGAGCGAGCTGAATTCTGATTGGATAAAAATTCTCACCGAAAAATATGAAGGATATGATCGTGCTTTCTTGATTATGTGAGGCCATTTAGATCATATTCAAGGATCAATAATAGCTAATCCAACCACCTTTGATTGAAAATACACTTCATATTTGGGTGATTTTACATGAATTCTACCTGCTCAAAGCTTCACAAAAAATAGTAGTGATGCGATTAATTGCAATTAATTAGGGAATTCTTTGCGATTAATTTGTTTAAAAAAAAAAAGGGTAACGGGTCGACAGCACGACGTGGCACAATTAACAAGTAAAAAGTGGATTGCCAGTGAGGAAAAGGCGACACTTAAGAGGAGAATGTCGCTATTTTGGCAAAGATGAGTTGGCCCGTTCACTTGTTGCACCCGAGCAGAGACTCTCTACACTTTGCTTTCAAGCCGCAGGTCATGAATGATAAGCAGCCTTCAACTTATTTTTTGACTGGCCGTCACAGCTCTGAGATTGCAATGCTGGTTCTGAAACGTAGCAAAACCCGTGGCGGATCGTCACTCGTGGAAAATAGCGCCATGACGAGATTTTGGCCGTGGGGCACGATCTCGTCACTTTGCGTTTAGCATTTTTCATAATGATCGCATTAATGGTTGAGCCAAAGCTACAAAGAGCATCAAAATTGCTATTTCACACAAAATTGTATCTGCACATTGATCATTTTCAATATTTTTGACTTCAATAAAAGAGATGAATTTTTTTTTATTTGCGCTTCTGCTTTAGTACAGCAGGTGAGTCATTTTGCCCTCTCTTCTCATCTCGTACTTCCTCCAGGGAGATTGGCCCATTTCAAACAAGTCGACATCATGCTGAAACCGCTGCTTTTCGAAGTTCCCGGCACCACTGCGGAAACATCTTTCGTGGGCCGGGATTGGCTCTTCGCGCGTCTGGATGAGGTGTTGAGAAAAAACAGCAACTGTGAGGGAAGAGGGGCCGTCATCGTGGGCAACGCCGGCTCAGGCAAAACCGCCATCATGTGGCGCTTGGTGGCGCTCGGCTGTCACGGCACGCACACGCACACGCGACGCGGCGGGCCCAGCTTCCCGTACAGCCCGAGCTCCTCTCCCAAATGTAAGCTGATCAAAACATGAATCAAACATACAGTGGATGTCGTACACGCCAAGCGTCCGAGGTACACTTCACTTTGAGTTGCGTGCCACAACATTTCACATCGAGAAGAAGCAGCGGTTAGTTTGCAGTAAAAATTGGCACCCCGGCGTCCACAAAGTTAAAAAAAAGGGTCACAGGGTGGCTTTGGCCACAAATGCTTCAACTCAAAGGAGCTCTCGAGTTGAGGCGCTTGCGGCTAACGGCAACCGGCGGCGGCGTTTTGACTTTGTGGGCCTGCATTTGACACAGACGGGAGAGGCGAGACATCGGTTCGTATTGCCGCATGCGTTGCCGCTCTGTTGTCTGAATTCAAATCATTCTGGCTTTTTATATGCTAGCGTTGACGAAATGACACGGCTGCTCCCACTCCAAGGAAGGTTAAAAATTGCTTTTAGAGGCCACAAAACGGCAGAGGAGCGCTACCTTTGTCCAAATGCGAGCGCTCGACTCTCCTCAGTGTAGTTCCTCGTCACCAAGATCACGCCAAAGTAAGAATTGGATTGATTTGGAAGTTTTCAAGATGAGTTTGTTATTGGATAATGAACAGATTCCACACACCCCAAAATTCACCAAACTGGTCATTTATTATTATTATCAAAAATATACTCATAATATTAATAAGAATTATGTTTCCAGGTTCGCCACCGATTCAAATGACAGTACATTTGCAACGCTTTCGTTATTATCATTTTATATCTAACGTGTGTTGGATTGATGGTTACCCTCTAAAATTGTTTGTAAATGGTTTTTATAGAACAACTTGTCACCTTTTGTCGCAAATGTATTTCCTAATTTCCTCCTGACGCAAATGTTTAAGAAGAAAATATTTTGTAAAGTCAAATTTTGCTGCGGTGCTCACTTTAGTGTTTCTCGAAACAAAACATCATCTTGGGCACTGTTTGGATGATATGTGGTGCAAATGCATAGCAACAGCAGCCGTGTTCATTTTTCAGCATCACCGCATTATTCATGGACACGTGCACTCCACGTATGTTGTCATTTGGATTGATAGTCAACATGACTGCAGTCTTTCTGCCACGTCGGGAGGAGGCTGCAACGATCGCCGTGTTGTTCGTTGTGGTCGGACCGCACATTTTGCACACTTGTTTAAATACGGACTAATTAACCAGCCCGGTTCAAAATACAATTGCTCTTTGACGTCTTGAGTCGTCAATGGCAGTAAATGCGTTCACTGCAAGCTGTTTAAGCATTTCTTCGGGATCCTTGAGGTGCATGTGCACGACTAGTATGCGCTCCGTCCTCACAAGTGAGACAATTCAGCACGCTCGTAGAACGACGATGTTTTTTTCCGACGACTGCTGCTTGTTTACCTGCCGGTTGAGTAGACGCACCCGTCGCAAAAGCCACAACTGCTTTTGTTTTGATACTTTTGGGACCTGCATTTCTGCATAGTAGGAGGACAACTCCACATTTCTGTGCTCTATTTGACATCCGTATAATACCGAAGCATCCGATTGGAATCCCTGTTTAACGTCACGTGCGCTACGCAACTATTTTCAGTGACGCCATCTTTGCAATGCTGGTGGATTGAGCAGGACCCTCCAAGCGCGGACACGGGAAAATGATATTTATTAATAATCAAATAGACAATCTCCGATATGCAATCGCGAATCAACCGGGGCTATCGGCTATAGCGACTATGGAACTTAACTATCGAACGAGGGATAAACAAGGGCGCTGGCGGAAAATCACACCAGGGAGCAAAGGCAGTAAGGAGGAACGAAAAGCGCTTGCAAAAGGCAAGGGAAAGAAAGCAAAAGGCAAATAGCTTACCGCACAAGGGTAAGAGGATTCCAATCGGGAAGCAAAGAACAGAAAACGCACCGAGCAGTAGCTGGCGGGGAAAAACAACTCAAAACACGCAGTAGCAAGAGAACTATTAACAAGAGCGCGGGACATGAACGTGAGCGATGTGGGATAACGATCCGACGCTGGGGAGTCAGTGTAAGTGTCTTAAATAGTGTGTGCAATCAGTGAGTGAATAGGAGTCCGGTGTGGAGCTGGTGGGCGAGTCCCGCAGCTGCTGACGACCTGGCCCGAGACCACGCCCCCCGCAGCTGTCAAAACAAAAGCACATGGCATGACAGACACGGATCGTGACAATCTTTGAGTAAAAAAAACATCTCGCCCCAATTCTCCGCCGCGTCTATAAGTAAAATCATATAAAAAAAGTTCTGAGTAACAATAAAGACAACAAAAAGAAAAATGAAAGAAATACAGATCAACAAAAACAAAACTTAGAACAGACTTCTAGTCACGCTTTATTTTCCTTCTATGGTGTCTCTTAAGGGTTTGTCATATCTTCTAATTTCCTGCTAATTTATATTTATTTTCGTTGTTAATAAATGACTCCAGATGTTGTGAAATGCGCTCTAGAAATAAAGTTGGATTGTTTTGGAACGTGTATTTTCTTGCTCTCCCCGCACACACAGAAAATGTGACTGCCCCCTTCTGTCGTGGATGTGCAATTACACGTTATTCTAGTTTAAAAAAAAAAGCACCACTGTTTGAGAAGGATTATACTCGGCGGGAAGTCATATGCACAATTATGAATTTTCTCGTCTAAACTTGTTGCAAAAAACGCATCCTCTTTGTACTACAAAATTCTACCAGATAACCTCTAGTCACTAGAGTCTAGTGGTTGTATTAGTAGCATGCAGCTGTGAACTTGTACACGGCTTTGTGTCACTCGTAACGTGTAGTTTTCCGACTCGTGCGCAAAAATGTCAAACAGCTGTGGGAAAAACGTTACCAATGAGATAGTCGCTCTACTAGTGTGCTGAATTGTCTTCGTAGTGAGCACAAAAAGTATACTAGTACAAGGACAAAAAGTATACTAGAACAAGGACAAAAAGTATACTAGTCCAAGGACACAAAGTATACTAGAACAAAAACAAAAAGTATACTAGTACAAGGACAAAAAGTATACTAGTACAAGGAGCGTGTCAATGAAACCCAACAAATGCAGAAAGAGCATCTGTGTTGTTTTTCTTTTCCTCCCAACATACGATATCTGACACCTCCTAATGTATAAACTTTGTGCGCTCTTCAGGTGGGGAAAGGCAGCGAAAAGCCGCCGAGTCCCAAATCAACCAGAGTGCTGACGGCACAGCACAGCGGAACGAGCTCGCCCGAAGCCTCGCGAGCAAGGTACCTTTCAACACCACACGAGTGCTTGTCGTCTCACACTTGGGACGGAATATCTCACCGTTCAGTCTCGTTCCACCGCAGTATGGGTTTCACTTCACGCACAGACAAAATCGTGTTCCAAGTAATAAGCCGCATGTGCTGACGGAATCAAGTCATCTCGATATACCGTAGAAAGATGCTTGCATTTCGTTGACGTGAAAATGCATCGACTGATCGGGGCTTGTGGTTTTCACCGTTTTTGTGACCGTGCCATCGATCACATCTTGAACGTCCTCATTCTGCAGGTGGTCGCTTATCATTTCTGCCAGGCGGACAACACATACACCTGCCTGGTCCCAGAATTTGTTCACAGCGTCGCCGCCTTGCTGGCCCGATCGCCACAACTCAGCCCATACAGGGAGCTGCTGATCCAGGAAGCTCACCTCCAGAATATGCTCAGCCTGCGCTCCTGCGTCCAAGACCCCATAGCGGCCTTCCGCAAGGGGGTCCTGGAGCCCATGACCAACTTGCGCAAGGGTAATAAAGTCAAGTCTACGCACACACATAAAGGTGGCCTGAAAGTTGAAGACAAATGCACGATTGAAGTTGAAAGCTCATTGGAATTTTTGAGCAGGAGAGCTTCTGCAAAGCATCCTAGAAAAAGTAAAGCCCAAATTTGGAGATGACATTTTGACACCATGTTGAAATAGTTTTAGCCCCAAATGTTATAAAATATTTCAACTTACTAACATGCACCAGAAGTTTTGGGGTTTGGGCCCAGTGGCTCTCCTCCGTTGAACTCTGTTGACCTCAGGCCCCTGGCGGCTTATCGAAAGCCAACAGTCTCAAACTTTTCAAATGAGATCGGCAAATCGGTGCTGTTGTTCCATCCGGCTTCTTTCATTTTAGGCAGCTGACGAAAGTGGAGCCCTTTTCTTTCAAAACGGTCATCCGCGCCTCGGTTACATGTCGGCTCGATGAGCGTCACGCAAATTGACTTTGGAGTCAGCCGGGCCTCCGGTTGCTCCAAAAATGCCGCGGCTCGCCTTTTAACCGGAGCTCGGAAGACGGATCACGTCACGCCAATCTTGGCCTGGAGATACTTGGGTTCACCTTCAAATCTTGAAATGGCCGCGCCCCAGCGTACCCCCCCCAGGCCTGCCGCCGGAGGTGCCGCCGGAGGTGCCGAGGACGAAGCGCTCCTGTTGCCGCTCCATCTTTGTCCCATGAAATGTGAGGCGAGCCCACTTTTAAAAGACACATTTTTAGGCTTTTGCTTTCGACTCAACATGTTCTGCTCTTCTTCTTCTGGTATCTACTCTAAATGTGTTTCATTTGTGCTCCAATTTCCCTGGAAAGCGCTTTGTTCCAGCTCCAGTTGGATTGTATGTTTGGGTTCTAGGAAAGCGAGGAAGGCAATGCTGGGTCGTTTGCATGCGAAAGGCAGAAGTGTTATTTTGGTTCGGGTATCACATCAGCATCCCGGCGGATTTCAAGGTCACTCAATCCGCTGAGGCAGAGGCGGTGGAACGCTTCGGCCATATTAGCCAGCTCACCGTCTTGTGATGCAGCCGGTCGAGCGTTTATTACGGCCCAACCCGACGAGTGTTGTGTCTCCTCCATCTCTATCAAGCAAGTTAGCGGAAAAAAAAATTACAAATAATGAAGAGCTGGCGTGCCTCTTGAGAGCATCTGAGTCCTCACCCGCTTGCGCGGCTGCATCGACAGCTCGGATAATACAAAACGAGATGGATTTCCTATTTGGTGACACTCGACGACGACACCGTCCAGGCCTTTTCAGCAGGGTGGAATCAATAGCACCGGTTTCATAACAAAGACTTGCTAGAAAACTAAGACGTGCATATTTGAATCAGCGCATGGCAATGATAACGTCTCGACAATATATCGGGTCATTCCAGAGTTGGAGGACAATTTTGAAAAGCGGAGCAAATGTTGTACAGATGCAGGAAACAAATCGTATTTTGGGATCATTCTGGTCAACCATTAACGATGCCGTTTTTTTTCCATCATATCGTATTATATTTTGCCGTTTGGCTCCACACTATTACAAAAATATTTCCCAAAAGGTAAAAAAGTAAGAAAAAGAAAGTCAAATATTTTCTGGGTCCACTTTAAAAACTCGTTTGGAGACACATTTTTATTCTTTAGCTTTGGACTCAACACGAGACTGTCGCTGTTCTGCCGGTATCGATTGTTTATTTCTTTTAATTGGCATTCTAATTTCACGCTCATTTCTATTTCGCCAACATTCTCAAAAGCACTCAAGAAATAAAGTTGGATTGGATTGGATCAAATTTTCAAAAACAAAGTTGCAAGGAATTTCCTCCTTAATATGTATTTGATAATATGTGTTAGTCATCACGAGGGCTCTGGTGGATCAGGAATACTTTTGTTACATTTACAATTTGTCTCTGACAACTCTAATTAACACAAGTGAATGATTCTATTTTAATCGTTGTTTTGTTTCCCTGTCCAGTAGAGAAATGTGAGACAATTTATTTTTCAGAACGAAGGCTGCCCGAAGAAGACTACATCATCTTGGTTGATAGTCTCAACGAGGCCGAATTTCATAAACCGGACTACGGGGACACCATAGCCACCTTCATCACCAAGATTGTGTCCAAGTTCCCCGTCTGGCTCAAGCTGGTGGTCACAGTGAGGACGGGGCTCTTGGTGAGTCCATTCTCAGCGGAAACATCATATCATGCAAAATCAGCCCTTCAAGACACAGTCGGACCGCGATGCGTCAGACGTCGAGGCTTTTTGCTCATCCCAGCAAATAGGGGCTGCATCTGTCCCAAACCCATGCCAAAAACTCCAAATGCTGTTTGGATTACAGCGTGAATGCATGTCAGTTGCCACGCTCGAGCTTGTCAAGAAGCCACTCGGTTATCTCGTTGAATTCATGATTCGGACGGCTCCAAATGTATTTGGAGGCCATCTTGGCCATGAGGCATTACAAGTCATCGGGCATTACCTTGTGAAGGAAAAAGATACAAAACACAATCCCACCTTCTCAGACCCGGTTGGAGCATAACCGGTTATCAATTCATCCGGATCAAATTTTGGCTCATTGCTTTGAGCAGTTTGTATCTGAGGATTTACTCAATCTAATCCACCACTGTCAAGTCGCAACTTGTAGAAAGCATCAGTACTCTTAAAAAAAACAAACAAAAATTGTGCCACAGCGCATATGAAGAACTTCACGTACAAGTAATAAAATGACAGAAATTATTTGTGGACCTAGTTTTAACAGCAAAACAACAAACTTACACACTGTCAACATGCTGTTGTTTTTCTGAACCAAGACAAGTTTTGGAGTCTCTGTGATATTAGTGCAACAAAGGTTTTTCACCAAATACAGTCATGACGGATTCAAAAAAAGGTGTTGACACTGCATTTGCCATTTATCTATCGCTGGCGTTGGACCAAATTTGGCAAACTTATTTTTTTCTCACAGCTCTATATTCTTGGTCAGGGTATTATTTTTTAAAAATGATTGACGAATGTCTAGTCCCTTTGACGACGCAATGTTAATGGTTGAAAAGTGCTGATATCGGAATGACGAGGAATCTGCGCGATGGCAGCGATGCGTCAAAGAGGCGACGAGATGAGAAATTGTGTTGCTGAGAGAAGAAGCCAGTGAGCCGCGCTGCTGCTGTTGCTGCTTCACTTGTTGTCACATTATTTACATGATTCCGATTTAAGTGCCTTTAGTCAATGCACATAAACCCCCCTCGTTACACCATCATTTAGGACAACACAGCCGGAGAAATAATATACAGAAAGACACTTAGGCACGACTGGGTGAGCGTTGGACGACCTCGCTTCTCTGGAAAGGTCTGTCTTGAAAATGGCCTCGCAAGTGTATCTGCCAGCCACACATTTCCCTCGTTTCGGCCATTGTGGTTAAAAAAAAAAAAAAAAAGCGAGAATAGATTTTCCATTTCCGAACGGTCGCCATTGACGACTTCCGGGTGTAGCGATTCCGCGTCGCGCTGGTCCCTTTACGAGTACCCGATCACAAGACGCGTCCATCGCCTTCAACGTGAGGCCAGCGAGAAGGCTCGTCGAAACAAACTCGTGATCTGATTGGCTACCCCAACTCTCGATCAACTTTTAATAATAAACAAATAAATAAAAAAAAAACCTTGAGACGGCTGCACGATGGTTGCTGAAGGCCTCGGACGAAAAGTGCGTGCTACTGGTGTTGTGAAATCTGCCAGGCAACACGAGCTCGCTGAATTCTGATTGGCACTGCCCACTACTGGCCAAGATGCACACACTAGTTCCTTTCAATGGGGAAAGATGATTTGAGACATGAGAACACATTTCACTTGTAAGTCGAGGCGCCATTGCATGTAAAATCTCTTCATTTGGAATTTGTATTGTGAAACACAATTATTGGAATGTGGAAAATAGTTCCCAAGATGTTCTGAACAGTTTGAATATGAAATAGAAAATATGGGGGAGTTTTTATGCTGTTGTTGATATTGGATGGCTCATTGATAGAAAAAATTTTTTTGGGTGTGTGTGGAAATATGGAATCCTGGAGGAAGTGGGAACCTTTGGAACGTATAAAATTGCAATCTTGTGAATCTTCAGACAGTTGAATAGTTTGGATCAGTTGAGAAATGTGGAGGTTTTGGACTGGAAGGAAATGGAATGTAGAATACAATAGTATAATATAATCATGTGATCAATAAATATGTATTATGATCTAGATCAATATGCATACGATATGAAATAGGAAAAAGTAATCACATGTATGCTGACTCTTGCAGGAAATAACCACCCTGCTCCCGTTCTCCGGCATCTCGCTGGACATCCTGCCCGACAGCAGTGACCTGGGAGCTGACCTGAGCGACTACATCCATCACCGGGTGAGCGGCAGCGCCCAAATCGCCGCCAACGTCACCACGGCCACGGGCTCGGCGCCCGACCCGCTGCTCCTCAGCAAGTTCAGCAGTCACCTGACCACACGCAGCAATGGCTCCATCCTCTACCTCCAGCTGACTCTGGATCTGTTCCACAAAGGCCATCTGGCACTCAAAGGGGGAAACTACCTGGTTGTGCCCGTGTCGCTATCAGAGGTCGGCTGCTCCATAGTTCTCAGGATGTGTGCTGTTCAAATGTGGCTCTTCAGACTTTTACTTGGGGGGGGGGGGGGGGGGGGGGCGAGAGAGAGGCCTTTGGTGAGTTTTTATGTGTTGGTTTGGGTAGTTTGTTGTGAGCTTGAGAACTTTTTGGTCAAGGTGAGAGTTTTTTGGGGTGTGAGAGGTTTTTCATTTAAGAGTTTTATTGTGAGTGAGAGATTTCTGATGAGTTTGAGTTTATTTGGGGTATTTTACGCAAACGTGGCATTTTTAGCGTGAGGCACTTTTTTCTGGTGTGTGAGTTTTTCTTTTGAATGTGAGAGTATTTTTGGGCATATTTGAGTTTTTGTGTGGGTGAGAGGTTTATGGTGTAATTGTTTATCGTGGTATGTGTGAGAGTTTTTCTCGAGTGTGAGGGTTTTTTGTTAGTGAGAGTTTTTGGGTGTGAATAAGAGTTTTATTCGATGAGTTTTAGGTTTTTTTGTTTGAGTGTTTTTGAGCGTGAATATTTTTGGGTGAGAGAGTTTTTTTTTTTGGATACAAGGGATTTTTTGGTGATGTGTGAGAGGTTTTTTGGTGAAGATGTGCTGAAGAACATTATTCTGCACCCCCCCGAAATATATAAGATAAGATAAGATAAGATGTCCTTTATTCGTCCCACAATGGGGAAATTTGAGGTGTTACAGCAGCAAAGATATCGATCACACAGAGTCGGCGGCGTAATGTAGCCGTTAATGTACAACATTAGCAGCAGACATTCATAAAAAGCATGCAAATATACACAGTATAAACGTATCTAAGTGTAAGGAAACACTCCTAATGCCTGTCCATTAATGATAAAAACTACTGAATGATTGAAAATACTGCAATGATAAAAATATTGCAATGATAAAAGTACTGTAATAGTAAAAGTACTGCAACGATAGAAAAATACTGCAATGGTAAAAGTACTGTTATAAGAATACTGTAATGGTAAACAAAATACTTCATTGGTCAATATTTAAGTACACCATTGGCTGAAAGTACAGTAGTAGTATATATTGCATCCTAGGACTGCATAATTGCACTAATGCCCTCCCGTTTGTAGGCCTGACCCAATGTTCTTGTTAAAAAGTCTGACAGCAGTTGGCAGGAAGGAGCGGCGAAATCTCTCTTTGGTACAGCGAGGGTGTATAACAGTCATTCGCTGAAAGAGCTGTGGAGTGTTCTCAGAGTGTCATTGAGTGGGTGGGCTGGGTTGTCCAGCATTGGTGACAGTTTTGCCGTCATCCTCCTGCCCCCTACTGAGTCCACAGAGTCCAGGGAGCAGCCCAGGACAGAGCTGGCCCTCCTCACTAGTTTGTCCAGTCTCTTTTTGTCCCGGCCCGAGATGCCTCCTGCCCAGGAGACCACTCCATAGAAGATGACTGATGAAACCACCGAGTCATAGAAGTTCCTGAGGAGTGTTCCCCGAACGCCAAAGGACCTCAGCCGCCTGAGTAGGAAGAGTCTGCTCTGACCCTTCCTATAGAGAGCGTCTGTGTTGTCGCTCCAGTCCAGTTTATTGTTCAGATGAACACCCAGGTACTTGTAAGTTGAGACCCTCTCAACGTCTGTTCCCTGGATATTCACCGGTGCAGGTGGAGAGTGCCGACGCTTGCGGAAATCCACCACCAGCTCTTTGGATTTCCCAGCGTTGATTTGGAGGCGGTTCTGCTGACACCAGTCCACGAACCCCTGCGTAACCCCTCTGTACTCCCGATCGTCATCGTCAGTGATGAGGCCGACAATCGCAGAGTCATCAGAGAACTTCTGCAGGTGACAGGTTGTGGAATTGTATTTGTAGTCCGAGGTGTAGAGGGTGAACAGGAAGGGAGCCAGCACAGTTCCCTGCGGCGCTCCCGTGCTGCAGAGGAGCACGTCAGACACACAGTCCTGTGTTCTCACGTACTGTGGCCGGTTTGTGAGGTAGCTCCAGCTTGTCTCCCAATAAGGCGGGCTGGATGGTGTTGAAAGCACTTGAGAAATCAAAGAACATGATCCTCACCGTGCCCCCCGCCTTCTCCAGGTGGAAGAGTGAAGTGTGGAGCAGGTAGATGATGGCATCATCCACACTGATGCCAGGCTGGTATGCAAACTGGAGTGGGTCCATTGAGGAGCTGACCAGGGGGCGCAGATGGACGAGGACCAGTCTCTCCAGGGTCTTCATCAGATGAGACGTCAGCGCCACTGGTCTGAAGTTGTTGAGCTCCTTCGGATGGGGGGGTCTTTGGAACCGGAACCAGGCAGGATGTTTTCCACAGCTGGCTCTGCCCAGCTTCAGGCTCAGGTTGAACATGTGCTGGACGATTCCACACAGCTGGTCTGCGCAGGATTTGAGGAGCTGGGAGCTGATCCCATCTGGGCCTGCCGCCTTCCTCGCCTTCATCTTCCTCAGCTGGTTCTTCACCTGAGATGTTGTGAGGAACAAGGCTGAGCAGGAGGAAGTGGTGGTTGTCTGATGAGGCTGGGAACTGGAGCCTGTGGAGAGAGAGAGGGGAGAGAGAGGGGGAGAGAGGGTCTCGTTCGCAGTGGCAGGAGGGGTGGGTGGGGGCTGCAGCAGGGGAGCCTGAGCGGGGTCAGGCATTTGATCAAACCTATTGAAAAATAGGTTCAACTCATTTGCCCACTGAAGCCCCCCCCCCTTCTGGGTCTTACCTGGTTGTCCGTGGCCTGAGATGGTCTTCAGGCCCCTCCAGACATCCCTGGCATTGTTCCGCTGCAGTTGTTCCTCCATCCGCATCCTGTAGGACTTTTTCCCCTCTCGGACCTCCTTCTCAGCTGACGCTGCACTCTCTTCAGCTCGTCCTTGTCGCCTGACACAAAAGCCCTCTTTTTCTCCTTCAGGAGAGCTTTAATGTCCGGTGTGATCCAGGGTTTGTTGTTGGAGAAACATCTTACAGTCCTGGTGGGAATGGTGTTCTCCATGCAGAAGTTAATATAGTCTGTAATTGTGTCTGTTAGACCATTATTGTCCTCACCGTGAGTATCAAATCTACTCCTTCCACATTTTTCCATTGCTCAAAAGCAACTTGAACATATTGACCTCAATCAATAAATCTTGGCATCTATTTTCACATTCCCCAAATTCCTCCTTTTCCCGCATTTTCACATTTGACGTGAAATGAAAGGAGACATGTTACAAATGTAACGCGTACTTCCATATTTGACAACTTATTCAACCAATTTGGACTTTTTGGGACGTGACGAGGCTTCACAATCCCTAAATTGCCACATTTTTTTGATTTTTCCGCCTCAACATTTCCAAATGTTGACAAATTGACCCTCAATTTCCGCATTTCTTGACCCGTTCGACGCAAGATCTCAACATTTCATCAATCAAATTCATAAATAAAGAGATGATGAACAAATCAATTGGGTGCCATCTCATCATCAATTCCCGCCGACAAAACACTCTGCGGTTGGATTGTTGGGATGTCTAATCCGTGTTCCTTTTTGCGTTTAATGTGCACGTGTGTTAGGTGTATCTGCTGATGAGCCGCGTGAGCTTCCCCGACAAAGACGTCTTTGAGCGAGTGCTTCCGGTGCTAAATGTGGCCCTGGCGTCGCTGCACCCGCTGACGGATGAGCAAATGTTCCGGGCGCTCAACGCGGGCAGCGTGAGGGGCGAGCTGGTGTGGAAGGACTTCCGGCAGAGATTAGACAGCCTGGCCGGATTCATGGTGAGACGAGCAAAATGACATTTGATCATTCGTGTAGCTTGCATCAACTTGCTGCAGCAGCGTTGCTTTACATGAGAGATTGTCGTTGACTTACGCAACATTCCAAGTGCAAAAGTATGGTGTGAGATCACCTCCCATTAAGTTCCCAAAATAAACCAGAACTGTTAAAGGTGTCATCTGGTTGATCATTTTTGGGGGGTGTAAAGCAATTGAAACAGCAAAGTGCAAAAACAACACGACATAGTCACGTTTCGCCACTTGCAGATTGGCGGATTATTATTCTTTTTTTGTCTTCAATATTTTCTTACTTTTTTTTAACACCATAACGTTTGTCTTCTTTTCGTTCAAATTTAAGAAATTAAGTTGAACCCAGATTTTGATTTCCTTGAGACAAGACAAAAGTGGTCTCAAGGAGAAAGCGTCTTTTTCGCTCAGCGATGTGACTGTCATGTGCAAAGCGATGGAAGCAAATTCCATGTTTTCGTAGGAAGGAACCTAGCGGCGGCAACGGCAAGGGCCCCCAAACAGAACCTTGTGGGACACCATACGAAGCCCTTTCTTTCCCCGCAGCACATCGAAACGGTAATCCATGCTTTCGTTCCACGTCGGCTCGATTCCTGTCACGCACCTGACCTTGGTCCTCCCTCAAGCGTCTCCAGTTGCTCCAAAATGCTGCTGCTCGCAAGACGGATCGCATCACGCCAATCTTGGCCTCTCGTCGCTGGCTCCCAGTGCACTTTAGAGTTGGCTTCAAGATACTTGTGTCGGTATTCAAATCTTTCAATGGCCTCGCCCCAGCGTACCTCGCAGAGCTCCTCCACCCCGACGCACCTGAAAAGGGGCATGGTGCCTTTTCTGTTGCCGGTCCTTCCCTACGGAACGAGCGTCCATTAAATGCTAGGCAAGCCCCGCCCCCTCTTGTCCACTTTTAGAACCCGTATGTAGACACATTTTTATTCTTTAGCTTTCGACTCAGTTCTTCTGGAATCGACTGGAAATCTATTTTGATTTGTGTTCCGATGTGCGGCTATTTTTGTATGACACCACATTTTGTTACAGCTCCAGCGGTGGTGAATTAAAGTTGGATTGTATGTGACGATTGTCACCGTTCACTCCTTCTGTTTAGGATATTCAGTAGATAAGCAGCAACATCTACAAGGAAGCAGTGAATGAAGGGAAAATGTTTGTGTCTCGCATGTGGCGGCAGGTGAGACGCGGAGATGGCACACGCATGCTGTGCCACCCCTCCTTCAGAGAGTGGCTCGTTTGGAGGGCGGACGGAGAAAGCACCGACTTCCTCTGCGACCCAAGGTCAGACTGGACACGGAAATCCAGTGAAGCCTCGTTTATTGAGGTGAAATCTGGATGTGGAGACACCGTAGAAAAACAGATACTACTAATAAAATAGCGGATGAAACACATTCAAGCGTCGAGACACTTTTCAGCGCTCGTATTTGTGCCTGTGCTCCATATTGCCGTCAAGCAACGGGAAACGTAGACGATCACATTTCTCCAGATAACGTTCATCAACTGTTTGATTTCTCACTCCGGTTCAAGTCGACACATAAAACACAAAAGAATTCGACATCTTCGGTACATTTAATGACCAAAATGGTCACGCAAAACAGAAAATGTCATTTTATGCGCACATATGATGTCTTATTAGCGTCCATCTCGTTCTACACCTTCAAGTGACACAGCGACGGGGCATACGCTATTATTTTCACTTTGCTCCGTGGGAATGGGAAAGCATCATTGGTGGGGATCTTCTCGGCCTCTTCTTTTTGCTCTGAATGACGCTTCCTTTACATCCACTCGAGCTCAGTTCTGCCTGGCACACTTTAGCACACGAAAAACTCTCCAAAAAAAAAAAATGTGACCCATAGCAAGGCCACGGAAGATAAAATGTGATATATCGGTGGTTCACTGTCGTCTCATAAAAGCATACCGTGATGTGACCAAAACTATCCTGGCGACAAAGCAAATTTTCGTCGGCTGAAACTGCTCGCATGTCAACAGGAGCGGCCATGCACTCCTGGCGTTCATGTTCTCCCGACAGGAAGCCAAGTTGAACCGTCAGCAGACCATGGAACTGGGACACCACATCCTCAAGGCTCACATATTCAAGGTGAACAAGTCTGTCCTCTTTCGACCTCCGCCACGGTCAAACGCCAGTTGTTTCTCGTCCTCCATCGAGCCGAGGCACACCATTCACATGAGAAACGTCTTACTGTAAAAAAAAGAGAAAAGTCACGTGAGACGGGAATATACTCAATTCTCCTTGAAATGGACTCACAATGACACTTACCGTGGCGAATGGAAAGCTATTGTGTCGTCTGAATAAGATACGGAACCGTCGTTTGCTGAGGTCATAAGTGGATTGTGCCTTCTGCCCCCTAGTGGAAGCGCACTGAATTGTCGTGCCTGTCGCCAAGGAGAGATGAACAAATAGTGTTTGTTGTCACCAAACTTAAATGGTGACTCCCTTTACATTGAGGCAGGTGACATGCAATATATTTTACAAGTGCAAAACACTTTCAGCCAATTAAGAAATCCGAAGCTTTTGTACCTCAACACAATTGAAAGTCTGCATCCCACAATCATGAATTTCTCTCCCTTTTCTTCATGCAGGGTCTGAGTAAGAAAAGCGGGGTGTCCTCCACTGTCCTGCAGGCCATGTGGGTGAACTGCAGCACAGACAGCCTGTCTGCTGCACTCGCATCCCTCAGGAATCTGTACACACCGAATATCAAGGTGACGTTTGACACACCAAAATTCATTTTCAATGGGAAAAGAATGGCAATAAATTAAGAAATTAATTTAAAAAATGATTTATTTTTGGGGGGCAGACAGTATTTGTCAGAATTAAATTCCAATCACCAATAAATCAGCTGATTCATTTTTAAAAACGGCTTTGCAATTTGTTGTCCTTTAGTATTTGTTTAAATTTACAATTACAATTTACAAAAACAAAACAAAATTTTTCGATTTATGGTGTAATGTGGAAAAAAAAATCATCTGATTTTCGTGGATTTGATAAGAGCCAATTTCAGCCGCTGAATCCGTTGGGCCCGAGTGAAGACACTTAACATGCTTCTGCGTGGTTCTGGTCTCAGTGCCTCGGCTTTGACACCTGCGTCGCACGCCATCGCATTCATCTCAGTTATAGGGCAGCGAGAGCCGATACTCAATAGCACAAAAGCCGGAGAAATGAGAATCGATCACCTCGCCGGAGAGAGTCCGATGAAACGAGAACACCACCTTCCCAAGGCCAGGAAAGTGGTCAGAGAATGAAAAGAAGATAACAAATGATTGGGTGTGACGTATAGAATTTTGAAGAGAAAAAAAAATGGATCCTATTTTAAAAAAAGGCAATGGCAATCCTCCTTGTGCGTCATGTAGGTCAGCCGTCTGCTGATGCTCGGTGGCGCTAATGTGAGCTGGTACACTGAGGTGGTGGGACACGCCCCCATTCTGGCCGTCCACGCCCACCTGGGACACGTGGAGATGGTGGGCCTGCTGATGGAAATGGGCGCGGCCGTGGACGTGTGCACGGACAGCGGCGTCACGCCCCTGTGCCTGGCGGCGGCGGCGGGACACGCGGCCGTCGTCAGGCTGCTCTGCAAGAAAGGCTCCAAGGTCCGTCGCTCACGTCTCAATTTTAGTCCATGCACTACTAGATTCTCTGTCCTCACTAGTAAGACAACCAGAGTTCATTTTTTTGGGGGGATGAAATCGTAGCAACTTTTCCCGATCGATCACCGCACCGATTCAAATATTGCACTTCGCTAGTAGTACGCGTACAAACGGATCAAACTTTTTAGCCTACTCGGAATGTACTGCAGTTGTTCTGCTGATGTGCAGACAGTCGCGGGAAATGGCAAAAAAAAAAAATCACAAAGAAGCCATTCATTCTACTCGTAAGCTGAAATGTCTGACGAGTCCATGGACTTGAAGCTGGATCTCAAGAATATGGCCGCGGGCGATCGGCATCTATTGTGGGAGACCGACGACGGGAGCGGACCTCATCTCGGCCAGCGTGTGGCGAGCGATGGCCAATCTCTCGGTGTGCTCCTCCATTTGCCAGGTGGGCCGGGCTGATCAGAATGGGCAGTGTGCGCTGCTCCATGGCGCACTCAAGGGCCACACGGAGATCATCAACATCTTACTGGGACAAGATTGGGGACCCGAAAACGCCGCCGATCTGCCGCGGCACCAAACGACCACCGGCAAAAAGCAGGCCGTGCAGCAGGCGGTCACGGCGGCGGCCAGCGTCGGACACACACAGGTATGCAGCCGTGTTGACGATGACGAAAATATTTTTTTTTTTCATGGCGACGACGAGCTAAACGGGGTTATTTGATGACGAAAACGTGACGTGACGTACGTGAAATTTTGTCCTTTCTGTCTTTCAAAACATCGCTATGAAGTGCAACCTAGCTTTGGTTTAGGCCACGCCCACCACCGGGACAGCACCGTCACACATACCATGGCGACTGTGACACTCACAAGGCGACTTTGCTCAAAACAAGACTTTGGACTCGTGTCGACTCCAAGTCCGGGTTGTTAAAACGTTTTGATTTGATGTTGCTTGAAGTGAAATAAAGCCACAACAATTCATTTTGCTTCTCGGCTTATTTTGGAGCAATGAGGATGGATTCCGCTGTTTGGAATGCGTCATCCTTAAAGTGCATCACAAAGTCTTTGCGATTGGCTGGAAACCGTGCATTCCTATTTGAACTAAAATGGACGAACTTTTAGTCTTTGTCTAAAACTTTTTTTTTTTTGGGACTTTTCCAAGACTAAAACTAGACTACAACTATCAGAAATAGGAATGAGTAAATCTGACGAAAACTAACAATCGACGACATCTAAAAGGCCTGCCAGCAGCGACACTGGCACACAACACCAATGGCATTTTTTTTTAACCGCATTTCTCCAATGAAACTCTCATTTTGAGGCAAGTATTCCAGACTATTATTTTTCTTTTTAAATTAAATGAATTAAAACACCATGAAATATTTCATTAAGATTGTCATTCATTAATTAAATGTTCCATTTATCAATTAAATATTGAAGTAACTAAATAAATGTGTCATTAATTAATTAAACTGTGTAAAAAAAATCCAATTTCTATATTGAATTATTTATGCATTTAATTAATTGCGTTGCAGTCTTTCATGAATTAATTTCATCGGTCAAACTCACACATTGAGTTTGTCAGCGTTTAGCCCCGCCCACTAGCTAAAAAATGAATTGCTATACACACACGTATACGTATATGTACATATTCAGAGAGGGAGCGAGATTTGATCGGAATCCCTTTTTTTATGCTTAGCCAACAAAAGCAACTCGCGTTTATTGCTTTGATAGCATCTAGTGGCCAAGGACCCGCGTTGACCCGTAGGAGCTTCATTAAGGCAAAAAATAAAAGTATAATTTGGCATCCGCAAGTGATGACATTGTTCAGCCAACCTGCGCATATGTTGGCCTCTTCTGATTGGTTGGAAGAACGCAAACCATTTAGTGGTTTTGCCTTCACTATTCGGCGCTGAGGAAAGATAAATGGTCATTTTTTGAGCAGTCTTTGAAATTGTTTTGTTTCCTGCAGAAATGGTTGGGAATCGCTGAAGTGGAGCACGGCGTCTGCCCCCCCCCCTTCTCTGTGCACAACAAAACTAGGAGACTTAATTGTGTTGTTTCTGCAGGTGGTGAAGAACCTGCTGGACTTGGAAGATGAACAGCTGGCAGTGCAGATGGACGCTCACGATTGTCTCTGGGGAGAAACGGGTGCGTTTCTTCCATCACTCACATCCATTTCGACTTAGTTGGGTTCCATCACAACGCAAAACCTTTGGATGTGACTTAACGCCACTAATTTGACTCAAATGATGGACAACAATTAGAATTCTGCAGAACCAGAACCAGAATTATGGTTTGACGTTGTTTTGGTGTGAAAATGAAGCGCGTCGCATATTTATATAATTATAATTGTCGCGCAGCCAATCTGACGGCGGCGCTCTCTCCTTTCAGTGCTGAGTGCCGCAGCAGGCAGGGGGAGGATGGAGGTGTGCGCGCTCCTTTTGGACCGAGGAGCGGGACTGGAGGTGCCAAACCGCAGAGGGATGGTTCCTCTCCTAAGCGCGGCCAAGCACGGACACACGCAGGTGACAACGCACATATTTTACGGAAGTGAAAGACGTCAAACGGAATCCTTGTGTCTCCAAAAATGAAACTTTCCAGGGGACCCCAAAAAAACACCCCGACATGCGTGTTCATGCATCGTCAAAGAGAGGACGACATTTTTGATCTTGAAGATCGTTCAAAAACTTACGGGTCTGGTGGGGGACTCGCCATCGTAAAGTCACAGGTGTCAAAGTTAAAAAAACAAACAAACACAAAAAAAAACTTCCACTGTTTGGCTTTTGCCACATTTGCTTCAACTCAAACGAGTTTGTTGACCTGCCGCTTGAGAAGAAGCACGTGTGGCGAAAGCCAAACTCTGGCCGGCTTTTGACTTTCTGGATCTGCATTTCACACCTCTGAGTATAGCGGTGCAAAAAAAAATCAATCAATAAAGTATGAAATGGAGCAATTTTCATATGCGACTCGGTGACTTCTGACTTCTGATTTGACTGCTGCGTACGTTCGCGGTGAGTGCAGGAAAAGTACGTTTTACGGTGCCGAAGAGCTATATTAGATAAAAGTAGTGCATTGGCACCATCTTGTTGTCAAGGAACTGTGTTGAAGTGAGTCTGTTAGTGCCAATGGATGACTTTTTTGTGGGGGGGGGGGGGGGCGCTATTGATTACTCCAAGATTCTTACTATTCGGAAATGCGTCATATAAAGAAAGTCGTATCGCATTCTACATGAGGGAAAGCATGTAGCCCGCAACGGAAATGAGTTTGACATGACAGACATAGGGCGCCGTTAATGTTTAGTGACTTACAAATTTGTTAAGGAAAAAAAAAAGTTCCGAGCAGTATTGTATCCTGCACGCGCGACTTTTGTTCATCCTTCTTCATAGAATCTGAAATCATTTTGAAGCTTATTCCAAAGTAGTGATAGGCCAATTATCGACCAGGCCGATAATCGGCATGGGCCTTTTTGTAGAAGATGCTTTATTTTGGCTGGCTGCGGCACACAAGTCTCTCTCTCTGCTGTGCTGGTGGCCCTGCCGGCAGAAGCGGATTGGCCCGTCCACAGCACCATCTGATTGGTTCCTTGTCGCAGCCAATCAGCAGTGAGCTGCCTGTTTGCTTTTTCCACCTCGAGTCACACGCACTAAGGGGGAAATCCTGCGAGCAGGAGAAAGTAAGGCAACAGACGGCCACAATTGGAATCAAAGTCAGTCACAACGAATAGAAAACTATTTGCCGTCGTCAACTTGAAAGAGATGTTTGTTTTCATTGAACTAGAAGAGATGCAGCTGAACCTGGCAACTCCGTACACTTTTTGTTCAACTTTTAAAACAAAGTTGTCTAACATCTAAAAAGCGTTGATAACTTGTAAATCACATAAAAATACTTAAAGGCATTTAACCGAAGTCAAGTTTTGGAGTTTTTATTTTTCCAAAGTTTTGACACCATTTGAAGCCTTTTTTTTTTTTTCAACAAACGCATATCGGCTTCAAATATCGGTTCTCAACCTGCATGACTACGCATAATCGGTATCGGGGCTGAAGAAAAAAAAAAAAAAAAGGACACGGTCTATCACTAAGTCAAAGTCTTGGATTTGATTCAACACCAATGTTTTAGGTGGCAGAGTTGCTGCTGACACACGACGCAGACGTGAGCGTGTGTGACAAGCAGGGCCGTACGGCGCTCATATTGGCCGCCTCGGAGGGCCACGGCAGCACCGTGGAAATGCTGCTGTCCAAGGGTAAGCGTCTTCAAATGATGAGCGACAAGGTGCCATGTTGTTTGCCGCTTCATCACCTTTGAAATGCAAATTAGGACGTATGCTGAAGAGCGTTCGTGTTACTCTGCGGCCAAAAATGGATTTTTACCATTACTTTGTGAGACATTCTACTGCTTCCATATTTGGCACCCGATTCAGAGCATTCGAACTTTATAATATTTGCTCAATTGATGTGAGACATTTAAGTTGTTAAAATGACATTCCACATTTTCCTCCAAAAAGGGAAAAATAAGTTCACCCTTTCCATTCCAAGTACATTCAGGATCTTTGGAACTATTTTTCCACACTTCAGATCGTTGACATATTTACTCGTGATAGACCAATTATCGGCTGGACCGATATTTGGCATTTTGCCGATTATCGGCACTTTCAAAGCCGTTTTATTACGGCTCGCCGCAGCACGCTTCTCACTCTCTCTTTGCTGTGCTGGTAGCCCCGCCTGCAGAAGCAGATTGACATAAAATGTCAGTCGACTACAACTCACAACTAAAAAAAAACTATTAAACCTTGAAGAGTTGTTTGTTTTCATTGAACTAGAAGACATGCAGCTGAGCTTGGGAGCTCCGTACATTTTTACAACCAAGTTGTCTATTTTCTAACATCTAAAAAAAAAAAAAAAGCTTTAACATGTCGTAAATCACTAAAGTTGTGTAATCTATCGATGCCAGCGATGTCGAGTGGCGGGCACACCAATGAAATGCTCTTCCACTGGAAGGCAAGGTACAATTAAGCTGCCATGTTTCAGGCTGCTAAAAGTTGAAGTGTAAATCATCTTCAAAGGTTCCAAACGTTTCAGTAACTTTGAACGGAACGGTGTTGGATCCATGAAAATGTACAAGGAAGTTTTCTCTGACCTCGGCAATCTTTTGTTTCTCCGTCCCATGCAATCAGGCGCCTCCGTGTCGGCGGCGGATCAGGAAGGTCTGACTGCGACGGGCTGGGCCTGCATGAGGGGCCACGGGGGTGCGCTGCGGCCTCTGGTGGATGCCGGAGCGGACGTGAACCAAGCGGACGGCCAAGGACGCGCTCCTCTCGACCTGGCCGCACTTAACGGAGATGTTGATCTCGTGGGTGTCGCGCTCAATTCTTCTTTTTGCGCCTTTCATAGCACAGGAGAACACCTTTGCTTTCCGGCCACAAAACACAACTTACTGGACGAACCTGGGAGTTACCAGATTGTGACTCCTTTAATGTGTTCATTGCGGGGGGTCAGCATCAAGCTACATTTTTGCCTTTTTAAAAAGGTCTGACATCGGCCGATACGACATGACATATATAATAATTGCGCTTTTCCTCCTCAAGGGGGGGTGAAAGATGAAGCCGAGGTTCACTGTCATTTTAGTTTCAATTTCGGATGAGGATGCAAGGAAAGCTTTGGGTCAGGTGATCGGAAGAGAATAACTTGCCTGAGTATGTTCCTCTTCATGCTTAGGTCCACTTTCTGCTAGATCACGGCGCCGTGCTAGAGAGGACGGACAACAACGGAAGCAGAGCGCACGGCTGCCAGAATCCGGCCTTGGTGACCTCGTTACTCCAAAAAGGCTCCAAGACGGGTCCGTACGGCAGCTTTGCTTGTATTGAATGGTCAAGATTGCCAAATGACGTCGACGAGTTTAGCTGGAGCTAATGTGGTTGTTCTGAGAGAGAAAAAAAAAAAAAGGCCAAAGCCAACAGTTTTACATCCTCTTGACAATCCCCCCTTTGTCTTTGTCCTTCCTTTCATCAAGCGCAAGGATACAGAACGGCACCGCATGATCGATCAGGTAGGTCAATTGACGCGCGTCACCAAATCAAGGTGAGACGCATGAGAATCATTTGTGAGGTCCTATCAGGTCACGCCACGTGGGCCATGGCTTCCACCAAACCAGACATCCTTCTCATTCTGCTGCAGAAGCTCATGGAGGAAGGAAACCTGCTTTACAAGGTACTTGAAAGACAACGGTCACCTCCCCCCCTCTCCGATAAACAAATTGGAAATCGGGAAGGAAGCGAATCTCTCAGTGCCACCTCAAACTTTTGTGCTCCATGGAAGAATTCCGCCTCCTCTTGTTTCCAAACACGTTGGATTCCGTCTGCTCCTCATCCATTTCTTTCTTTTGCTTCTTACGTGGCAAGCAGAAAGGACGGATGAAGGAGGCCGGCCAGCGTTACCAGTACGCGCTTCGAAAACTGCCTCGGGAGGGCCAAGCGGAAGAGCCGAAAGGGCTCAAAGACCTGCGGGTGTCTCTCTATCTCAACCTCTCCCGTTGCCGAAGGAAAACCAACGTAAGGCCGCATCACGCACACGCGCATTTCCCCACATTCTGTGCGGGGTGAGGTCAATGTCAATGTATGACGAGATGACACGTAACTCATTTTCTGCTTTTGGTGAAATTTCAGGATGAACTTAAAATGCTTGGCAATTTGGAATACATTTGCCGTTCTCCAACCAAAAGTCACAACTTGGTTTTTTTTTGCTATGAAAACTCAGGACTTTGGCATCGCTGAGGACTTTGCAACAAAAGCTCTGGACCTGAAGCCCAGGTCCTACGAGGCCTATTACGCCAGAGCACGGGCCAAGAGGAGTAGCAGGTACAGCCATCCTCCAGCTCAACGGGAGCGAAGCCTCGTTTAGCACAAAAATCCAAAACATGTTGCTGACACTTGATCTCAACTTTGCTCCCAAGATATGAACATGAATGAATCCTGATGACAAATGTCATTAACTCATTTACTGCCATTGACGGCTAAAGACGTCAAAGATCCCTTTTTTTTTTTTACCTGGCTGGGAGTGAATGAGTTAAATATCATCGCATAATCCAAACCCAGTGCTTCTCCAATTTTTTTCTTACGCTCCCACTAGCAAGAAGAAAACAATTGACTATAAATAAAGGCATTTTGGTTGTAAAACAAAGTTCAGCACACAAGGACAACGCCACTGCCAACTACTGGAGTGGAGGTGCAATTACACCTTGTTGTAGTACAGCAGCACGTTCCCAAGGGTCACATGTGCCCCAACCCCGCAATTTGAGAAGCACTGAGCTACACTGACGGCACGTAACTCTAAATTCTGTTAAACCTGCCGAAAAATTGAGTGGGCGCGAATGGCCAACCGAGGTTTCACTCCGTATTCTTCAACTGTCCTCTCCAGGCAATTTGCTGAGGCGCTGGCAGACCTCCACGAAGCAGCACGACTGTGCCCATCCAACCGGGAGATCCGTCGCCTGCTGCTACGGGTGGAGGAGGAATGCGCGCATCATCAGAGGATATCCAGCGGCACCAACAGGGACCCTCACAGCCACCACCACCCCCCCCCTGAGGACGACACACACGTGCGTTCTCACGCAAGTCTGGAGAGGCCAATCCCAGAAGCCGAGGGGGAAGAAGCGGAGCAACTGAGCTTGCGATGTTGGCCTCTCAATCCGTACGCTCCAAACAGGACTCTCCCGGGAGGCGTGGCCTTTGCGTTACCCGATCACACGGCGGGTTTCCCTCAAGACGAGTATGTTCACGATCCGCTCTTTATGGAGCCGCCTGAGCCGCCGGTTGCTGTCCACAAGCCAAGTCCAAATCAGAGCCGCAGGACTCAGCACCACTGCCACTCGCTGCAATCGGGGGCCAGAGCGGGCGGCCGGCCTTTGTCTCTCTGCGGACCCTCCAGTCCTCTCGCCGGAAGACACATGTCCACCTCCCTGAGGCCCGCGCCGGCCCTCCACGCGGAACATCACGGGCTCAGCCCCGGCGAACACTACCATCCCATGTCCCCGAGCAGCTCGTCCCCTCCCGGTCCTCTTCCGCCGTACCAGCCCCGCTCGGCCAGCTTCTCCAGAGGTTACGACAGACTCTCGGCGCGCTCGGCGGCGACGGATAACCCGGCGGAAGTCCGGAGGGAGGCCGGAGGAGCGGGAACGGCGGGCTCTGGGGGTTCCGGCTCGAGTCGGGCGTCCAGCGGGAACCAGTCCGACAACGGCAAGCGGCAGGCGCTCGACCCGCCGCGTCCCCGAAAAAGCAGCGGCAGCTTCAGGTCCAAAGGCGAGCCGAAGCCGCGGCCCTTCATGGGCGTCACGGACAAAGCGGTGCGAGTCCAGAGCCAGCGGACCTCCGCTTTTGCTCGGCAGGGACAAGGAGGAGGGGGCGGCGAAAGTTTCAAGATGACACTCGCCCAGTTCCCGGGCTTCAACGACGAGTACGAGCGCTCTTCCTTCCAGGAGCGGCTCTCCGCAAGTCGAGACTCGGGCGATCGGCTCCGCCGGCGAGAGGCGAGAGGCGCCGCGTCCTCTCGTCGACGTTTTCCCGACGGGAGCCACCGGCAGGCCAGCTTGACCCGAGACAAGCCGACGCTGCACATGGGGCCCATGAAGCCCAAACGCTCCTTCATCGAGTCCAACGTGTGAATGGTTTGTCGAGGCGTGAACGGGAAAAGTCTCGAGTGCTACCGAGCGTGTGCGTTGACTGGCGTTTGCGATGGAGAGCCAACCGGCGGTCCGCGTCCGCTTTCACGTTTACGGCGTGAGCACACCACACCAGTTTTTAAATAGCTGCCACATCAAAGCCCTTTCCTATTTGTCGACAATAAGAACCAAGTCAAAAGGCCGGACGCATGAAGTGAATCGCCGGCAGGTACAACCGAGGCGCTTTCAGGTGTTTTTTTTTTGTTTGTTTGGAGTCCCGATTGGGAGGAGAGCAAGGAAATTAGGAAAATGGACCCGCCGCTTTCAAAGGGGCAGACCGACGAGCAAATCTGGAAGACATTTTGGCCGAGAGGAAAACTAAATTAACTCGCCCACACATTTCAAGTCAAACGGCATCGCGCAACTCACAAATGAAAATTGATGCTTGCAGATGAGCATTTGCAAACTTTTATTCCCGTCGAGGTTCCCCAACGAGAGCCGTCGGAATTATTTTGGGGATTTTCTTTTTAACTTTAAGAGCAACTTGATAACAAATAGCTTACCAGATAAAATTGTGACCAATTATCAAGAAAAGTGGCTGTTGAGCGCCACTCCCAAGTGACGTTTCCTTTTCGAGACAAAACAAATAATGACACAACCGCATCGGTCCTTAGTCAGAGCTTAACGTGAGCGCTTCATAGCATCGACGTGGCCTCGCTCCAACCTTTTACGCAGTGAATTGAATGCAAACTTTATTCTCGTCCTAAGTACTGACAAACGGAGAAGCCGACGCGTCTGTCTTATAGCGCCCCCGGGAGGCCGCCGTGAGCACAACAACCGCTATTTCATTGACGCGGTGCGACACCAACTATTTTGTTCTTGTTCATTCTATTTCATGACGTTACAAAATTATGGAGCCGTTCTTTTTCCACATGAACTCGAGTATAAAAAAGAATGTATCTTTGACGTCTTAAGCCGTCAATGGCGGTAAATGAGTTCAAATACACATTACAACAATCTTTTTTTTTTTCCGCCTGGAACGAATCAACGGCATTTTCATTCACTTGAATGGAATAAGATGATTTGAGATACTGAATGAAAAGCGCCACTGCAGCTTGATTTCTTTTTTTTTTTTTTTCCACCTTTGGCCACGCGCAATATCATGCCAAATTGTCCGATAGCAAACGGTTTTGTGCGTGTGCATAATAATGATGAACGTCATGCAAGACCATTTTGAAATCATTTATATTTGCAGATCTTTTTCCTTGTCCATTTTTATCAGTGCACATGACAGCCTCGTGAGCACATCTGAACGAGAACCTCCTCGTCAATGTCGGTCGCTTCAATATTTACTGTACGTTGCATTTATTTTCGCAGAGCAGACGACTGATGAAGCGCTTATTTGTTTTATTGAACGCAAGCAGTCAAGAATTCAAAAGACGACACTTTTCATGCGATGGATACAGAACGTGGCCACAAAGGATGTGGAATCGCAAAATTTCACAGTCCCGTAAATGTTTTCGGGATGAAGACAAAATGAACATTCAAATGTATAGACATGAAACGGGATCAAGAAATTGTCCTCATGCAATGTGTAAGGACACCAAATAATGGCTAATAAAAGACAAAATATGTCGTTGACAAGTGTGCTTTGCATTTGCAGGAGCGCGGCGCGATAACTTGAGAGCCGTTTCGAATTATTCCCACTTTTCATGTCGCTCAATCACCAGATTTCAAAGTGCAAAATACACACTCGGAATTGTTTTTTTATTCATTTAGTGAAGGATTCGCAACACAACTCTGGAGGTACAAATGGCGATTGTACTTGAAAGGTTGCACACATCCCAACAGACTGAGGCGCCATTTTGTTTTGTTTGTTTGTTACAAAACAAGCGCGAGGTCGAAATGAATCCCTTTGGAAAGAGCCCACCGTTGCATGAAATGCAGACAAGGCTCGTCATCTCGACCAGGGATGAGGAACTTTTTGCACTTGAGTTTGCCGTTTGTGTACTTTGCACGTCGACCTGTGGCATACGATTGGAAATTTCTTACCCATAATTAGCGTATTTTGCCGACTCTAAGCCGCTACTTTTTTTCTCGCTTTCCAACCATGTGGCTCGTACATGGGTGCGGCTTTTCTGTGGATTTTTCTTTCACCAGTAGGGGGCACTCTGTCATTAAGCCAATACGCTAAATAAATGTCCATTTTTTTTTTTCTGTTTTCATGAGCAAACTTGTTGCAGTGTTAGAAGGCACTGTTTTAACAATCTGTTGCTGTACCTTTACGTGCATTCACAGTACAAAATCCTTCTGGACATGCACTAAACAAGAGAAAATTGCGGCTAAATATATATATATATATATATATAATTTGATTTTTTTGCTTATATAAAAGGTGCGCCACAAATACGGCAGTCCAATGCGTGTGAAACATAAAAATCGTCGTTCTCACCGCGCGTGCATGTGATTGCGCATCCAGTACACCTTCTTAGCTCAATTTTCTTCTCTATTAACGATGAACGGGTTCAAATGCGACTAATCTCGTTGCACTCTTGAGTACGATGACAATAAAGGGATTTCTAATTGATTTGATTGGATGACGACTGAACGGCTCAACTGCGATTCTTGGAAATCCCCGATGGGATTTTAGTCGCGCTCACCTAACTGAGATGAGTCATCATCTCGACGGCTTGGGAGCGATTTCGACACTTGTCGCTCGTGTACCTGAAATGATGCGGCGGCGGCATAGCGGCTCGCCCTCCACCTGCCGATGGCCATCTTCAGCGTGTGATTCGGGGTTAGCAAAGTTGTCAGTAAGGGGAGGTTGGTCATGGGACTGGAGCGGTTCTTGGTGCCGATCCACATGGCGATGGCCTCACGCTCATACGAGTAGCCATCTGCGGGAACGTGCACACGGCAACCGGTCGGTGTTTGCCGACGTTTATTCACGTCCAACGCATAATTGCCATTCAGGTGAAATTTCAGGCTTTGACCTAAACGCCACATTAACTTGCGCTACTTTTTGGAATTGGATAACTTGCCATTCTAATGTGCCGCGACCAATTTCACGCTTCTTGGCCGCCAATCATTTTTTACTTTTTTGTAAAAGGTCATGAGAACAGACGAGCAAATTAGGAAAATGCACGGTGCTAAAAAAAAAAAAAAACAATCTAACGTTAACATTGGTTTTTAATTTTGTTTTCGTTTAACCTTGATCCCAAACATTTTGTTTTTTGGATCATTTAATCATCATAAATTGGTCCACACAATCAATGCAACAGGGAAAAAAAAATATTTAATGTTGGGAGAAACATTTTTTGAAGATATTTTTACGAGTACTATAACAAACTTAATCATGTGTTTTATTGTTATGTGACATAAGTTTTAATTACGCCGCCACTTGAATGAAATGGGGGAAAAAAAAGAAAAATGAAACACGTGAGATTTTTTGGAGCGACGAGAGCCTATTTCTTTCTTTCTTTTTTTAATTCGATTCTACATGGCTGCTCGCTTCCTAAATAAAAAAGTGTTTATATTTACGCGTGACTATGTCACTTTTAATTTCAAATACTGCTAACTACGATAAAGTCCCAATAATTCTCGCAGTTTCCAGTTTTAAAAAAAGTGAACCTCCGCTCATCACAGGGAATATGTCGTTAAAAAAAAAAAAAAAAGCAAAACAAATCTAATTAATGAGGGAACTGGTTTTAAAATAAATAACTCAATCTTCCCATGGGTGAATTTGTGGCACCGATATTTCGACAATTTAGTGGAAATGTTGCAGCTCACCAGCAGCGAGGACCGGTTCTCTCATCATCTCCTTGGTGATTGGACACAGGAACTCATCAGGAAGACCTGAACACGCATTCTTCAGCTCCTCCACCTTCCTCAGGACTTTGCTGCGCTGCCCCACTGATTCTACGTGCACACACACGCACTGTTATGGTGTTCTCTCATGAAAAGGGAACGTGAAGTGGAACAAGGTGGAGTGACAGCACACAAGAAGATTATTTTCAAAATCAAGATTGGCGACATTTGCTCCGCACGAGTGGAGCACTTGCCAGTCTTGCGTGGCACCGACCCGGTCACCGTCACACACCAAGCGGCCACATTTACGCGTGTGCCGACATTTTAAAGGGGAAGTTCACTCCAACATTTTCTTGACAACCAACGCGATTGGCATGAGAGGAAAATGAATTCAGCAGCCGTTTCAGAGGCAGCCGTCACGGGGCCGCACCCGCTCAGTTTACAGTCCTCGTAACAACAATTTCTTTTGATGCGCCGCTGGCCAATGACATCCGGAGTTCACGCCCTATTTTGGAACGCTCATGTTCCGAGTGTCAACGGCGGCTCTTAAACGTTGACTACAGATGAAAATAAAGAAAGAAAGAAAAGTGAACATAAATACTGTATTTGTTTGCTTTGATGGCGGCTGAAATATCGATCAACAACGTCACTTTGCAGATCGGCAACCCGACGGCACCGCTTTCATCCGCATAGTCCGAAAAAACGCATCCGATCCAACAGAAAAAGCCGTGATCCGTGAGCCCAGTTTTAAGTTGATATCTTATTGGCCGGCAGATATGAACAAAAAGGCCCAATGACTATATTTGTCCAAATATCAGCACCAGGCCAAAAATGAATCCATCGCTTGCCATTTGGGTCTTTGTGAGAGAAAAGCAAGCGGTGCACTGAAAGAAGGTCAAACAAACTAAGGTCACATGTCAAGGTCATGTCATTCTCAAGGGTCACACGTCAACCAAATTGCGCAATTCAGCAAGTGGTCGGTTCGCACCGATGCGCAGTTCTGACCGCAGCGTCTCTTTGGTGAGAGCAAGCAGCTCGATCCCGTCGATGTTGTTGCTTCTGAATGTGTCCACCAATCCCTCCAGCCCTTCTTCCAAAAGCCACGCCGACACATCCTCCTCGGACCAATCGCCGACCGCCAGCTTGCACCCACCTGCTGACGCCGATGCTGAGAGGACAAAGAAGAGTGACGGTTGAGATTTTTCCGGCCAAATGTTATCTTGGAGCCCTGCCGCTGATTGATTTCAAAAGGTTCCACTTAAGTCGCTGGCACACTTTATGGATTCATTCTGAGCGCTTTCATTGACATTGGCTTTGACAAAGGATAAAGGTGCACAGTGCACATGAGCAGGCACATCAAAAGCTGACACGCATGAGCCCATACACACACACCGAGAGAGAGAGATCGCTAGATATTCAGTCAGGCTGCAACAGAAAATAGCTTCAACAAATTATATTCTATTATTATATTCAATTAGTGAGCCTACACATTACAGACCCGCACTCTCTGCGTCAAATTCCACGATACTGACTAAATATCATTTCACCCGTTAACTCATTCAAAAAAAAAAAAAGGATCTTTGACGTCTTTGGCCGTCAATGGCATTAAAACATACTGAAATGGATCATAAGACAATTTCTGAAGACTTTGGAGTGCTTGCTCTCACTCCTTGTCAATAAATCATAGAACACTCTGCGCTGCTGAAAATGGCAACGTTCTCCAAATACAATAAGAGGAAGAAAAGTGCTTGCTTTCTGTCAGGTTTGAATGGCCATTTTGGGAGAGCTTACTGAAATAACTTACTAAATGTAACGGCCGAAATACAACGCTAGCTGAAAGGCCAGGAGGAACCAGACACCGTTCGTTGTTCAAAGAGTGGGACAGAGAGGCCGCGACGCGAGCAGCAGCGCTCCATGCAACTCCCCTCTCTCCTCCTCTCACCGGCTCTGCTTTTATTCGCTTGACTCAAGAATCACAAGAAATTAGAATACAATGAAGGTCTGTTTAGCCTAAACTAAATGACCAGAAGACAGGAGATTACTTAACACTGGTGGTCCGTTTTAGACTAAACGAATCAGCAGAAGACAGAAAACATCAATAACTAATCATCAGCAGAAAATAACAACTCACGGTGTAAAGGTTACTTTAACTAAACACATCTTCAGGATACTGTGTTCAAATAACAACGCAAGTGTGTTAAAGCAATTATCATTGATAGAAATATCGTATAAAAACATGATGATAAATACACAAACTGATTACCTATCCTCCGCCCATCTTACACTTTCATCGATTCATTGGAAGTGACGCATAAAACAAGAGAATTCAATGTTGTGTATTTAATCAGGACTTCATCTCGTGGAAGTCTGCTAGCTTAATGCAATCACGCCATGTGACGGGAAATTGGCCTCCATGTCAAACTATGTCTGAACATGGCTGCACAAAAGTGGTGCACCGGTGCGCATGGGCACTGGAAATGGATCACGGCACGCCAGTTGACGTGCACGGACACGCTTTTGTGCAGTAAATGCGCGAGGCCAAAATCAAAACTTTGGAAGGTGTTAGCGTCCACGTCCGGTATGACGAGTTCCGCCCTGATTTTGAAGAGGACTTTGCATGCCCTGCGATTGGCTGGCAACCGGTTCAGGCCGCAGCCCGCCCACCACCCGAAGACGGCTGCGATAGGCTCCGGCGCGCAAGGAAAAGCGGCTCACATCATGGACGTATCGGTCAAAGGTTTGGAAACGTACTCTAATTCGCCAATTCCTCAATGGTAAGAAAAATGGATGAAATGATTTGCCCACATGCCACTTTTGCACATGTTGATATTTTCGGATGTCGATGCTACTTTGAGACCGGCGATGACTTGCACGGCGAGTGCGCAGCAAGACTTCATTTAATAGCTTGGATTTCTTGACCTCCTCATGTTTTTTGAAGGGGTCTCCAAACTTTGGACTGTCAGTAGTCATCACGAGAATTAAAAAAAAAAAAAGTCACATCTTACCTTGACATGCGGTCACAGTGGCCTCTTCTGGAAGACAGAGCATGTTGAAGGTAAATGATCAAGAACAGTAGATAAGACAAAGTGTCGTGAAAATATCAACACAACGCCCTCAGCATGCGTAAAAGTGTCTTAGACTGTTCAAAATAAATGAATGCAAATTCGTGGAAGAAATATTCATCAGGCATGAACAAGAGAGAAAGGAAAAAAAAAACAACTAAGAAAATCATGCTCAGGAGTTCCAACCGTGGCCACTGCTTCCGTCTTCCAATCTCCAGATGTTCACCGTCTTATCCATGGACCCTGTGGCGACGAGAGGCGACGTCGGCGAGAAGGAACAGGCGGTCACGTACCTACGGCGGAGGATGCCCGTCATTGAAACGCCGCTTGCGTTCGCTCCGAAGCATGTGTGCTCTTTGCACGTTCATGTTACGACTGAATCTTTAGCGCCGTGCTCCCACGGCTATTCTCAGATGTGCAAAGACATTTTCAATTTGCACGCGGCCCGGTCAACACTGACATGCTCTGCAAACCAGCGAATGCAATACACATTGGACAGCGTTTGGATGTCGGCAAACATTTTGTCAAGTTGATATCAACTACAGTTCACTTACGGCTGCTTCAAAACAAGACAAACGATAAAATTGGTAGCGAAATTTCACAAAAATGCGGAATCGAGTCCACCGGCGAAGCTTTTTCTCCGCCGACCTACCTTTCATGTCGATTCAACGTGTAAAGCAACACAGCATTTTTCTACCCCCAAAAAAAAAAAAAAAAAATGACATCAGTAAATATAACGAGAGGGCAAGATCACGTCTGAGGTGCCAACGATGGCAAAAATGTCATTTTCTTCTCACGCGCTACAAAAAAATCTCGACTGATACGCCATTTGAACGGCATAACCAGAAGAAAGATTATTTTTGTGTCTTTGCCAGGGGTTTATTTGGCCAATAACAAAAGTGAAATCTATGAGAGGATTTGTGTGGCATGAGAGAGTTTTTCTGGGCGGGTAGACATGTTTATTTTTTTTTTGGGTGCGTGGGGGAGATTTCTTTTTAGATGAGCGGAACAGGTTTTTTTGCACATGAGCTAGCTTGTGGGTGTTCTTGAGAAGTTTATCCTTGTGTGAAAGCTTTAGTGTACATCAATTTTGTGTGTGTGTGTTTTTTCTTCCGCGTGTGGTGTTCTTTTGTTTTGCATGTGCCCGTTTTCTTCAGAGTTTGTTTTTCTGGTGTTTGACTTTTTTTTTTCTTCTTGTGAACATGACAATATTTTGGGGGAGCATTAAAGGTTTGATGTAGTGAGAGAGGTTTTAGCAGAGCATGAGAGAAAAATGTTATTTTTAGCCTATACAGCACCTCCTGATAATCAACTTGAAGATGGAACTCACAGCGTCGTAGACGGTCACTGTTTTGTCCACCGAGCTGTGGGATGAAAACAAATAATGAGTGACTTTCAGATCATCTGAAAGAAACTGATCCAAGTCTCCCTCTAGTGGTCATATTCCGCAGTGTCATTCTATTCAACTTGTGACATCATTTGGTGTAAATGATTACATTGGATGTCACCGAGTCTTTTCAAAAAGAGATCGACGCAGTCACAAGTCAAACTGGAAAATCAATAAATCATCCCGTCTCCTTCCTTACCCTGAGACGAGCCGTTGTCCATCTGGGGAGTACGCACACGTAAGGACTGGAGCCGACTGGCCACACAACGTATGCAGCGGTTGAATGCGAAAGGCTACGAAAGAGAGAAAAGTCCCGATTAGTAGTCAGATGGACGACATTTTGTGTGTTTCGGGAATTCTTCTGCGGTGGTTTACCTCCGGAAGTCAGCTTGGTGATGGACCAAATTTTCACGCGACTGTCCTGTCCACAGGACGCCAAGTGGAACTGCACCACTTGACTGTCTGCAGGACAGACCACCAGAAATTGTGTTGCGCTTCATCCAGCTGACTTTAGGCTTTGGACATTTGCTCAAGATGCACGGTATCATAAAAACTTTAATAAAATAGAAATAAATAAACTTTGTCGCTGACCGCTGAGGATGTCGGGAGCGAAGGTGCAGCAGGTGACTCCGAGGTCGTGAGCGTTCTTCTCGGCATGGAGCTGGTTCATATCCAGATCCCACACACGGAGGTCGCCATAGGTGGAGCCGGTGGCAAACATCTGGCCGCACGGGCTGAACGAGCACGCCACCATCGTTGTGTCACTCACGCAGCTGGTCCTTCACAAGCACGAGACACTTTGACACCCCCGTTCACACCGTCAAGAATCCACATTTATCACACGGCACACCAGAACCACCGCAGGAGAAAATCCACAAAGAACTGGCAAAAAAATAGACATTAGAGATAGTTTCCCGCCTCCCACACGCACACATTGGAACGTAATAAAGCACACGTAAAGTTTTGGAAACGCTCAAGTCTTGCTCGCTCGCTGTGGAAAGATTCTTATGATATGATTGGAACATTTTTGGGGTTAAAATATACGCCGTTTCATTCTCTTTTGTTTTACGGGTCGTTTTAGAGAGGGGAGCCCTCTAATCTCGTTGCACACTTGAGTACAATGACAATAAAGGGATTTCTAATTCTAATTTACAGTCAACTTTAACTCTGGGTGGCAAATAGTTTGAAACTTTGCATCAAGTCTTTTTTTTTTTCCATTCTCAAAGTGTTGTTAAATAATCGCTGCCATTTCTTGAATTCACAGCAAAATTCTTCTGTGCAATAACGTCTGCGCTTGCGTTGCGAACGCCACGTGACTGAACACAGAAAACGGGCACGGCCCTGACAATGATGCGTTCATATTCTTCATTCGGATTCCACAAAACCATCAGAAGAACAAGTTCACGCTTCAGAATAATGGAGGCACATCAAATTGATTATTTTTCACCCGCGTTGCCTTTCAAAGTGTGTCGGAGGGGTAAAACCATTTAATATATATATATATATATTTTTTTTTTCTTTTTTTTTCTTTAAATATGATTCAGCGATGTCACAGATTTTCACCTATCGCAGGGGGCGGGGTCTGGAATGTCTCCTCTGTGATAAATGGCGTTTCACAGTACTCCCATACCTGCGTAGCTGCTTGGATGGGAAGTCCCAGAGAGCCAAAGAGCCGTCAGATGCACCAGAGACCAGATGGATGGAGTCCGGGGAGAGCACACAGATCCGAACGGGGCTGCGACCGGGATGATGCAGGATGGCCTCGATCTCACCGGTGGCCATGGACCACACCAGCGTGGTGGCATCCGTGGAACACGAGGCAAGGAACTGTCCGCAGGGGCTGAAGCAACAGCAGTGGACGCTGTAGCCGTGTCCTTCCAGCGGTGAGAAGGCCAGCTCCGAGAAGTCCCGGGTGTTGTACACCCGCACGGTCTTGTCTCCGGAACATGTGGCGAACAGTTGTGCGGAGAACGCACACCAATTGACGTCATCTCGGTGGTCTTGTAAAGTGCAAATCAGGGACACCATTTGGAGAGATGGTCTTACTCGAAGTACACTGCCACAAGGAATGAGCACAAACACATTTGTGTGCTTATGTCCCGCTATGACACCATCTGGAAAGCGCTTTTTTTACAGCTCCAACAGACTTCATCTCACTCCTTTTCCGATTTGTTGGATTACTTTCTAATGAGTATTTATATATGGGTATATTTATATATGTATTTTCATTTTATTTATTTTTTACTACTTGCCAAAGTGCAAAAGGTTTTGAGTTTATTTTACATAATGGAAATTAACATGACAAACATTTATTCGATATCCAACTAAAGGTCAATGTAATAGTGTGCCTAAGTTGTCCTCACAACACGTTACTGGTGAGGCCCAATTGTTCACTAGTCCTCTTCACTACTGCTGCCAATCAGGCTGGTGTTGTGCACCATGGTTCTTTAGCCGCCAGCCCTTTATCCTGTCGCTTGCTCGGGTGTGGTTCAATTCATACATTTATTTGAAAACAAACACATTTGTAGTAAATATTTGCTCCTGGATCTGCTCAATGTCGAAATTGCATTGCGATAACTCAGTGTGGTAAAGTAGCGCTATTATATCGAGAACATTGAGGTGAGTCACTAGTAAGACGAACCAGTTTTCGGACTTGGATGCCAAAGCTGTCCAACTACAATCGTGTGCAGATGCCACACAGTCGTCGATAAAAATGTTACCATTACACTTGTCTTACTAAAGGGTTTAAGTACATCGGCCTTAGCTGGATATTAAATAAATGCTCGAATCAATTCAAGACACCAAGAAAACGGCGTGTTTGTGCTAATACATTCCTTGCATACGCAATTAAACCGATGGCCATTCCTGAGCTGAACTGTTATACCACCAGACGCAACCAATGTCACGAACTAGTAGTTTCGACTCACTATATAATTGACTTTAATAACGCGGCAACATATTTTTAGAAATTTACGGAATCCCGAAAAACAACAAAGCTGGTAACCCAAACAACTGGAAGCTAACGATACATGAAAGCGAATTCATCACGTCTTTTCGCTTCCACAACATCATGACGAGGTCACACCTATATTTGAAAAGGACTGAAAGACTTTAACGCAGGAAAAAAAAATCAATTTACCGTTTTTTCTTTGC
The DNA here is from genome assembly GCF_059441095.1 of Idiotropiscis lumnitzeri. NCBI lineage: Eukaryota > Metazoa > Chordata > Actinopteri > Syngnathiformes > Syngnathidae > Idiotropiscis > Idiotropiscis lumnitzeri. The sequence continues at coordinate 30,089,349 of NC_142395.1, read as the reverse complement.
GTTTGAGTCAGTGCGTTTACTTCCTGTTTAACTCCGACAGCGAGCTCCCAAAATGTCGTCACAAGTGACGTCATTCCTTGGCACATGTAGTTAGTGACATATTTTTACATGTAATGGACTTAATCCTTGTGATTGGTAGAAGTACTCATAAACTTCATGAAAAGCATACAAGTAAAAATGAACGTTTACGGTCTGTTATATCCCGTCTCTGTTTTGCTAACCTGGCACAATGTGACGTGACTGAGGGCGGGGGGGAGACTTATCTCGACATAAAAGTTTCACTTTTGTTTCCTTACAATACATTGGGCTTGTTTTGAGTTTTTGCAAACGTTATCAGAGTGATAATCGCTAACTCGAGGGCCGCCCCTCAAACGCAACACGCGCCGTGTGCAAAGCCTCAGTCAAGCGAGGGCGACAAATTTCGACCGTGTTACGAGCGTGATGCGCATGTTGGACAACTAGTTGTAAAACCAGGAACCAGTAAATAATTACACGACAATTTTTCAATGAACGGGGAATTTGTTTGAAAAATGCTTGCACTATCTCATATCGAAAGAGGGAGAACGACGCACGTGATTCGCATTTTGTCGGCCACTACGTCGTTTGGGCCCGGGGTGATTTTCACAACTAGATTTGTGCTATGATACAGTGACTCACTCTTCAGTTTGTCAATTTCCACCTTTTGTGGTTTCCACGTGGCTCGTTCCTTCATAGGAGTTTACCTTGAGGTGCTTATTGTAGTCTGATTGCTGAGTCTAATTGTTGCTTCTGTTGGCTGCCGCTGCTTGCTTTCCTGTTGATTGCTTCTGATTGCACCTGCTGCGGGGAAGAACTGCGTGGCTCCAAAGCTAGTGCTGCGCCTTCAAAGCCGCCACCAAGTGGTCAAAAATATTATTGCACATCTAATCAAACTTAAGACAGCCCCCGAATGGCTCCTACACTCGCTAAAACGAAAACTTAAGTAGACTAACTTCAAGAGCGCTTAACTCATTTGCGCACAACAAAGACCTCTCTGTAAATTGGGACCAATGCATGTTCGATTTTAGATGAGTTGATTTTACACTCGTTTTAAAGTTGGCTGTTAAAATAATTTGTCAGCTGACATATTTGGTACTATTTTGTACATCCCTCCAAATCAAATTTCAGTGAGGGCCCCAATTTGGTCAGCGCCGGCCCTGCTGCGCTTACACACCCGTTGCATTTGTTCATACAAGAGACGTTAGAGTAACGGAAAATTACTCTCTGTCCGGAATGAGTTGAGCATTTTTTCAAGTCTGTTGAGTTCCATTTGCAAATCGCCTCGGTTTTGTCTCCAGTAATTTAAACAACTGAAAAATGTTTTGGTCCAATTAATTCTGGCACAGAACAACAACATACTCTTCTGTGCATTTTCTCAATTAGCATGGAGAAAGAGCTGAGATTCCGAACAGGAAAATATGACTCAAAGAAAACCAGTTCAAGAGTTTTACGTTGAAAAAAACATCCTTTTAATAGGTCCGTGCCACACACTAGTGAAAAATAAAGCTCCTACAAAAGAATGATACTTTTATTCCACATTATCTTAAATAAAGTAACTTCAAGTACTTTTTGACTTGGTACAAAAAAATCTAGCTGCCTCCATCAGGCCACAACACACAGCAAGGTTCAACACAGTGGTTACAAACGGCCTTTAGGTCCTCTGGCAGAAGGTGAGGAAATGTGTCACGGAAGCATCGCTCATTGCTTCTTCCTTGTTTTCTTTTCAACGGTGAGGAATGATGTCTGTGTCATTGTCCAACTTTTGGAGGCCTTGTTGGATCAAAATCAAATTGAACCAAAACAAACATGTCATAAAAACAAACCAAAACCTAAAAAACATCCCCTACATGCCCCTGTTGAAAGGGTAGGCACTACCAAGATTAAGGATACCACAGTGTTTGCAGAGGATATGTATATACTGTACAAACAATATTTATCCTGTTTTCATCACGTTCACTAAAATAGAATGCTACAATCATTCTAAGGCATAAACCATATCTTAATATTCTTCAACCATTTGTACACATTGTTTCAAACAAGACCAAATATTGACATTAATAAACAGTATATACACATGAATCACCATTTTGCCGTTGCGCTCAATAAATGCAGTTGGAACAAATGAAGACGCCCAAAGCACTCAACAGTGTAAACATCTTTTTTTTTTCTTGGCTTTGTTTGATATTTGGGTGAAAAAAAAAACACAAAACAAAACAATTGGAACACAGACACATTCCTTTTTCCATTCAAAGCGGTTACGCCGAGTCTTCCTTTTCATAGAAAATGAAGTGGACCTTTGATTCATAAATAATTATTACAAAATTAAATACATTCACTATAATACGATTAAATAACAAAAAAAAAATCGATATTTACAGGTAGTGGAACGTATTCTAGCGCAGACACATCAGTGAGGATTCATTCAGTGCAGTGTTCTGACACAGCGAGTGGTATTGCACGACGGTAGCCCGTTTCTCGGCGAGTCTTTGGATCCCTGTTGTGATCAATCCAGCGCAGTTTGCAAGGTGGCGTCGCGTCGCGTCGCTCTCTCCTGCCGGCAAAGCCACATTCTACCCCGAGAATCAAATTCAAACCGATATGGAAAGTAGAACGGGTCCAATGAGAAGGAGAAGAATGTTTTTTTGTTTTTTTTTAAACGTCGAATTTAGTTGGTTTGTTTCAGAAGCTCAGTCCAGCGCTTCTCAAAGAATTTCCTCATGTTATGACCGGCCCGACCAATGTCAGAATTGTCCTCGTTGAACTTTTCGCAGTTGTCAAACACCAAATTGACGTCAATGATGAAAGTCTCCAGGTTTTGATACCTACGACGAGACAAACACAACAGTAAAACGGGAGAATAACATTTGCGTTCAATCTGAAATGTTGCGCATTTACGGCAACTGTTGGAATTTAGACCGCCGCTCGATTCGAGAAGCGGATGTGATGGCGCTGGCAGGAAAAACATTTTCTTTTTCTTCATCACACAACGTCATAAATAATCCCCAAGATGTCCGAAATGAGTGTTGGAATGTTTCAAATGAGTCAAGAAAGATGGAAGGACGGAAATGCGCAAACGCGCTTTCAATTGGGGGATTTTATTGTGGACGAATTTGGCAAATTAAAACAAACCTGCGGATTGTTGATATGCATTCAATTTGTTTTCCCCCAAATATTTTTCCTCCTTTTATATTTTTCCAAGTGTTGCCATGAACCATTTAGCTCAGCTTTATTTGCGAAAAAAAAAAAAAGACTTCATGTTTTAGAATGTTGTTGCGGGTCACCACCAGTTGCCATTTCTTGAAAGTCCCGGAAGGGCCTCACATCAACTATGAAAGAGTCGAATCGTCGGAATGGTTTGAATCGATCCAGAAATGGACAAAAGTTGAAAATGTAAAAATGTCAGCATTCATTTTGTGGTCACTGACAAAGTGAACGCTTTCAAGTTGCAATTTGCTCAATGTTGAAATATTTCTTTTCTTTGAAGCAAAATTGAATGGTCGAATTTGGAAGGCATTTGTTGAACGCGAGAAATAATGTACTAGCGTGAGTGTCTGGAATTTGGCTGGAATCCGTTGAAAAAGGTGTGGTCCAAAATAAGACGGGAGGAAGTTCCTCTATGTTGTCGCGAACGCTCGTTCCCGTTGACTAAGAACAATTGCGCTGGGAGACGTCGGAACTCACTGGCCGCTCACGAGCTTCTCACGAATGGTGGAGAAATCCATGGGCTTTTTGATGACTTTCTTATAGCCAGGGACCGACTTGAGGTTGACCGGTGTGAGGAAAGGCCAGGCGTCCTGATGTCGCTCCAGCTCAGCAAGGAGAACCCTGATCAGAACACACTTGATTACAACGACGCCACCTGCTGGACATCTGAGTCCATCTCGCTTGCTTTCAATTCAAATTGCAGCTCGCCCATTTCCGGGGGGTTGAAACGTCGCCACGGACCGCATGTGCCTGTCGTATATGGCGGATGTGATTTCTCACCCAAACTTTCAAATTATCCAAAGCGGAACACGTTGCATCAATCAGGTCACCAGAAGTCACTCACGAAAGGAGCTTCCTCTGCTGGCCATAGAAAAAAAAATGTTCGACAAGCCAAATAGGAACTAAGTTGGGCGAGCGGTACCAAATTCGATTTCTCCATCCAAGGGAATGGAAATCGCATTCATCTGTTCAGCAATAAAACTTTTATTGTAATGTAACATTTTAAAGAAAAAACAATCCTATCATAAATCAAAAGAATGTAGTGAATTAAATTGTTTTTTTTTATTGTACTGCGACTTGGGGCCAGCATAATACAGCTAAACACACAAAGAAGAGTTTTTCCCAAAGGATAAAGAATATATGCTTGGAGTACTTTGTTAGTCTATGTGCCGCGCCACCGTTGGTGTTCAACTATGCATCGTTAAAAGGTTAGGACACTGCCACATTGATGCTATTTCTAAAGCGATTCATGGCATTTTTGTTCGCATTAGGCGGCGCAGACGTGGATTGAAATACAAGAGGTGGAAAGCTTTGTTTGGTGTTTAGAGTAGAAAAAGAATTCAAACTTATTGAGTTTAAAAACATGGCAGACCAAGAGCGTTACCGAAAAGTGGCATCATTCATACTTGCAGCGTATGATATAAAAATGTCATTTGGACAAAATTGGAATTTGTATGCGTCAAAAAATCGACTTGATGGTGTGGCAGAAGCAAAAAAAAAAAAATCAATCCAAAGACCATTTTTGGCCACAAGCAAGCGGAAAGTGAATGGAAAAAAAACAAACGGAACCTGAGAGTTAGTTGAAGGAGTCCCGAAGAAAGACGTCCATACCTGCACAAACCCAAGTCCCGGTTGTTGTCTCGAGCAGTCTTTGCTCTTTTGACACAAACGGGATTCTCCCGGTTCGCTCCCGGCAGAGCAGCGACGCCGTCCTCGCTCTTCCGATGGCGACTGTTGTCTTTTGAGCTCTTCTTGGGCGTGCTGCCGCCGCCGGCCGGGTCGTCCTCAGACACGTCGCCGTTGCCAACGTGCTTCCCGCTCTTCTTGGCCTCGCCGCCTTTCTTGCCGGCTCCCGCGCTGGATGCGACCGGTTTGCATGGAGCTTTCTTGCTTTTGGGAGTCGGCCCACTGGCCTGGACAGCGGAAGAAACGACACCTTTCGTGACATTCCGCGCCACGTGGAGCGACATTTCTGCACACGAGTCGGGCCGCCACCTTAGCGGTGAGGCCAAATGGTCGCGTTCCAAGCGAAGCGCTAGATAGTAACGAGTCAATATTCGAGGTCGGACTCGTGGGCCCAAAGCGGCGCCGGCGGCGGAAACGACGACAAAGTCGTACGACAATCCGAGGACGGCCGATACCTTGGTTATGCAGGCCGGGCAGTACCAGTCTCCCTCGGGGATGCTGGTGATTTTGGGCTTGTGGCAGTAAGTGTGGCAGCCTTTGTCGCAGCCGTCGCAGAGCAGCAGGAGGTCCTCGTTGTCTCCCTTCCTGCACATCTGACAGTACTGAACAACGCGTGCTCCCGTTAAGAAAGGTTCTGGCTTGACACTCTTTGCGCAGCAGGCATGAGCGGCGCCGACGACCGACACGTCCGCATATCGGATTGTATTTTGCATGGGAATGCGAGTACTTGAGCTCACCACTTTCATGATGGAGCGCTCCCAAGCGATGGACTTCTGCAGCTGCTGGATGCACATGGCTAACTGGGCGGCGCTGCGCACTTCAGTCAAGGCTTTCCTCCACACCTTCATACCGTGGGCCACTTCCTCTTCGCCGCTGTTCGCAGATAAGAAGCAATGGCGACAGTGAGAAATGCCACCCAAAAACTCGCCGCAACGCATCCGACAAGACGGCAGAGCTCCCGCCGGACAAGCATCGACATTATTGCCGAGACTTTTTCACGTCAAGGGACATTCATGCGGAGAAGAGCGAACGGGTAAAACCTGCGGAAGTGAATGCGGGAGAGTAGTGGACCGAAGCCAAAGTTACTGATGCACAACACCATGCAGATGACACACAATGCCTGCGCAGGAAATACCACTCCCCCTCGGGGAAAAAAATGCACAAAATTAATGAAGAAAGAAAAGTGACAAGCCACCGAAAACACAACGAGGGGCCGTCAAGGACACCGTTCACGATTACCTCTCGCACAAACAATTGACGTGCTCTCCAACGCTCCAAATTTCCGTAGGCCATATGCAAGTGTGAGACAATTTCAGTGTTTCAGTCGTGCGTATGAGAGCGCAAGAGTCGTTGAGTCGTGTGTGTGAGAGCGCTGTGGTTGGGTTTGTGAGCCGGAGGGAAAAAAAAAAAAATTCAAAGAGTCTGAGTGGCGTGAAAATGACATTCAAATTTTGTGCGCCAGAGCATTTGAGTAGTGGCCGTAAGAGAGCCTTTCAGTCTTGAGTCAAGGACGAAATCTCAATCTCAAGTGTTTGAGAACATTTCAGTAGCCGGACCGATTATCAGGGCCAACATTTTGCCGATACTCTGCATCGGCCTTTTTAATAACTTTCATCAAAAGCCCGTTTATTTTGGCTCGCTGCGGCACACGAGTCTCTCTCTCTGTTGTGCTGGTGGCCCTGCCTGCAGAAGCAGCTTGGCCCGCCCACAGCACCATCTCATTGGTTCCTTGTGCAGTGAGCTGGCAGCCAATCAGCTGTCAGCTGCCTGTTTGCTTTTTCACCTCGAGTCACACGCACGAGAACAGACTTTGCCGAAATTTGAATCAATGTCATTTGACTACAACTCGCAACTAAAAGAAAACTATTTGGAGGTGTTTGTTTTCATTGATGCAGCTGAGCCTGGGAGCTCAGAACACCTTTAGTTAGACAAAGTTATTTAAGTCTATTTTCCTTGAAAATCACTAAACCTTTTAACATAACCAAGTCAAGTTTTGGAGATATTATTTTTCAAACTTTGACACCATTTTACCCCCTTTTTTTTTTTCACCCAATGAATATATCGGTTATCGGCCTCCATGACTACTAATAATCGGGTTCGACCCCGAAAAAAAAAAAGCCATATGGGTCTATCACTACATTTCAGTACTGTGTGAGAGCATTTTAGTAGCATGTTAATATAAAAAAAAAATCCAAATAATTCTAAAGAGCAAGAGAGCCTTTAAAGCTTGAGATTGTTTAGGCAGTGGGCGAAAACCATTTAAGCCCGTGTGAGCATTTCACTTTCGGGTGTGAGTGTAGTGTGAGCGTGAGAGCATTTCATGAGCGCGTGTGTGTTCTCGGTGGTGCGTATTAAGTTTGAGAATCGGATGAGTCCAAAACGTTCCATGAATGTGGACGAGTTTCACACGGACGGGTTTGCGAGGCAACAATGAATGACGTATCCCCGGTGGCCCCTCGGCCGATACCCTCTACTTTGGCGTCATATGAGAAAGCACGCACACGCACACACAGAGGAGAGGGTCTTAACGTGAGAGCGGGAGGGGGGAGCTTTCGGTAGGAGAGATGACCTACCCTTCCCTGTCAGCACTAGCGGATGGTGCGGGGGCAGGGACGGTGACTGTACCCACATTATCCAGCCTGATCTGAATGGTGGTACCTAAGGGGCTCCTCAGGTACCTTCTCTCGATGTTGCGCTCCAGATTGGCCAGACGGGTCACTGCTATGTCCAGAGGGTTGTCTGGGTGACGCATCACCCCGCCCTTCTCCCCCCGTTCCTCGGGATGGTCCTTGTCTGCCCCGTTGGACGCCGAGGACGCGGGGCCCGATCGGGTGGGGGGCTTGTGCTCGTAATACACCAGATCTTCCCGCTCGGACTGAGGATCAGGATGAGTCCAGCCCTGCGCCGGGAAATCAGGACACTCGCTATTAAATATTAAAGTCACGAGGCACCTTTTTTTTTTTTTGGCAGCGGGTCATTCTAGTTAGAATACTACATTTGATGTGGAAAAGCGCCTGAAAGTTGGGCAACGTCAAATCTGTTTGAAAAGAGGCGACTTGTACATATTAGAGCTCAAACTGGCACCCAAAAATCTCGTTGCAGGCGCGAGCACGACATTGATGGTCCTCAGCCCTTCATTTTCAAACAACCAATTGGCGCTTTCCATCTGCACCGGGAGCGCCACGGCACTCCTTTTTTGGGGCACGCGACAAACACGAACGCCACATTTCTCAACATACTGGAAAGGGAAGTTTTTTTTTTCGCAACCGTCGTCACGATTATGCAACGAGGATTTTGGGTGCAAGCAAGTCACTCTTCTCCTGTTGCTGGTTTCGCTTTTTGTCAAAATACAAATCATACTCCGGAGGAAATTATTTATGAGATTTACCCAAAAATACAATAAAGATATCCTTCGACTTAAGATGTCCTCATTTTCACATGATCCATCAAACGTTTCACTTTTTTGAAACGAGATCATTTTATATCATAACGTGCCGAGTTTCACACAAAGTGCTCAACCTTCAAGAAGGCATCCTTATCACACGGCCTTTTTTCTTCTCATGTTCCTCATCGACTCACCTTGACCTGCAGGCTGGCGGCGGTCACCTTCCTTTCCAGTTCTTCCACCTGCTGAAGCACGGCAATGTCCATTTCCATGGCCTGCTCCTCCACGCACCAGCCTCGGACCGACTCCGCGCTGACCTGGCTCTCCTCGAGCTCTCGCAGCTCGATCATGGCCACTGCGTGGATGCGCGCATGTCCGTCGGTCATGTGAGAGACATAACTTCGATTGGCTTTTCACTCAGGCAATATTAGAAGTCCATCTTGGCGGAGGATAAAGAAGACGTGCCGGCGAGTGTTGTTCTTATTTGTAGGCAGCGCGGTTTACGTTCCGATATTTGTTTGGGCGCCGCTTGCAGTCGACGCCGTGAGATTATTTGAACAAGTGCAATAGAAATCTGTAATGTGATTTTTGTGTTTCGTTTGACACGAACCTTCAGCGGGAAATTAGTTGCTCTCGGTTTTATTTGAACGTTGATAGTCAACTTGAAGTGGGCCGGCTCAAGAAAGCGCCGGCGCCGTTTTGCAGCACTTACCATCCTTGTGTTTAACGCAGACTTGTGGGATGATCTCCATATATTTCTGCACCTGCCGCTGGAGGCCTTTTTCCCGGATCCCTCGGCTGTGGAGCGCAAGGACCAGCGCCCGAAGCTCCTCAATGTCAGATATTCGCCACCAACCGGTCAGCATATCTGACGGACATCAACACAAACTGCGTGTCCGACGTGATCATCAAATCACGTTTGTGTGACTGCAGCGTTTCATTCGGCCAGCTTTCGGGAATATTCGTACATTTTCATGGCCAGAATCCGCATACGGGTTATGTCATCCGACAAGGATCCAAATCGACGTTTTCAGAATCGGACAAATGCGATCGAACGCATCGGGATGCTTTGATCTCAATCGGATCAAGTTGTTGGAATCTGTCGTGCTCGCGTATGCCATCTTATGTTCCCTTTCTTTCTTCTATTCTGCACACAAATTGGCCACGAACGTCCTTATTTGCCCGTATTCTGGTTCTGGCCATGATGAAGCGCACGCAAGACGGCATTCGAGCGGTGACTCGAAATTGAAACGATGACTCGAGAGGACCCGACGAGACAAAAACATTCGGGGACTTGATCTCCGCCATGAGGCAACATTTGACCGTTTTTCTCGTCACATAGATTCTTACCCTCCGGGATGGGCCGCGGTGTGAGGTGGTCCAGAGATTTTGGAATCTCCACGGCAGGAGGGGAGGGCACGGAAGAAGCTTTCTCGATACGAGGTAGAGGTGATTCGCTCTTACTGGACACGCTCGCGGCCGTGTTGCCCTCCACCGAGTGAGCCAACGCGGTGCTCGGGCTGCCGCACAGAGGCAAGCCGGGACTCGACCAGCTCCCCAAAGACACTCCCAGGAAAGAAACGCCCGACTTTGCCTGAGAAGAAAACACAAAGGAGGATTTGGGCATTTTGGGGATTGCCGCCATTCACAGCACCTGGACACCTGTCGTGACTTTCCGCTGACATGAACGATGAGTGCCGTCGAGTGCCTCGTTGTTGTGGCACGGAAAAGGAAAAACCCGGTGATGATGCGTTGGGATATATTTCGAGTCACTGCGGGCCTTAAGCGAATACATTTTTGCAGCGTCAACATCAAGTGTTGCGTATGCGGAGGCATTTGAAGCAGTGGCCGGCCGTGCATTTCCCACCTCGGCTACTTAGTCCGACTTGACTGAATCCCCTTCGAAATATGGTCATTTATGACACCGCGGCTGGACAAACAATACACACAAACGGTGTCGGACAACCTAGCTTCTCTTGAAAACGGCCTCGCAAGTTGATCTGCAATTAAATGCTCCCTTTTCCCTCCTTCGGCCATTTTGGTGGAATAAAGCAAAAATAAACATTTTCGATTTTCAAACGGTCGCCAGCGACGACTTCCGGGTTTTGTTGATTCCGCATGGCGCTGCCCGCTGGCAAGCGCGTATCCAATCACATCACCTTCAATGGAAGGCAAGCGAGAAGTAATGTAATCTGATTGGCCGTGGCAATTTTCGAGCAAAAAGCCGCCAAAGCATGACCGTACCTGAAAACCTCGGAGGAAGAGTGAAAAATGAAATCTGCCTGGTGACACCAGCAAGCTGAATTCTGATCCGATAAAAACTCTAAAAAGAATACCATCTTCATTTCGGTATTTCAGAGAAGGCCTTGACCGACTACCACTGTTAGAAAGATACAAGTGGCATGTTTTTTCTCGGTTGTATCTGAGAGCGGAGACAAAGGCTTGATTTTTCAACAATTTCAACTGCCAAATGCGGCCGTTTTGTAAACGACGGTGTATTTCAACTTCAATTCAGACACTTATTTACGGGTACCGGTTCCCTTTTAAGCGGCAAACTTCAATCATGCAAATTAATTGATTCCCGTTTCCTGCGGAAAACGTGCAACCGCGTCTCCAGGCTGACCTGCAGTGCCGAGAGCGGGTAGGCGAGGAGGCCGGCCGGGTGGTGCGGGCTGACCGAGGCCGCCGCCGCCGCCGCCGCCGCCGACGGAGTGAGCGGGAGCGCGGGTGACGCCGGAGGAGATCTGGGCTTGCTGGGTGTGGAGGACGCCTGCGGAGTGGCATCAAGTGCCCCGGGAGGGGTCGTGGTGAGGGAAGAAAGGTCGCAGGGGTTGCGAGGGAGCAGGCTGAACCAGTGTCCGCTCCTCTCCGTCAGAACTCGAAGCAGCTGGTCGTTGGGCTGGAGGGAGAGTTGTTGGGACGGAGTTGGGGAAGAGGCCGGAGGAGAGTTTCCCGGGCTTTGACGCGGGGCCGAGGCGGAGGTGGAGATCGGGCCGGGGACGTCCGAAGTGTCGTGACCGACAAACACGGCGGTTTTGGTCACCGACGCCTCGGCCGTATCTCGAGAGGGCGAGTATGACGTCGCCACCGTTTTGGCAACGGGAGAACACGTACGGTTGCCATTGTGTCCAAGGTGAGGGCTCCCCTGGTCCTCCGCCTTGACCGTTTCTCGGGGAACGTCCGCACACGCTTGGGACCCGTAAGCTCGTTGTTGGTAGAAGGTGCTTGGAGAGTCCTTCCTGTCTCGGTGCTCATTCTCCTCTTCCTTCTGTTGTCGCAGGCCAGAATGTGAGGCGGCTTTGTCCTTCTCCAGTTCAATCTCCTGAGGTTCATCTTTGACCTCGACTTCCTCCGCCGCTCTTCTCCGCCGCTGTCGCTCCTCCTCGAGTTCCTCGGGCGCTGCGTGTAAATCAGACAATGTCACAAGTCCAACTCACATCTTTTTTTCTGGAAACCATTTGACGCAAATGTGATAACGCTTCCAAAGGGTGGGGATTTGAGGATTGTACCTTTGGGCTTGGAACTCATGAATTGTTTTTTTTTTTTTTAATTCTTATTTACGGGAATGAATCCTACAACTTGGAGTCAACACAATCCCAAATGCATTTCATAATTGATCACTTTTTACACGCACGTGGAATTTCAAGTCATATTTTTAGTTTCCTAACGAGGCTATTAATGGCTTACTACAGTGTAATAAAGCAAATGAATGAACACTTATTTTAAGAAGCGGATTTTTTTTATTTTTAATGGAACCAGGCAGAAGCAGGACAAACAAAACAAAAACCAGGAAATAAAAAAAAGTCATAATCACAAGCTACAGTACTTTAGTTCTGGTGAGATATTATCTTTTAATAATGAGATACTAAGTCATAATTACAAAATGCAATCTCATCATGAGATCATGCGTAATGATGACTTTGGTCAACCACCAACAACAAAAGTTGGGCGCGAGCTTTGTGTTGCCGTTGCTGCGATCTGCAGGAATCTTTTGGAAGATATTGTGGAATTAATTGCATGACAAAATGTCTCAATTGAGAAACATTTCCTATTTGTTTTTATGTAGCGCTACAACTCGTTTTTGTAAGGATAACGAAAAAAAACGGAGAATATCTAAAAATGTCTTCCATCCTCCACATTTTACGCAGCTGACAAGACGTGAAAATGTTTCTATATTACAAAAAAAAAAAAAAGAAAATGTAAATGGCAGTAAAATCCAAGAAAAAGTGCCAAGAGGCCAACAGTGTCTCTTGTGTTACCTTCTCCGCTCTCCATGGCTTCAATGAAGACGCCTCCACAGTGAGGAAGGACCCAATATCGACGGCGGTAACGATCTTGGCCGTACATCATCGAGCGCAGGGAGTGGGAGATCTCGAACAGCTTTCTTCTAGTCTGGTGATGTTGCTGCAGTTGGACAGAACATTCCATGTTTTCTTTTCTCAAGGACGTTTTGCAAATGAACAGCGTCTGGATCATGATGTCATGTTCACGAGAACGCAAACAAATCATTAACCCGAAGAGAGAAAGCTCTTTTTAACACCAAATGATGTTAGCGATGGAGGCGGGAAAGGAATTGAAGTCACAATACCTTCGCTAACTTCTCAATCTGCTTTTCGAGCTCCTCCACACTCGTGGCCTGGTCAACTTCATCCTGACACAACACAAAACAAGTTACTCTCCAAAGCTATTCATGCATCTATTGAGTCATTTGGAGTGTGTCAGCTTTTTCTTTTCTTTTTTTACCTCATCGTACGTTTCCAGTTTTTTAACCTTCTTAAGGTCATCTTCATCCTCATCTTCGTCATCGTCTGCCGGATCGTCGCTGTCGTCGTCGTCGTCGTCGTCGTCGTCGTCGCTGTCGCCACCGAGTTTCCTCTTGCGTTTGATCGCCGAAGACGGCGTACCGAGACACGGGTTCTCTTCCACGCCCACGCTGGCTTCCCTTTTCCCGGTGCGTTTGGCATAAATGGTTCTCAATCTGGATTGGGAAAATAAAAAAATTAAAAAAGAGAAAAAGGGGGGTGAGGCTTAAATGGCCTCGCGTTGTAAAACATTCTCCACGTCCCCCCAAATGGATCCATTCCAACTTACTTCTTAAGTTTCCCTTCCATGATCATTTTATCTTTCCTCATGTTTGCCATCTGATCCAGGTTCTTATCAATTTCACTGCAAGAAAGGAAGCAATCCATTTGGAGAACACACACAATTTGCCGCATCTTTCTCCAACATGGCGCAAGAGAGCAAAATTGCCGAGGACGATCACTCGTGTGCTTTTCTGTGATTCCGTGTCGCCGTTGCCACAAGCGGCGTCCTCGCAAACGTTTACGGCTCAACGGCTCCTTATTAGAGAACAGCAAGTTATTGAGCCAGGGTCACGTGGGGCTTTGGATTCCCAAACTGAAGGGATGCGCTACAGAAACCTCAATGGGAATAAAACCCAAACGGACTTTCGTTTGGAATCAAAGGAGTGCGATATGGCTTTTGCCATGGAAGCACTTGTGTCGGAATAGCCGTCGGGTCTGCACGTGTTCTGTGATGACGGAAAGGGAAGAGAGAGAGAAAAAAAGAAAAGTGTCCTACCAGCCCTCGTCTTTGACGGGAGAACTTGTTTTGAACTTCTCATTTACATAATCAAGCTGTCGATTTCATCAAAGTTTGAAAACTGTCCGAAATCGACGAGCAAACTCCATTTTGAGCCGCGCGTGTCACATGGCTGACATCACGTCACAGTTCACCGCATTTCCAAGGACAGCTGAGGTCAAAGTTGTGTTGCATCAAGCGTGCGCTACCTGATCACAACTTTGCTGCAAGCCAGCTCGTTGGCGAGGAATCCCAGGATGGAGGCTTTCTGGGAAGGCGTGTGGGCCTGGAACGCTTTGGTCTTCAGACTGAGGGCCAGCGGGGCCAGATCCGTGTTGGCGCAATGGGCCCCCATGTACATCTGCAGCACCTCAGACACGTTGTCCCGGTTGATGCCCACGTTGGTCACATGGTCCCCCAGCATGGTCTTCGTCTAGCAGAGAAGACGACGTTTAACATTTGCCATCGGGACCGTTCATTTGTTGCGCAATTACGACCATTTTTTAGTCGGTCAACTTTCCATGGCAGTTGAAATAATTGATCAAAATGAACAATAAAAAAGAAACATTGACAACATTCCAGAGTGGCTCTTATCAAGAAATTCAAACATAATTCGCAAAATATATCTTTGTATAATCCTGAAATGTTTCCACGAGTCAATTTCAAGCAAGTCCGGTAGAGACTTGAAAAGAAAAAATGTCACGCGCTTGCGGGCAAGAGAAGAGCTAGCGATCAAGTTTCTCAAACGCCCCAGTTTAAAGTCCTTTCCCATTCAATTTGAACTGAAATTCGTTCGGCAAATGCATCAAACGGTTTCACAAAATCTATCTGGAATATTTCAAACTAGGAATGTTCTTCACATTTGACAAGCACAGTCACTCAAATAAAGTCACATGACAACATGGTGTAAACAATGGCGCACACAAAACTGAACGGACCTTATGTCCAGGGGGCAAACCAGGATCACAGACCGCCAGCGAGAGTAGTTTGACCACAAGATCTTGGACCTGACCCATGCTGTCACCCACGTTGAGCAAGCCCTCTTGCAGCATACCCAGCGTCGGGACATCCACAGTCAGGTCGAGGCCCAAAACCTTTCCGAATCCTCGCAAGAACTGCATCAGCATCAAACAGTCGGACACGGCCCGCCCCGGAAGGATCAGCCCGGGAATTCTGGAGAACTCAGGAAGATCCTGACCAACACAATGTTTCCTGTTAGGTTCAAATCAGGAAGATTCGCTCATTTGGTCGAAAAATGGACCCAATGTGGTCCGATTAGTACCTTGCATTTTATGTAGTACCAAAATTAGCCACTTGAGGGCATACACATAAAAGAGACGACACAACATCGCTCCAAGCACGGAAAGACGTCACTCAAATCTTTAAGCACGTTGGCTACCTTCTGATCGGACAGGCACATGTCTTCGTTTGGCTTCTTCAGCTCTCTCGCTATTTCCAACTCTAGCCTGCGTTGCTCCAGCTTGCGCTCTTTGTTGAGACGCTTCTCGTCCCTTTTTTCCTGCCGCAGGCGCTCGCGCTCCTGATGAGTTCCGAGTGAGCAGAGGCATTTGGGAGGAAAAAAAAAAAAAGGATTAATACACGATCGGGTGTGTACGTTTGTTTTGGTGTGTGTGTGTGTGTGTGTGAAAGCAGACAAGTGTTAGATTGCAGCTACGCATTCAAAGGAGAAGTGCTTGAGGGTCACAATCTTAGGAGGGAAAGAGTGAAGAACAAAACGGGAGACTGTGGGGAGGCGACGAAGGAATAATGACTTCCTGTTTTTATGGCGTGGCGTCAGGGTGTCCAAACTACTGCCCGGGGGCCATTTGCAGCCCATCTTCCTTTTTTAGGGGCCCACATCAAACGGAGGGGCGCGGTGGAAAAGGTGTGAGAATTTAAAAACTACTTGATGATGAAAAGGGTTGATGGAGATTTTTTCTTAAACTAATGACAATCAGAAGCAAACAGATTTAGCAGACGTGAAAATAGGTTACATATGTTTTGTTTTTTGAACGTTTTGTTCAAAAATGGATCACTGCATTTCGATGGTGCTGAAGAAAGTAGTCAACTAGGATTGAACATGATTTTAGGATGATGTGTTGATGTTGGTACGCAGAGCAACTCAAGCAAGATGGCCGTTTTTTTTTTTTGCCTGGAAATGAGTGACTTGGGAGACGCGTCGATTTGGCCGGACAACTATAGAAATGTAATTTTCCAGATTGACCGTGTTTAGCCTGGGAAAAGGTTTGGACACCCGCTGTGTGTGTGTGTGTGTGTGTGTGTGTGTGTGTGTGTGTGTTGGTCTTTTCATTTTTCAGCCTATGACTACCTCGGCTTTCTTGCGAGCCTCAACGGCCTTCATCAGCATTACATGCTGCCTCCTCCTTTCTCTCTCCTACAGTGGCAGAAAATAGAGGCACATTACAACAACAGGGACAAACTGCAACTCGCCGGACATTTTGACGTTGGATTAATATGATCGCAATTCATTAGAGGCACCATACTTGGAACAAAGACAAAACGATGCTTCACATGTATACACTGTCACATGTATGGTGGAAGCATTAACGTGAAGAGTACAGTCGTACGATGACAACCAAAAAGCAACACATAGATGCGATACGTAGTAGATGTGATGACAGGCTCAAAAAAAAAAAAAAAGAAGCAGCTGCAATCAGTGACGGCGCATCGAAGCTAAAGCGGATAGAATACAAGCCACAAAATATCGCTTGCCAGAAGATAATATATCGTATGAGTCGTCGGTGACATTTATTTGACGCTTTGCTAATAATATTTAGCGGAGAGGACGACAAAAAGGAATGATGAGCTCCAAACAGAGCAGTTCCACTCGAGTGGATTTGGCAGCTTTAGTATTAGCACAGTGTGAGACTGCGGAGGATGAGACATCTATTTTGTTCTCTGGTGCATGATTCATTCAAAGTCTCCCGCAAAGGGCCACGAGAATCACCGGTGACCGGCTACCATTTGATTTCATCTCTTCGGGTTTTCCCATCGACAGTGTCGCTGTCATTCACACTTTGATCCATCAAAGGAGACAATTACCGCCAGTTCAGCATGCCAAGAACATTCCCAGCACAGTGACTCAAAAAATAAAAACCATTGTGGGGAGCGTTTTAGCATTGTGATATGGATCATCAAAAATGGATGGGAACCTGGCAGCCCTTGTTTTTTTTTGTTTTTTTTTTACTGACTGGAATGGAATCCTGATTTCCATGTCCGGAATACAGCGCTTCATTGTTATCGCAACTTTGAAATACCTCATTTTAGGTGAGTAAATATACAATTTGAATTTTGTTTTACGGTTCAGTGCATTTTCTTTTTTGTCTTTATGAATGAATTTGCTAGTACCGTTTATGAGAGACACTTTGAAATGATTCATGTCGATTCACTTCAATTGAATGATTTTCAATCAAACCCCCCCCCCCCCTCCTTTTTTTTTTGACACCCCCTAAATGTCTGACTTTGGCTTTGACACATATACCCGCTCTATTAGTTGTTCACTGTGTATCACAACAAGTGCAATCAAAATTCAATTGAATTGCTGATCCAATTCTTGAAATATTGCGCATTGTAATTTGCACCCTGATAGCTTGTATTTGGACCCAATGGGATTGATTCAAGAGCTGTCGAGACCTTTTTAGATTCAGCGGCAGTTGTGCATTTGTGAGAAGGGCGACAAGCAAAATGATCAAGCTGAAAGAAAATACGAGACAGAAGCCATTTGTCCCCGCGGTGGAATCGAACACGGGCGATGATCTTGCTAGCTGCCGTTTCATCCACAAAACCAGGTGACAGTGACACGGGTGATCTCCGCTGTCCACCACGTAGACAAAATATTCCAAGTAACGCGCTTCAGATGTTGTGCAGGAATAGGGAATCAGAGAGGCTGGAGCAGGTTAAAAGTTCAACACTCAGAATTGTGACGCACTCAAACATTTGGAGTCGATTCTCACGGAAATTGATCATACTTGGGCCGAAATTTGAACATTTTCTTGATTTTGGAAGCAGACATCCCTTCAGAATTGATAGTCCTCTTTGACCCTCAAAAGAAATGCACTCAACTTGGCCATTTATTTGCAAAAAGGCTACAAATGTGAGAGAATACAAAAATGGCACCTTCCCATTCTTCAAGAGTCTTTGAGAAAACTTTGGTAATTGTCCATTCATTTTTTTTTTTTTTGCCAGCCTCTGAAAGGCATTCATAGAATTTCCTTTCATTTCTATGCTGCTTTGCTTTTCTTACGATTCGAGGTTCCACTTTAACTGCGCCATAAAAGTTCGACTTCACACAAGCGATGCGGAGAAACTCGTCAATCAAGTCAGCACGGAACTTGCATTTGCCGAAATATATGTTTGCTGTTCTCAGTTGATTTGCGTTAACGACGGCGTCAAGTTGCAACCCGACTCATGAGCAACACACGCTACTGCAATACAACAATTAAGACGATGTGTGCGATGGATGGAAAAGTCCTCGAGTGCACGTTGAGATACAGGGAGTGTGCTTTGGCGAGCAGTCTTTGCAATGCATTCTGAGTAGAAGAGGGAGGGGTGGGGGGAGGGGGACAGAAGCTGCCTGGCCAATGTGACATGGTCAGTTGTCCCTCCGGACGAGCAGATGGAGGCAGCATACTGACTCTTTTTTTTTTTTTTGGGGTCTTTTGTTTGTTTTGCTGGAAAGCCATGCAGAAGAATGTAGTATGACAGCAGCCAGTGCTACACTTAATGCATTGCTATGACAACCATAACACAACCAGTTACACGATGCAGGTGTTAGATGTACAAAAATAAACATACCCATACCATATCTAGTCTATGCCTCTCCAACTCCTGGCAGAGAGAGTTGGCAAAATATTATGAAACAGAAATAATATCCAGAACCAGAAAGCATAATCTTTTCAGATTCAGAATTAATCATGACTTTCATTCCAAGATATGTTTGCTGATTAAGCACGTTTGCTTTCACACAATTGACTAAAAACACACACACACGCACACGCACACGCACAGAGGCAAAGGCTCGTTTGTTGAGCAGTAACTGGCGTTTACGTTGCGAGCCTACCTGGTGCTTCAGGATCTCCGCCTGCTGCCTCCTCAGCTCCTTCTCCTTGGAGACAAAACAGATTTCGGGGGATTAAAACACGGTGATGCTCCTGCCAATCCGTTTGATTGATTTTTTCTTTTTTTTATGAAGCTACGCCAACTGAAAAAAAACACCTGCGGGCTTCAAAGTGAGGGAAAAAACAAACAAAAAAAACGCCCAGCAACTTTGTATCCAGCAATTATTTCATTCATCTTTTAACTTTGGTATCCTGCTGGTCCAAATTACTAGCGAGGGAAAAATGCACAAGATGACATCTGGACAAAAATGTATCCCCAGGTTGGAAATTGGATATTTATTCTGATATTCTGTCAAATCTCCAGAATAATACTCATTGTCTCTGCACACCCGCACCCGCACACAAAAAAAGATCCCAAATGAAGAGAGCGGGCTTCAAAAGAACAAACATTGTTTAGGTGTTAAACGAGTGCAACTTGAGTGAGTCATACCTTTATTCGCTTTTCAGCCTCCAATATTTTGGCATTAGCTGCTTCTTCCTTCTTTCTCCGCTTGGCCTGCAAATAAAAATTGCCGTCAAGAAGAGACGCACGTCAATCAGTCTCGGATGAGCTGGGCTTCTGCTGCAACTTCAGCCGTTTTGTTTGCCGTTTCCCGCTTTCAGCAAACATTTCAATGCCAGTCAAATTTGTACAACGCTGTCAATGAATTATGTATCTCTTTAACACGTAATTGTGAAAATGTTGAAGCCTCCTGTTAAGAGCGTCTTGTCAACCGTGTCGACTCAAAATTGATTTTGTCCTAAAACACTTTGAAGCTGCGGCATTCTAATTGCGAGCGCCTGGATTTGTGCATCTGCGAACGTGTAAGCATCTGTGTGAGTGTTTGTGTGTGGCACCTTTTTTTTTTTCCCTCCACTCGACCCACTTACGCTCAACTGTTACTGTTGTCTGATGGGGAAAAAAAAAAAAGAATTCTCCGTCCAATTTAAATAAGGTCCGAAGAGGCACGAAGCGCCATTTTAATATTCAACAGCCGTCAAGCAAGACCAATTTAGCATTAGTTCCATATGGAATTATGCCTAAGACGACGCAACGCCTCCAAAGCATGCCACTATTCCGTAATGAGCTTTAGGAAGATTAAAAACACTATACAGTAGTCGGAGAAGCTGCAGCTATCCAGGAAGGTTCTGCTTAATAAGGCGCTGTTGGGTCAGATTGTGTACCTCCAAAATTTGCTGTGCCCTGAGTTCTTTCTCCATCCGAATCTGCTGAATGCGCTTGATCTTTTCCTGTTGGGGGGGAAAAAAAAAAAAAAATGTTTCTCTTTGTAACCTGTATGGAGCTCATTTTCAAGTCTACATGAAATTCTGAGAGTGTGATGTTTTCATAACATTACAGGTGACCAATACGTTTTAAAGTAAAGACTAAGTCTTCTTTTTTTTTTCCACTTTTGTTGACTTACTCTTTCACTGTTTAAGATTCTCATGAAAGAATTATCCCCCCCAAAAAAGACATCGAGCGGTGCCCATTTTAACAAAAGAAAACAAGGGGAACTACGAGTTGTGCATTAAAAAAAATAGCTTAAAACGAGGTGACAACGGCGGGCTAGTAATAAACAGCATCTGTGCCACTCTTAGAGGAAGGATATTTGAACACAAACGGTGAAGCAGCACATAAATAAAGACAGATAAATAAAACACGTAAGCGGCATATATTCCTTATCCTCAAAGTAATTCATATTATTGCGGCTTACTGAGGAGTTTTCAACGGCTCAACGTACTGTTTGTACTATTTGGTCACCAAACATCAACTCAAACAAACATCAGAAGGAGAAGCAGAATCTGCATTGAATTGGGCAAAAAAAATAAAAAATCTGCATCTTGCCCTACATTTGATTGAATTGTGATTACTTTATGGAGTGCTGTCATATCAAAAAAAAAACGAGTTGTACGCCACTGACATGACTTGGACTTGTTTCAAAGATTCTCCAATGACCCTTCCGTGCATGTTGCCATGGAAACCAGTGCAAATGTGGCGGACACAACACATAGACCCGTCTTTGGACGCTCTGTAGCCTTCAACAGAATAACAATATTTGACATCGCTACTTTGTTCATTTGGGCAAAAGCGTTGATTTCGAGCGGCGTGTAAAATGAAAAGCGAGGCTATCAGAAGAGCGCCCCGCTCCTCATCGGTCGGCAACCGCATGAAGTTCACAAACCTGCTGCTTGAGAATCTTGATCTGCTCTTTTTGCTTCCTTCTCTCTTCTGCCGCCATGATCGCTGCAAGAGTTACGAGAGTTGAGATGATTAACTACAAAATTGCCATACACAGCTGGACTCTCAAATGAATTCCAGCGACAGATTCCGTAGGCCTTAATTGCTCCTGATAGGCTCGGTTGGCATCTTTCATGCTCTAGGCTCCCACCACGGTTGAGAAACGGAAATTAGGGATTGGCAAGCAACGAAACTCACGGCGTCCTTCTGTTCAATTGTGGTTACCGGCATTATTATTATTCTTCCGATGACCGTGCAAATGGACCTCGAGCAAGCGAACCCAAAGTATGCAACGACTAATCGGGTGCGTCGTTTACTTTGGAAATGTGTGGAAACACAAAAAGGTGAATTTGACGACTAAAATAAATGCATTGCTGTGCATGGAGAAATCACTCTCCAGTCAACTTTCACTGATTTGAGTGCTTTGCAAATTTATCAGACGGCGCAGTGGTAGGCGAGTGCCCCAAATTAAGAGCGTTGCTAATTACCACTGCAATGTTTCTTGAATGGTTAATGAACCACGACGTAGGAGCTCTTCAACCAAACCAAAAGTCTTTATGCTTAAATATTACTATTATTATCCATAAGTGGCTTTGCAAAAGAAAAAAAAAAAAATAATTAAAAAAGTCAAATAAAGGCATATTATCATTTGTGGGGTTTGGTTTCCAAATCTGAACGTCGTCGTCTATTCAAATTTGGGTTTAACTGTGAAAGACGAATTCAGACCAAAATTCCAAAACTCAAACTAAAAGCATGAGAGCACGGGATCAAAATTAGTTTGGCGCATTTAATCAATAACCCGATATCCAGCTGAAAACGTACAAAGCACCAGCAAGCTCTTTGTGGCAATCAAGTTAACATCCCGTGCTTCCGTGGGAATACTCGTCGTCCACTTTGACCGCAATAGTAACATGCAAAACAGGATGAGAGGAAGACATTAGTTGGACTCCCGCAAACGTTCGCCGAGTGTCTTACAAGTGAGGACAAACAGCACACGAGCGCATGGATCTTAGCTCAGACGGCTTTTACAAAAAAAAAAAAAAAAAAAGGTTCCCACCTTGTTGTTTGCGCGCTTCTTTGGCGGCACGTGCCAGGGCCTGCTTTTCGAGTTTTCGCATCAGTTTCATCTGAGCTGCCTGTCGGGCGATTTCTGAACGGCGGAGAAGAGAACATTTGTCAGTGAGGAAATTCTCAGCCTTCCTTTTCTCAATGAAAGATGCGCGAGGCCGCGTTCGGTTCGGTAAAACTGGATCAAGGGCCGTGTTCGGAAGTAGAAACGCTCAAATGTTCTTTGCGAAACGTGAGCCAAAAGGATACTTTTCTCCACTGACCTTGGGCTTCTAATTTGCGCAAGAGTTTGACCTCACTGGGACTGGGACCTTCCGGTACCAAGGGGTCGCCCACATTCGGAGGTCGACCTTTCCTCCGCCGGTTCGCTTTGGCACCGTCACCCGCTAATTGACGTTCCGAATTGGGGGGGCGACCCCGCCGGCCTTCCATTGCCAAAATGTGAGGAATGACTTCCTCTTCCTTTAACAGGTTCCACTGTAAACCCTGCACAGCCGGAAAATACATGCAGAGAGAGTTTGGGAGGGGGAAGTGGTGAACAAGTCGTTAACATTTAACACTTGAGGAAAAAGTCCAAAATGTTGGACTGCAGCTTGATTCTTATTTGTTCCAAATGCAAAATGAATGCCACATGTGTGGAAGGTCATCACGAAGGTTCGGCATGTTTCCTGTCCCTGACTGCTGCGTAAAGCTCAGCCTGAACAGGGATCAAGGAGGGAGCGTACGGAAAGCCACATCGGAGCATTTATTCCACATCAACGATGTCCAGCTTAAAGGCCACAAATATCGACACGAGCGAGACAATTCGGGGGCAAGAGTAGAATGACGAGGGCGGACCAGAAAAATGACTTTGTCCTATTTGGACATCCGACGAGTGCGCACAATGACCTGAGGAGCGAAGACGACGAGCGTGCAAGTTCATTGAGCGAAGCTGGATGTCGGCGACAGCAAGAAATGCTCCAATGGCTTTCCATACGAAAGAGCGAGAGAGATGAAAGGCGTTCACCTGGGGTCCTTCTCTGGCGTCATAGAAGTCACCAACCCTGATCTTTGCACTGAAGCTAAAATTATCACGCGTGATGCCACTTATTCCATTTCTGGATAGATACTACAGAAGAGAAAATCATAAATGGCGAAATTAGCGACATTGAAAAAAGCAGCTGACTAGACGAGAGACGGGAGGGAGTCCGTCGAAAGTTACAGCACATCTGTGAAGGCCTCGCTCGTCACGATAAAAGCCAGAGGGGGGGAAAAAAATGGGACAAAAAAGAGCAAACGCTCTGAAGGAAAGAAAAACAGTCGTGACCTTGGGGTGCACAATTCAGGCTCTTTCTTACTTATCTGTGGCCAGACAGTTTTTTGTTTTGTTTTACGGCCTGCAGACGGATGGATGAGCAGTTAGCGCTTGCTACTGTAAAGGCAGTTTGATGATCACTGCATCCCACTGTACAAATGAGGCCATCGCTACGCATCGCCACTGCCAACACGAAGCATTCCTCATTGCTTTGTGGAGGCACAGCTAAGCTAAGTGGCACAAGAAGAACATTTCACACGATGGGGGTCGCGGGAGGCCGATTGGGAGGAAGACGGCAAATCTGGAAATGATATCCAAACTACAGATGCGCGTTGATTCGTTTGAGTGCGCATAGATACCTTCATCACATCTGGGTATTGTCTCACTTTCTTGCCACATGGCGCGTAGTAGGCGACCTCCCCCTGAGGCCGCCCTGACACATTTTTGATTCTGGTTTCCCGCCGCCACCTTGTTTAAAAAAATCAAATAAAAATTGAACGGCATTCATTCAAACAAACCGGAAGGGATGTGAAATGGGAACGAGACGGAATGGAGTCATACCCCAACTCCAGAGGTGTCATCAAATCCTTCTCATCCATCAGCCGCTTTCTCTTCCCCAAACCTGCGGAAGACATACGGTGCCATTTTTACAGCCGAAAAAGACAAACGTGGCATGGCCCGACTCAAAAACAGTTCCAAATGCTGGCAAATTCATGACTTGGTGCCATGCCCGTCTCATCGGCAAGCCACCGCAAGATCTTGGCTCTCCGCTTCCCGCCTTCTTTGGAAATTTGTAAAGTTGATGATTCCTCTTCAACAAATTGTGTTCCGGAGCACAAGCCACACTTGCATTCGGCAGCTTTTCTTCCCGCCGTTAATGATGATAAAGTGAACATCTGCAGCTTGCGACACGTCAGCAAACCAATCTTCATCCAACAAGGCGTCTGCATTCCATATTTCCCGTCTTACCTAATGGAGAAGCGAGGCTGTAGGAGGAGGAGCCAGGAGAGTTGTGATGGGCCAAGGCACTGGAGCTGCTGACAATGGTGGGCGTCTTGATGACCTGCAGATTGAGAGGGGAGCAGCCGGTGGCGGTGTGATTGGGTGAGGTGTTCGGTAGTTCCGGGCCTTTGGGAGTCGTTTCCTTCTTTGACGAGCCCGATGACGGCGACTCGGACTCCTTGCCTTTCTTCCCGGAGACGTCGCTGTCTGAGTTGCTGTCCGACTCTAAAGGAAACGCGTCACATTTACAGACTTCTAATTGATTTCAGCATTTTTATGAGTTTGTATAGTAGAGAGGCAGGCAACGGAAATGATGCGCGGCACTGACGACGACGACGACGACGACTGCGTGAGAAGCGGCGGCGCCGAGAATGTCCCCAAAAAAGCACCAGCATGCTTTCGGGTCTTGTCGTATACTTGTTTGAAATTTCTACCTATTGATGCTCTTGGTGTTTCTGCCAACATTTTCTTCACAAGAATATTTTGTCCGCCGGCCTACTGCTCAGAACACGGCATTCGGATTCATATTGACCTTGTGGAATAGAAGTTCAGCAGGTTTTGGCTATCTCATGGGGCGGCCACTTTTGTCACTTGTGGACTGAAAATGAAATCACAGTTGCTCAAGGCTCAGCTTCAGAAAAAAGGCGAGTCGTTATTTGAGCCCTGCGCAACCGTGAGGTCATTTGCAGTCGTCAGAATTGACAAAATGAAAACCGGGTGCAGTTCGTTGCTTAAATCGTATTCCACATATGCAATATAATTGTAAAGAATTTTTGAATTAGATGTGAGACAAATTCTGTGGTTTGGTTCAACATTTTAGTATTTAAATATATTCCCGGAAAAAAAATTGCAGGCAGGTCTGGAACATATGCTATCTTTGATTTAAAAAAAAAAAAAATCTTTTTTAAATGAGGTGAGATAAACAAAATATACATGTTGGTCAAAGAGCATGATTTTTATATCAGATGTGGCCCTAATTTTCAAACTTTTGCATTCATTTATTGATGTACCATCGAATTGGGGCTTCCACATGGTCACTGGGATCCCGATGTAACTTTTAACCTTCCAGCTAGGAAAACGATCACAGTACCATCTGAGCGATGTTGTAAAGCTTCGCCCAAAAACTCCAGAAATTAACCTTACGAGTCCTCAAC
This sequence comes from Idiotropiscis lumnitzeri, assembly GCF_059441095.1. Classification (NCBI taxonomy): domain Eukaryota; kingdom Metazoa; phylum Chordata; class Actinopteri; order Syngnathiformes; family Syngnathidae; genus Idiotropiscis; species Idiotropiscis lumnitzeri. Next base: position 30,063,602 of record NC_142395.1, on the reverse strand, counting down.
GGCTCTGTGAAGTTACAGTACTTTGGCAGGAATTGGGACACGCTGTCATACTTGTCAATCCAAAGGGGCAAACATGCTTGATTTGTGACAAGCAAACCACACAAGAGCTCCCAGAATTGTGTGCGGCACCTTGCGATGACTGGCTGTGCACAATCCGGAGAATTAACATTCAGTCCACGGGAAAAAAAAAATAATTCAGACAACCACAGCTTGCCAGTTACGTGAGGGTGATTGGGACTGAAAATGCAAAAATGTAATTACATGATGTAAAAAAACGCAATAATTTTTTTTTAGGTGAATTCTGGAGACACAATTGCTCCTAAACATTTGATTTGATGCTCAAAGACACAGAAAATTTGCTAAATAATAAACAATATAAAGTGAAAGCTCCGTTTGTTGGCCTAGAAAGGCCATTTTGAACAATTACAAAAAAAAAATCAATTGTGTGCGTTTTAAACCTGCGTGTTGTGCAAACAAATTGGAATTTGAGTAGTTCCAGAAATCATGGATATTCTGTACAAGTGACAAGAATTGGTGAGAACTAAAAACTTTATCCAATCAAACACATCTTAAATATTCAAAAACGACTAAATAAACAAGCTGAAAGGGTAAGGGGAAAAAAGTCTCGGGGAAATGTTGAGTGATGTTTCGTGACGCACAAAAAAGGGGTACCCACCTGACAAGCTGTCGTCAGAGTCGTCATCCTCTTCCTCCTCCTCTTCGAGGTCATCATCCTCATCATCGTCGTCGTCATCGCCTGAGTCATCAGATTCCTTATGAGCGGGGAGCCCCGGCGCAGGGTTACAATTTCCGGGAATCCCCACCCCGGGAATGCCGACACCGGGGATGCCCACTCCCGGGATGCCCATCCCTGACTCACCTCCACGAAACAAATCGACTAAAGACTGTACCAAATGGTTCTGAGAGAAGCCTTTCCAGTTGGCTAGAGGCCCCGTTTGTCCCGGTCCGTGTGTCAGGCCTGGCGTCGGTCCCTTCCCCTTCGGGGTCTTGCTTTTTCTGGAGCCTGAGCTGGCGCCATGAGGTGAGGTAGTAGGTGGCTGCGACGGAGACGGAAGCCCGGCCCGGCCGCTCGTTTGGGTCCTACTCGCCCCTGTGCTAAGATTGACAGGCATCGACCCGCCGTCAGAGTCACACTGAGGGGACTTGCCTTGAGAGGCAGAGTTTTTGCGAGGTTTGGTGATGAGGGCCAAAGGTGCGTCCTGAGAGGTGCTTTGGATGACTCCGTTGGCGTGGTTGGGTTCAGGAAGGCCGAGCAGGGCGCTCGAGAGGAAGAGGTTGGAGTGATTGTTGTGGGGTGGAGGAGGCAAAGCGGGCGGCAACGGAGAAGAAGACAGAGACTTCCCCTTGGGAGACTTGTTTGGGCCCTGCTTCCTTAGCTCAGCCGGGAACGTCTGCCCTTGGGACATGAGAGTCTGGGAACAGGAGGACAAGAGGGGAGAGAGAACAAGAAGGGGCAGGAATTTTTGCGTGAATGGCAAAAATGAGAGTCACAATCAAAGGTCAGAAGAAAAATGGGGAAAATGGAACAAAGTGCAGCGGCTCAAGCTGTCAGTTTGTATCACCGCCGAATAAGACGGAAAAATACGAACCCAATCATACTCAAGAGAGGTTGTCTCGCAAAATATGCCTTTGCTTGTCTTCGCAACTGACGGGTTCTATGATAGTTTGTCCACGGACGCCGAGCTTCCTTGAAAAGGTTACGTTTTAGCATTGCACTTTCAACTCCATGTGATATGAAGTGAAAGTAATCCATTTCATAGAGCGTGAAATACAGTAAAAGTGCCCAGAACCACACGGGGGACTTTAGGCCGCCGTAAGCTTCCACGATTGTAAAGCTGAGAAAAAAAAAAACGGGAAATAAGATGATCTCGTTGGCTTCAGCCAATGGATTGCGATGCTGTCCTTCCAAAGATTTTTGCGGCAACAGCATTGAAAAATCGACTAAATATCAACGACAAGTACCATGATGGCCGGTACGCGAGAAGGTTCAGAAGACTTCCCGTGCAAGTCGACTAAAAGACAATTTTCCGTTTTTCGTTCAAATCCCTGAAAGTCCCTCCCTTCACTCAGTCCAAATTGGTTTGAGGAAGCATTTATTGGCGGGGCGGGGGCTTACCTGTTTCAGTCGAAACTCATTGATCTGCGCGAGTGAGTCCTCAAGCAGTTTGCGCCTGTTGCTGGCTTTGGCGCCGCCTGCTGCGGCGTAGCGAGGTGGCTTCAGCGACGACTTGTGGGGGCTCGTCAAAGTCAAATCCTTCGGGGAGGTCGACGGCGGGAAGGCCGAGCATGGGGGCGAGGGCACCGAAACAGGCTTGGGGGACGAGGAAAGGGAGAGGGGCAAGTGCTGAGGGGGGGACGAGGACGAGGGCAGCAGTTTGCGACGTTTGGGAGATGCCGGCTTGGCGAGCGCGTTTGGAGAATGGGTGAGGGCGACGGGGGAGGAAGACGGCGACGACTCCCGGCGGGGCTGGCTGAGGAGTGCCAGGGACTTGGAGTTGGCGGCCAGACCAGTGGACTGGATCACACTGAAGTGTGGTTCTGGTCTGGATCTGGAAGAGTGGATCGCCAGTGGTGACGTTTGGGACAGGACAGGGGGGGACACCGAGCGGGCGATGGGAATGAGGCTCGGGGGGTTGGAGGGGACTGTCTGGATGTGCTTGTCCTGGGCTTCGGCCGCGTGGACCTCAAAATCGGTCTTTCCGCTGATTGGGATCAGAACCTGGGGAGGCAACAGACATCTTAAACAAACAAAGGAGCAAAAATTCCTCCTCAGCCATGCAAATATGCGATGAAATTGTCTTTGTTTACTCTTCATTTCATAATTGGCTAGCCCGCAAGTTGTTTAGAATCCGTAGCGCTTTGCGTCGTCATTTCAAACTGAACAAGAAATGGAAGCGTTTCTCGAAGCCATCCCATTTCAAATTCCATCCAATTTGTTCGACGAGCTACGCACACGCGTAGGCCTCTGCCACGCGAAGACATTTCACAATCGACATCTCTGGCGACGGCACGTCGTACTCCACTTCCCGTCATTTGATGAATATCGATTTTTGTACTGCTCCAGTTGCGTCTTTCGAAACAAACGGACGCTTTGTACGATGCTAACGAAAGGAGGAGTCGTTCGTTCGAGTCCTCGCTGAAGGCAATTAGCGCTTTGGCGCCACCGTGCGGAGCTTCACCTTAGATTTCTTCTTTATCTGTTTCTCCGAGTCCGACAAGTCATCGTCCTCGTCTTCATCATCGTCCTCTTCATCATCCTCGGCGAGGTCCTCCAAATCACTGCTGAGGGAGCCGTCGCTTGAGCTATCGGAAGAAGTGCCGCTCTCACTGTTACTTCCTCCGGGAGCCTCTCCTGCCTTCTTACGTTGCCTCTGAGTTGAGAAAAGGACAAAAAAAGAATCATCACATCTCCATTGAACAGACGCCATCACTTTGTTTAAACTGGTCAAATCCTGAGAACCTCCAACTTACCCTTTCCTTCGTTTTGGGAGTGGCTTTTTCCGCCATTTGAGCCGGGCTATTCTGACAGGAACTATCGGACGGCTCGGCTTTTTTGGTTAGATTGGTGGATGTCTGGACGGGTGTTGGACTGATACAAAAGCTCCCGGGCTGCGTTGTGGGCGCACAGACACCGCTGCCATTTACCGCGCCATTCAGCCCTTGAAACAGAAAGAACAACGTCACCATTCACTTTTCACGCACAGTCGAAGCAAGTGCAGAATGGACTAAGGCAAATATTGATTTTATAGCCGTGTTTGATGCTGGCTGCCAAATATTCAAGGCCGATGCTAATGGCCGGCATCGTGAAAGGGTGCAGAAAACCCCCCAAAAAAAGAAGACCAAAAGGTTTTGTCTTGAAAAAGAGCATGATTGTGAAATTTGCTTTCAGTGAAAATGGCACCGCCATCCTATCATTCGGATTCATATGAAGAGAAAACGTGGTCATGGGGCAAGACTTCTTCCCTTTCCCCTACGTTGTGAGAGCTCAGAATCCCTGCCAATGGAAATCATTAACTCTTTGATGCCACCAGACGACAAAAAGAAAAAAAATGAAACCAGAATACAACTTTTGTGATGCTGAATTCCTTCGGGGGTAAAATCGACACTTTTCGCTGAATATTTGACTCTTTCCTGGGACCAAATACTCTTTTGGAGTCAAATGTACTCTCGCAAATTGACTGCGTAGCAGGACAAACATTTCCTACCGACAGTCGTTCTTCGGAATTGTCTTCACGGGGATGCTGAGGAGCCTACTCGTATCGAGGGTGTTGACGAAATGCTAAAAACGGGTTTCGGAGGCTGACATTTTGCCTTTGCAGTCCATTAATGACTATTTCATGAGGAGAAATTGGGTTCAATGCATCGAGTGGCGTCCCCTGAACGCATCGTGTTTGACCGTCACACGCAAGGTGAGATGTTCTCTGACATTCGCTTTCAAGATGAGTCCGATGTGTCGGGGTGGCAAACCTTTCGGTGGCTCTTGGCTATTCTTGCCGGGCAATCTCATCTGAACAGGACTGGCGCTGTGGTTTGGCTGAATATGTGGGCTAAAGAACGGCGGGAACCCGATGAAAGAAGGGAGAAAGGCGGCGGCTCCTCGGCCGTGGGCTTCGGCGGCTCGCCACCACTCTGTCCAGAGGAGGAGAAACACTGCGTTGACGGTTCAAGGTTGGCGGCGTTTTGGCACCTGGCTCTCCTTACCTGACAAGGCTCCGAGCTGGGGGTGGGCAGCCAGAGCGGCTGACATGCCGAGGGAGCCAAGGCCCCCAAACTCTGGCCTGCCCATTCCAGCAGTGTAGAGCGCCCCGAAGGCCGGGTGGTTGACCAGAGGAAAGGCACTTGACAATGTGGAGCCAATGAAGGGCTGCTCTCCAGCTGCTCCAAACAGACGGCCTGCGACAAATCAAGCCAAGTCAACGTTTTCAAACGCCGTCATCGTCAGCTAGGGCGGCCAAACTTTCAACATGGGAGGAGACAAGTATAATACATTTGGCATATGGCAAATACATTTCAATGAGAATCGTTCAAGGACACTTTTATCTTCTTCGTCAGAAACGTAATAGACTTATACATCGCATTTCACAAGCGCTGGCGCTGCAACAAAGCACTTTCCATCAAATTGCAATCGTTCAATAATAATATATTATCTGAGATAGGTGAAAGACTGCAAGCAGAAAAGACTTTATAGAAATAAGAGCGCTTTGTTTTTGAGGAGTACTTCCGGCCGACATTTACTTTTGGTTATTTCTTTTTCGGCTTGGCGGAATTCATTCAAAGAATTAACCTCATTCTGAAACAAAGCGATAGAATTTGAGGACATTGACACAGTGCGTATACTGGTAGAACGAACTGTGTCGTCGTCATGGACCACTCCACAATATGCGATATTTTTCATTGAGGACGACTTCTTCGGTATTCGATTTCACCACAGAGGAATACTTCATCAACATCGTCGTCGCCGAGACTTTTCCTGAGCACAATCATTTCCGACAGGGGCGGCTGCCGCATATTACCTCCTCCCGGGGTCAGATGCAATTTGGCGTGAGCAGATTTCATGCAAATTCAATTTCTGCTCCAGAAAAGGAGCGCACGCCTGCATGATGCTTCTGCATAAGCAAGTCATATACATGCGGGGAAAGAAAAGGAGTGTGTTGTGCAAGGCGCAGATGAATATGTCAAACTAGGATGCACACGCACACACTCAAGAAATGGACAACATTCGGAAAGTTGGATTTCAGTCCCTTCTTTTTTAAACAAATGCACTGTGGCTATTTTCAGTGCAGTTTAAGGAGCTCCTCTGATGGCACAAACACATCTGTTCTATATGGAGAATGGGTCCGATGCTAACATGCTCGCTCGCAGTTCTGCAATCATACATCCAGTCGGGACCAGAAACAATTTGCATCAGTCCGGCTCTTTACAAGCCCACAATCAAGACGAGCCGTTAACTTTTTTTTCCATGCGGAAAAATAGGAATATATTCCAAATGCTTTCATGTTCGTAACGCCGAGATTTAAGCTTGCATCTGACGGGTCTAAGAATTAAGTGCACCTCTTTTGCATCTGCACCGCATGTGCCATGATCACAATGAAGATATTTTAAATGATACCTCGTCTGGATGGGTTGAAATGAAACCAAAACACATGATAGCATCTCTCTTTTGTATAAAAATCCAGCTTCAACATTTCAATTTGCATAAAACAGTCGCCTCACGATGAATTTGTTGCATGAACAATTAAGGACTTCAGTCAACTTTGCAGATCTTCTCTATGAGCTTTGAGATCCCCGACCGGCAAGAAGGGTTGCATTTTTGTCATTGAATAAAACAAGTATGGTGCGTGTTTTTCATGCGACAAAATAAGGGAGCTCAATGTGTTCAAAGCGAATTCATTGAAATTCCCCGAGATATGTGCAACTATTGGGTGGGCTGGCGTCTTGACTCCTCAAATTCAGATGAAAGCAAATCAATTAGAAAATGATTTCATGTCTCTGTGATTTTCATATCGTATAGGCCATTGTTGCAATCGTTATCTTTACTTTGCTACATTACGCGGCCCCAGTTACCTTTTACGTGCGCGGTCCTCAACGCCGAACCTTAATGGGAACGAACCCTAACCTTAACCCGGCCCGCACCCCCCCCACCCGACGCCGCCGACGATGTCTACGCCGCACACGACAATAACGGTGCGCGCCGGTGTTGAAGAAGAGAAGACGCTCCATTAGTTAGCTGCGATGACAGACTTACAATTCGAGACGATGCAATATTGCGACCATCGCGGAAAGATTCTACTCATGTGACCTTAAGGTGGATATCAAGGACGCAAAATGAATGCTCAAACGGTTTTCTTCAGCCACAATCCGGGTTGACGTAGAGTTGAGTTTGCTTCAAGCTCAACGACATAAGAACGTGCCTGGTGGATGTCATTCGGATGTGCAGAATTTGTAATGCGAGCTTGGCCAGCCCAGGTTCCGGTATGCAAAGATCAACGACTGCAACGTGAAGCCAGCAAAAGGCCAACATACACAGCACTGGCTTTTGTCCGCGGGGCCCGGCCCGGCCCGGCCCGGCCCGGCCCTCCGCCTCAACTTCAACACCCTCACGCCGACACTTGGCTCAGCCCCTCCCTAGCCAGGCAACACAAAGTGACATCTGCAAATGCCTCTTCATTATTCATGTAGGCTTCCGCAAGGCAAATAATTAAATCTAAAAAAAAAAAATTCACGCAAGGAAGGAACGCTAGCGAGGATTTACCTCCCCGCTCGCACTCCCTCCCTCGCCCTCGTTCTCATCCTGTTTCAATCCTCCTTCCACTCTGACAAACTGCACCGCCCGCTTTTTTCATGTTTGGATGCTGCCGAAGGGGGATTAATTTGTTGTTTGTTGCAGTCAATCAAATTTCCACAGACAGATTTAAGTTAATTGCATCCGTGAGTTGATCCCAGAAGGAGAGGAGAGTGCTACGAGCGCAGATCAGCCTTTTATTCTCCAAGTGATATCCTCATCAATGACACGTGCACGTTTGTTTGAGCGCATTTTTTCGCGTATTTAAGACGAAGAGGCACATTCAACCTTGAATCAAGGCCAGCACACTCTGTCATGACGCTGCATCTCCGATGTTACCTGCATTCCATTTGACATTCTTTGCTGTGAGCCTGCCTTTTTCCTTTTAATTAAACTTGAGACGTAGGAAGAAAGAACCCACTTGACGGAAAACCTTTCAACCTAAATGGTCATCATCTGTTATCTAGTGCAGCGCTACCTCGACTTAAGAGTGACCCAACTAACAAGTTTTTCAAAGATAAAAGCAATTTGTGTGGCCGATAACAACTCACCTAAAAAGGCGGCAGGGAAATATAAAGATAAAAAGTGATTTTGTTTCCTGTCAAAATGAATACGAAACAAAAGACAATTGACATGTGATTTATTTCAAAGAAGCACAATAGTTTGAACGTCCGCGTTCAGTTGAACGTACACAAAATGCAACACTGTCTGCACGGTAGAAACAAACTTAATCGGTTCCGTGAGCCCATTTGGAACGTGAAACGGTCAAAAATCAAGATACTAGTTGCCATTGAAATGAAAGAAAATATAATTCCTCATTTTCAGGGATACTATTGTTTGTTTTTTACGAGTGTACGGTTAAAAACAACTATAGAAATAGGTGAAAAAACAGGATTAGAAACAAGTAAGACACTTGAAAACTATTTGGACTATTTATTATTTACCAAGGGGGGGAACTGTCGTCTTCCTCCATAGTAAGAGAAAATCTGCTTAGGTGTTTCTTTTCTAATTCATTTGTTGATTTTGACATGCCGATTCAGGGAACTTTTTTTCGGCAAAAATAAAAAAAAAAATCATGTAGTGAGACGTCACATTGTCATTTATTTAAAAGATTAATTTACTCCAAATTGTTGGACTCATTTTTACATTTTTTTTGAGTGCCTAGCACCAGCGGGAAAAAAAACAAACAAAAAAACCCAAAACAACACATACATCGCCTGGTTCCAAAACACGAGAGGAAGTTCATCCCTTTTCTTCTACTGTATAGTGCTTGACTTGCACTTTCATTCCAGAAAAATACCGGAGTTTACTCTGATCTCAAATCAAAACTTTCCGCATTGAAATGAATGGAAAGGCCATAAATGCTCTCTCCACTACGATAAATACAGACAGTAACAATATTGAAGGTAAAGAATAAAAAAAAACAATGTGCAGAATGCACCAAGTTCAATCCCCTACACACACTCCAAAAATACTTTAATGCTCCAAATGCTGAAGAGAATTGAAAAAGTGCAAAACCAGAAGCCAAACTTTGACTTTACGAAGCAACTTGCAATTCAAATGTTTGCTGGCAATACAAAGCGAAACGAACGCACACAAACAAACTTGTAAGTCAAAGTATGGCTGAATTTGGCTTTTAATTCAACGTAGATGACTTGACAGAAAAGCTTTCAGCCTAAATGGACAGCATCTGGTCGCGTATCGTCGTTTCACAAAAAAGGGATACAGTACAAAAGAAGTGGTTTGCTTGCAAAAAGTTGACAGAGCTCGCCTCGCATTTCATTTGACGCTCGGCCCAAAATCGCTTATCTCGAAAATCTGAGCTCACGTAATGGCACGGAGGGATCAGAATGATGTATAATGCATGAGGAGGGAAATGTTTTAATGGCGTCTTCTTCAGCGCAACACCAAGAGGACAAGAAAAGGCAAAAAAAGACGCTTCCCTTCCTTTATCTTGGAACAGAAAAATTGGCTTCTGTTCCAGGAAATGCATGCAAATGTGATTTGCCGTGCGTGTGCGTCGATAGCAAGAGAGTACGGGAGGTGAGGCGCCAGAGAAAACACAAATCATTGAAAATACATCTTGACAATGAATGCACACACCTCCAGTGAGTTAAGAAGGTGAGCAACATATGGCTCGTGGGCTACACGCCGACACTGTCCCGTTGACTGCATTCATCTGGCATGCTTTTTGGGCTTCCCTAAAATTCAGGGAACATGCTCACTGGAGCTTATCCCGGATGACTTTGAGTGACAGGTGGGGCGCAACCCGGACTGGTTGGCGACCGTGCCTCTCGCCTAAAGACTCACGTGGACAAAATCATGGACAGATCATGGATGGATGGTTAGTTCTTTGGAGTTTATTTGATGGCTTCATCAATTAGAAATGAAATCAATGTTACATTTAAAAGAGGAGAAATTCATGGTCAAATCATCGGGCCTATCTGTCCGATCTGGAATATCAAATGTGATCCTTGAGCATAAAGTTTGCCCAAACATTGCGGGCAGGGCGTACACTGAGTGGATGAAAAAGAGACGACGCTCTCTTTCTCTCCCTCACGCACGCACGCACGCATGCACGCACGCACAATGTACACATCCAATGCATACGCGTGCACACAAAGTGTCGTGCGGCGCTCGACTGAGGCAGCTGAAGGTGCTCAGGAGATGTGGCCAAGCATGTTTGTGTTTCTCACACAAAAGAAGACCCTAATTGTTTGGGATTCATTAATGCAGCAGCTTTTCAATTGCAACCAAAGCTGTCAGCGTTTTCTTTTTTAACGGGGGGGGGCATCCTAGTTGTTGCAAAAGAGGTGTATTCACATACTACTCACTGTATAATGAATGCAGCAGGAAACTCATTTTCATACTAAAAAAAGGAGGCTTGTGAATGCTATCACGACATGAAGGTGGCCACATTTGTCACTCTTAATGGTTTGGATCGAGATTCAAAATGGTGGAATGTGAAAGCATCACCGAATTAAATGTGCAAGCTGGACGCGAAATGTTGTTACAGTCGCCAACTATTTGGGAAAACGTTTCGTTAGGTACAGTTTCGTTGACTTTGACTTGCCAGTACACGACGTTTAATTTGAAAACATTTCCATCCATCATTTTTTCCGAACCACGTCTTTCTTATCTTCTCCTCGTGGGAGTTCAAGTGAGCTTGAGCGTATTCCAGCTGAGGGGTACACACGGGACTGGCGGGGCGACCAGTCGCAGGGCACAACCCAACAACAATAAAAAAAATAAAAACACAGCGCTGCTTACCCGAGGTGCTAAGGGTGGATCCCAGAGCCGAGGGGCTCGGGGCCAGGCTGCTCTTTGAGTGGGGAGCGGGAGATGACGACGAGGAAGAGGAGGATGAGGAGGAAGAGGCCGCAGGGGAGGAGGTGCGCGCAGCAGACAGGGTGGGCGCAGGGGAGGCCAGCCGCTCTCCAGACTCCATATCTGTCAAACACAATCCAATCAGTGGGGTTACAATAGCAAAAAACACACACTCACACACCCTAACCCTTCGTGCACGCACGCACACACATTCACGACAACACCTGCACAACATTTTCATCTCGCGCACGCGCTGACACTTTCCCTTTCACATCTGACTTCCCCTGAACAATATTTCTATTTAGCCATGCTCACTGGCGCTCAGTTTCTATTGATTCGATGCGAGCTCGCAAGGAGGACGTCCGTCGAAGAGCCAATGGCGGACAACAGAGCACATTTGGATTTTGGCAGACAAGAAAACTGCAGCTGTCCCAAATGCGCTTACGGATTGCGGGAATTAACCACAAATTTACAAAATGCATGCTTGGCTCGGAAAAGGGAACTTTGTAGAAATGGCATATTCGTCCAGTGACTTTTTCCAGTTCCGATATGAAGTGGAAAGCCATGGCGTGTGCAGAAGGAGAGCTTTCTCTTCTGCGTGGATGTCAACTTATGACAAAGCACAAAATTGTTGCTTGGATGCAAGACACCCTGTCAAGTTTCCACTCTGGAGTATTTAGTCAGCCATTCCATCCAGATCTACATAGCCGTGTCATAGAAGGCAATTTCACAGAATACTTTTTGGGGGGGAAAGAAAACCAAAAATAAAACTTTTAATTTCAGTTGGTCAGTAGGCTGAAGTTATTTATATATTTAAATTGTGTCTAGAAAAGTTCAGTGCAGTCCATATGTTTCCTGAAATGTGAAGGCACAGATTTGTTTGGATCATTGTGGTCAGCTGTGTTGGGCAAGTTACAAATATATGACAAAGTACTAGTGACTTAAATGCGTACGTTAACTTTTGAGGGTTTTTTTGGATTGTTTTTTTTTTTTTTTATATTTAAATCTGCCATTATTTTATTTAATCATGATTTCAACATTTTCCACCATACCGCAGCTGAACTTGTGGGCGACAATATTAAACGTTTCGACTATGCGGTTGGAGATCAATGCCTTTGATTAAGATTGGAATGTATTTTTTTTTAAGAAATATTGGAACTGATTTTTTGTCCAGTAGGCAAGTGAACTCCGAAGGAAATGATTAACCTACACACAAATTTGTGATGGATGACATATAATTCATATCTGGTCTAATAAAATAGGTATATTTTTTAAAGTTAGTCAAAACTGACCTGTGTAGATGTTCCTTTTCTTTCAAATTAAAATAACTCTAAATGTCTTTATTTCATGAAGACAAAGGTTTAAGGTGAGTTAAAAACAAAATGTAAATAATAAACAAGCACATCCGACTCTAAATAAATGGGCCGTATTGTCGTTTGTCCGATTGGAATCGCCGTAGCGTCACATCATCGGCCACCAGACGTCTTTGGCTTCGAGGCAGCCAATCTGTTTTGCATGAGTCAATTAATGGCTCTAAATTCATTAAAATCATATTTAAAAACCACAAGGAATTTATTGGCTGCTTTTAACTTGGATTTCTTCTGCTTGTATTTCGAGGAGATGTTTTTACGTTTATTTGATGAAACCTGAACGTGAGGAAGGGAAGAAAGACGGAAGGGAAGAAAGACACATTTGGCAATCCACTCACTTGCTGCTACCTTACATTCCTAATAAGTCATGAAATTTGGATTTTGGAAATTGTCGTTGTGGTAAGTACCTTACGTTGTCAGAGAAGTAATAAACTTAAGTTAACATTGAATTACATCAATTGTTTTTCATATTTATTCATGGTTCATTTGCCTTTAGAAGCCCAAGATATGTACCCAAAGGTTTTAGGTACCATAAAGCCGATATTTCTTAGAATGCAGATTAAGGTCATGCTTTGTGTCATTATTAGAATTAGAATTAGAAATCCCTTTATTGTCATTGTCATTATTACGTGTCGACATTAAGTGATGCCAAAAAAAAAATACAAAATGGTGAATGAGCGACTATTATTTGCCTTCCCTTTGATATGAATGAAAATTGAAAATGCCAGTCACCTTTTCCAGCAACCCCAAAAATGACAACAAAAGAAATTCCACGCTCTCAGCGTTTCCAATGAGATCACGTTTTAATTCATCTGCTTCGAATCAGCGCTCACTTTCAGGGAAAAAAGACATTTTGCAAGCATCGCAAACATAAAAAAACGGTAAATGTCAACGCAATTGACTGCGAGCGCCATCTCACGGTGGAGCGTCAGAAGCTCAATTTGAAGTCACAACACACAAACAAAATCAACACACACCTGCTCACAACTTGAAAGCCCAAACGCCATTTTGCATGCAATGAAGCCGACAAAATTGGTGATGGGTGAGCACAATATTTCAAATGCCATCTTGTGAGGCCTTCGCAGCCTGTCAATGATGCATTAAAACAGTATCGAGTCACACACTATCCACCAATCGACAACAGAAAACTCTCACGAGAAATATTTTGCCAGCCAAACATCAGACTTACGTTAGCCAACTTTAATTTGCTTTCGCTTACAAAAACAATGTGCCCACACAGTCGGCAACGTGTGCACACAAACAAATATCAAAGAGGAATTCCAAACACATCCATTTGCACACACCTCCCCGGTCTCTCACGTCAACCTTTTCCTCTCTTCTCTTTTGCCACATCCCTCTGCCTGACACTAATCCAGCAGTGGAAATCCCCCTCAAAAGCACAGTTTGCAGATTGTGTTTTACAGGCAGGCTTTGTTATTGTGTCATTACATATAAACAGTCTCTTCCTCCATCTCTTTTGCCTTCCCCCTTTTCTGCCACCCCCTCCCTCTCACTCCTCTGCAGAGCCACTGATTAAATCTCTGAGACAAAAGCTGCTATCCTCTGAATATCAAGTATCAGCCTTTCGCCAGGAGCAACACTGACAAGAGAGAGGGAGAGCGCGCGAGAGGGGGTGAGAAAGAGGCGCAGATGACAAGGAAACCTGCTGCAGTCCACAGGGAGGAGGCTGCCGTGCCATCCATCTTGGGCAGCGATTGCTGCAGTGGAGGAAAACCACAAAAAAAAACATGGCGGTTGTCTAATTATGAGCAAGGTCAAAGGTCCTGCAAATGTCACCTTTTCGCACGACGTCAGCTCAAGACACAGACTGACAAATACGTGAGCGTGCCATTTTGGATCAGCGTATAAAACGTGGATTTGACCTGGAAGCGCCATCTGGTAACATTTGGGAGGACGGACTGCGCTGGTGTACTATCATATCCACGTCACAAAGCTTTATTAGCAAACCTCTTTTAAAACAATGTCACATGGCTAAGAGGTCCCATGGAGGGAAGAAAATGTCAATGACGTTCACGTCCCCATCTTTGAATGGCAGCAAAACTTTTCGACAAGTGCCTTTGGCGAGCATCTTGAGAGGTAAAAAAAAGATTCCATCCTGATCTTGGAACTTTGTCCATTTGTACTTTGGTGCCAATCTGCGAATAAAGTAAAGCACCCATCTGAAAAGGTCTGGCCTGTTCTTTTCAGTCAAAGGACAGCGACATTAGCGATATTGCAACACACTGTCGACGCGTTCTGTTGAATGGAGTGAGACGACGTGAGAAAGTGAGGCTTGGGTGGCAACAAAAAAAAAGATTGATGCCTATGGCGTCTCCTGAAGAGAAAAAACAAGAATCATTAAAAATTGTGATGAAGATGGAGGGGGGGGGGGGCGGTGTTGCAGTGGCCCTTCATAATTATCATAATGTACATGAAAACAAAAGGCTTGCGTCTCAGAGGACAAGCAAGCTTATGTGGTGTCAGCTGCTAAGTGAAGCGCATCATTTTCCAAAGAGAGGAAATGAGAGATGTTAAAGATGGAGGAGAAAAATGACAACAAAGTGGCAAAAAATACGACCAAAGCAAACGTGCATTTTCTCAATCTCCACGCGGAATGCTTCGTGTTGTCACAATGTGATGATGAGAATAGAATTGATTCCCCTCCCTAACAAACAAGAAAAAAAAAAAGCCATCCCTCCTTTGCAGAGGTGTAAAGCGGCGCTCCCCTCCCCCTCATCTGCTCTCATCTCTCAAAGGGCCTCTTTCTGGGGATGAGAGATGGCGAGAGAAAGGACAGCAGGGGGAGAAAAGCGTGCGAGGCGGGTCCATCTTCCGGCGCCGACCACAAACTGATCACGCAAAGCAATTCGATCCAATAACGGTGAGAGCATTAAGCTTGCTTGCGTATCGTCAAAAGGCAACGAGTGCGAGACTAATGCGGCGCCGAGGTATTTAAAGATCCAATCCTGACTTCGTGATGAGAAATGAAAATGGATTGAGCATCGGAATTAGCTTGATTTTATAGGTCATTAAGAGCATACGCCGCCGTGGCCAAATGCTACAATATTTGTGAGCCGCTCAATCAATTTGACTTGAAAAGCGGCAGCCAATCAACAAGAAGCGCTGCGAGCGCAAATCTGAGGTCTTGCAGTTGCAAGGAGAAGGGAGAGAATTTATGATTTAGAAGGTGTGTACCAGAGCGCCACCAGTAGGCCCAGCTGTCAACGCAGGCGGCTAATAGTCGCCGGATGCAACAACCTTTCGGGAGATTGGATCGCTATAAACACAACCGTGCGTTTATGGCGCCTTTGGGGGTGGGGAGTTCAAGTGTAGAAAGGACACAGAGTGGCGCTATACTGCCCTGTGCTGCTTCACAAGCGCTCGATGTAGTGCTGTCGCAGTCCCAAAACGATAGCATGGCTAAAAGCGAAAACGGCAACCACACATTTCATTTATTCAAATATCGGACAGTGGAGAACATTCAATGGGTGTCGGGCAGGAACCTCGCGTCTCGGGAAAACTTGTCGAATCATTTTGTCCAATTAACATTGTCACGTGGGGACCGTTTCAACTCATTTGGGTCAGATAATCAATGCTGTCACGATTACTTGATTGTGTTTTACGTGTTCAACTTGGACTGGGAGGTGAAACTCATCCCAAATTGCACAAGAGCTTCATGTGGTGACTCTCCACGCTGGCCATTCTGTTGCTGTCGTGCAGAAGTGCCACGACGAAATAAATGTCATTGCGTGCTTTTTCGGGACCCATATACGGTGCAAGCCGAACGGATGCATGCGGCAATTGAACAAAAATCAATCTCAAATCAGTACGTCTTCCAACATCAAACGCTGCCCCATTCCCTCCTTACCCTGACAACAATCGCACACACGCACACCCCGAGTAACAGATGGCGGATACTAACTGAGATAATCCGCCAACAGAGTCATCAGCATGGATCAGTGGTAATCAGAGTGTGGACACAATGTCTCTTCTCCGGCCGTAATGGAAGGAGCGCTCGGGAGGCAAATGCATTATTCCGTGCGATGCCCTGACCCCATTCAAAGACACGCGGTGGTGGCATCGTGACTGCATCTGCCACACGAGCTCTCCTCGTCGAGCAAAAAGCGCCGCGGACTTCATTCACAGACAACCGTGCCCAAAGTCGAAAGTTGACAAATGATTAAGAGAATCAAAACTGCGTCGGCCTGTTTGTGGCGCATTATGCGAGTACGTTTCCGTTTGCTGGTTTGGTTGAACAGTTTGATGTTGAAATCCATGTTTTCAATTCAACTGGAAGTGCCAAAGAGCTTGACGCAAGCACGCTTTGCTCTTATTTGGAGAAGCGTTGATGTGGGACCGTTTTGGAGCGGCAAGGCACACGTTTGTCCCGCGCAGCCCAACGGACAAAGATCATCTTGCTCGCGGCAATGGAGTGCTTGCCTGACCCCTTGTATCGTTTTTTTTTTAATCTGTCATTTCATTCACTTTCACTTCCATTCCTGACGTTGTTTTGGCCACACAATATTTATGAGACAAGCCAAGTGTGACATTTTAAAAATGGGTTCTCATCAGAAAAACTACACTTTTTTTGTGTTGTTTTTTTTACAGAAAACAATGTCGCTACTTGTGTCCACATGGGAACCCTTTGACAAACGCACTTCTTCAAAATCGTTCATGAAGGGTGGATACGTTTTACAATTCTTCTCCAATAAAATGTCAATTTAATGTGACATTAGCAGAGACATTACTCCCATACCTGAAATTTTCAAAGCGGGCACACGTTGCTCTGTAAACTGTCATTAAAAGTCTAGATTAAGTCAATATAATTTGAGTGCACCAAAACAAATGCGATGACATTTTGTCTTCATGACAGACACCATTTTATTGAGTGTCGTGCCAGGCAGCACCGAGATCCACAGAAACAGATGTTGCGTCATGAACAGCAAGAAGAGGCAGAGAAGGTCCCCAACTCATTAGCAGCAGACGTTCTCACAGGGTAGATCCAATTTATGTCAATTGAAAATGGAATCGTGATTTTGATTTGGGCTTCACATGATCATCAGAACATTAGAATTGAAGGAAAATGATTCAAGTGCAGAAGGTTGAAATGTTCTGAATGCATCTTGTTGCTTATCCAACAAGCGGTAGAGTCACGTCATTCTGCACTCTCTTTAAGTGAGCATTGCGGTTTTGAGGCAAGTTCAGCTCGTAGCTTGCGGAAATGTCATGGGTGAGCTGGACATGGATCGTTTTGGGAGTGCATTCTTATCCTTAGCGCATGCTTGGATTCGCTCCACTATCGGTTGTGACACGTTTAAGGAAAGGTCGTGCTGTGCTATGAAAGCACTTTCAGCACTTTGAGGTCGTCAGCGCATTGGTAGTCGTCGTCGCTACGACACCGGACATGCATGAGGTGCGTTCAAGAGAATGAACTCCATCCTCAGGTGTGGCTTCTGTTGGGTTTTTTTTTTTA
Organism: Idiotropiscis lumnitzeri; assembly: GCF_059441095.1. Classification (NCBI taxonomy): domain Eukaryota; kingdom Metazoa; phylum Chordata; class Actinopteri; order Syngnathiformes; family Syngnathidae; genus Idiotropiscis; species Idiotropiscis lumnitzeri. The sequence continues at coordinate 30,046,129 of NC_142395.1, read as the reverse complement.
CCGTTACTACCATACATATGTTTTCATGAGCTTTGTGATTGGAAGACACGTCGTGATGGCTCACTAAACACTGCGCAAAATAAAAGTCCCAATATATTGTCAACGGTCAGGTCAGCTTTATTGAGAGACAACAGTGGGTGAAACTGCGTGTGTATGACATTGCCAATCCATTCATCCATTATCTGAGCCGCTTGTTTTCTGCTTCATTTTTCCAAATGATGGCATTTCGTCAAGGCGACGGCAGTCTTTGAAGCCCGGAACTAAACACACAACGAAAAGCACCTCCTATATTTAAATACACACAATACGCTGTTTTAGAAACTTTGCCAGCAGTCGTCGTAAAATGTGACTAAAAATCTAATTGAAAAATTTGCATTAAATTCTATTCTGGGGGAGATATTCACACAGACGTAGTTGTCCAATACATAAAGCAACACAAAAAGGCAGACACACATATATACACACATATATATATATATATATATATATATACATATACATATATATAGACATATACATATACACATATATACATACGTATATACATATACATGTTGTATCACGACCAAACCTGAGGCACAGCGGACAAAGAGAGATAGAGAGCATGCCCCAGTGCGGCCTGCCTAGGTGTCAACAACTAGTGACGAAGGCCCCTCCCTGAGTCCTCCACGTGTCCGGTGACAGATGGCAGCGCGGGCCTCGTTGGGGATGGGCACCATCGCTCACCACGCCTCAGCTCGCCCTGGCTGCGCTGCTGGCCACAGGTCTTATGACAGTCACACCGACGCCTGCCTGCCCGCCTGCCTGCCGCCGCCGCCGCCGCCGCCGCCGCCATGTGACAGTGGCGCTTACCGCACAAGAGCCGCTTACTTCCGGGCCAGGGCAAAAAGGTCAACGATATGATCCACATCCAGTGTGGAAGCATATGGGACGGATGTTCCCAGCGACCGGTCACTGTCCTAAGTCACGCCTCCATTTCCGCGTAAGAGGCTTTAAATAATAAATCAAAAGCAGCAGCACGCCGCATTTTGTGTCTTTTGTTTTTTTTTTGAAACAACAAGAAATTGCCTTTTGCCGAATGGCTTTATTTGCCTTTTCAAGCGCACCGTGGTTGCCAAAGGCTGGAATCAACACCCCGACTCAACATCCGTCACTGCCGGCTTCCCGGTGACAATAATGTGATTTCGGGACACGGTGATGACTCGCCGGAGAGGAATAAGATCGGCTTGTCACATAGCGTTTGATGTCCAAAAAAAAAAATGTGTGACAGAATCGTGCTACTCGGCTCCAACGCATATCGCACCACTCCCATTTCCTGTCCAGAAATAGATGAAGTGAACGTGTACTGTATGCGCGCATACACACCCATAATGCACCATTTCAAATATCATGCAGTCAGCTCAATAACAAATTCTCCTCTCTTACGCTCATGCACATCTGCATCCAGCCAGAGCTAATTATTCTCGCCATGGTAACAGCGCAGGGTGTTGGCATCAACAAAACGGCAATGTGCGGCAGACAATCATCCCTGATGAATTTGATCTTCTCCCTCTGCTTGTTCCTCGCTCATCCGACAGCCTCGACGCTCATTACGCGTCGGCAGAATGAACGTGATCTGCTCGCCACATTTGCCGACCGTAATGACTCAAGCGCACAACACCACCGTCCTGATGATGCGCAGAGAGGCGCGCGCACACATAGACCATTTTTTTTTTCATTTCTCGCAAGCTTCCATTAATAGAATTGACTTGAAAGTTCTTTCGTACGTTAAATGAAAGGTCCTGTCTCAGGTTTTGGCATCACATATCTGATCCTTGCGCTAGAGTGCATATTTGAGACGAATGAAATATGGAGGCTAGAGCTTGATGTTCACTTTTGGGGGGCAGAACCGAACCCAACGGCTATGACTTGACTTTGGAATATTCTGAAGCTTAATCGTGAGCACACCAGCGACATTATCTGTTTATGACCGTCAATCAATAAGTTACTCTTCCTTCAAACTCACGCAGAGCAGAAGCATGCCTTTATTTTTTTCCAGCGTACCTTCCAGGAACCTCTTTGATGATCCCCCAAGTTCAACGTGTGAGGTGAGGAGAATTGGTAAACAAATGTGACCGTTAATTACAACGTACGTTCGACATGCATTTGCTCACTTTGCACTCGCTCTATCCAGTTTCCGGAGCGTCAATTGCAGCATTGCAGGGCCGACGTAATCATTTGCAGAAATTGCACCCTCGGGCTTTAAACATTGTGCTTCGATACAAATGATACAACCGGGCTCACACGGAGATCAATTGCAGGAAATAGAAATTCTTAAGTGTTTAACATCACATTTAGCCTCGGCACAAATCGAAAAGGAAAAAGTTATTCAAACTCATTGACTGCCATTTTGACGGCTGTAGATGGCAGAGAGTACACTCATTTGACCTGAGCTGGTCGTGACGGTGTTAAATGCATTCGAGCAATTTGTAATGAATTTGTTCTCATTGCTTGCTGTTGATGTTTCAAAGCAAAATCTACAAACAGTTTTTGCCGTTTCATTTGAAATTGCTCGATTTTTGTATTTGACTGAAGCAGACTTAAACCTGCAACTCTTCTGTTGTCTTCTAAACTTTTTGTATTTTATTAGTGCGGTTGTGATTTATCTTTTCCGTCCAAAAGACGAAAAAAAATGAGAGGGAATTTTCTGTGAAAATGATTCCAACATTGCCCCAAAGAGCAAACGGTCCGTTTTTCGGGCCCGAGGAGGACGATTAGTGATTGAATTAAGAAGAAGCAGAGTATTCCACATATGCTTAATGCATTTAAAACGGCAAAACAAATGAGAACGAAGCAACCGAAGGAGTGGTGAGCCTTCGTTCCAGCCACTTGTGCCGGTTGCACTTCACTTGTAAGACAAAAACCATTTCTGTGGAGGTATGAGAACTGCGTTCACTTATTCTTGACTGGAACTTCTCATGCTCGTTTACGGCCTCGGAATTATATCGTGCTGAAGAATGTCATTTTGTGTTGCTGCATTTCTTCCTTCCCCACTGGCCAAACTGTCCGGAGCAGATGGAGTCCATTCCGTTCCGGGCAACGGATGTTCCAATGTGTCACAACAAATTGTGTTATTTCCTACTTTCAGTTCCAACATTTACCGCTCCATTTTTGCATGCACAAGAACATTAACAGGCAGGAAATCCTCTTTTCAATTTTTGACCAGGACGTAGTCAAATCTATCGTAAGGTTCCAATTGTGAACAACTGGCCACATTTTCCAATGCTACAATTTATGTGAATAAAGCAGAATATCCCCCAAATGGAAGGCTGACGGAAAATGAATTTGAGTCGACTCCAAAGCAACACAAGCACAATTCTTGCAAGTGCAGCGCTACGTGGACTGATTTAGCGTGAGAATGACATTTTGCAAGTTATTCAAGTCAGGAGTTTCTCTCTGTGAATTTTTTCTTTTGCTTCCTGATGGGAGACATACATTATGGATAGATGGATATTATTCCTTGAAATGGAGATAAAGCTTTCTGGAAGGGACAAAACTTACACTGTACATGACAACATTCCACTTGAACTCATTGTCCTAAATCGCAATGTTCATGCCTATGTTTTGATAGCATTAAGGAATCTGAAGAGGCTTCCAAAGTATAGTTGGGCATTAAACATAAATAATTTGACTTGAGTCGGTCTGGTCTCTGAACCTGCTCAATACATTTACAGACGTGTGGACTTCACGCAAAGGCTTCAGTAAAACTCGGCGCTCAACATTTTCCATTCAAGTTATTAGAATCTTCCCAAACTCTCAAAAATTGCCAATTTTCACCAATACTGTGCAACCCTTTTAAAACTTTGTGCAAAGTTGAAACCTCAACTTTATTTTATTGCTTCAAGTTATGAGGACTAATCAGAAATCAAATTATTTTCACGCCATATTCCTCCAAGCCACACAGGAAAAGCTTTTTACCTCGGAAATATGGCACGCGCCATTTTTTGGGGGACAATAAGTCACCCTTTATTTATTTTACACAAAGTTTGGCTAGTCCTGCAACTCCTATTCAGGTATGACGTGAACCTAATATTAGAGCTTCGGCTGTCACCCAAAATCCATGCTTCTTAATTGTTGTTGTAGGTGAAAATGATTTTGCTGCATTATCACCGGCGGCCAGAATGTGGTGGTGGTAATGCACCAAAACTATTTGTCAAATGCCAAAAGAACGTCGAATGAGAAATGCAGGAAGAAGAACAAGAACAAGTAGTTGTCATTCTCATGCATCACATCTTCTTGGTAGTAAATGCCAATGACGGGAGTGGGAATGCACCTTAAGAATTTGTCTAGCGTCAAAAGAAGAAACGGAAGTAGTAGTTGAACACAATTTGATTTTTATATTGCATTTCACAACAGCTGGAGCGGTAACAAAGCGCTTCCCATATGGTGTCATGGAAATTAGCGGGAAATTAGAACACACACTAGTAGTTGTCATGGCAACTGGAGTTAAGAATTTGGCTTTGCTTACAAAAACAACAAAGATTTACAGCATCAAAAAGTGCAATAACCAACACGGTATTCTTGTTAAGTAAGTTATTTTATAACGGTAGAAAGAAAAAGATTTCCCGTTGTTTAGCGCAAGTTTCGTCCAACCGGAACTCGTTTGCTGTCACAACGGGGTGGGGGTGTGTGTGTGGGGGTGTGTTCAGAGTGTGATCCCCTCCCATTCATTTCTGAACACAGCCAAAAATCAAAACCAATCAACAGTTGTTGTTTGACCGTTTGACAAACTGGGCTTCGTCCGGCGCTCCCCTTTTTTGCCGCACTCCAAATAAGCCAACGGCACGTCTGAACAGGGCTCGAGTCTCCGAACGGTTGTGCTGAAGCAGTGCGCGCTCGGAGGTCATTTCCAAACGCACCTACAATTAGGGAACGACGCTTTGGGTGCGAGTGCGAGCTCTATTTTTATCTTGGTCTCTTTTTGCTCAATACATTTCCCCCAAACATTTCAGAGCGACTTTTTTTTTTCTCCTGCTTGACAATGTATTTTTTGACGGGTCCCAGAGCAATTTCTAGTCCATTTTGTTTTTTAAACACACACGCAAACAACATACTTGAGTTGACCAATGTTCAAGAAAGCATTAGCCGATGAGACAGTTAAGTCAGTTGGCCGATTCAACTGAAAGGAAATCCACCTTCTCCTATTTTGACAGTTGATGAATCATTGAAATAGATTTTCCTTTCAGCTCGTCCGCCTCATTTTGTCGATCGTTGTCATACCTATAAAGCTGGGCATGGATCGGCGCATCAAGTTGTTGATTCTTGGAAAAAGGAAATAAGTGAGCTCCTGTCTTCTTTTAACGATGGCAAAAGTTTGCACAAAGAACGGCAACTGTCGATGTCATGTTCCCTGAGCTGTTTTTTTTTTTTTTAACCATTTTACCCGATACAACATGGTGGTTAAATACTTTGTGTTGTGTGGCACTTACTAAATAGCAAACCGCTCATTTGCTATTCACAATACGAAGCAAAAAGGCCGCTCGCGTCTCTGCCGTGTTCATTCTGTGCAGCCACAGCCCATCGACACCTTTCTCCCTCTGACGCGCTTCATTCTCCTTTTTACCTTTCGAATGTCGGGTGCCTTTGTTAAGGACGTCGTTAATAACGCCCACGGACGCAAAATGAGTTGGTGAAAGGACCCTGGCTTTCTGTTCGACACACAAACATAAGCCAGCAAAGAGTGAGCAACAAAATTTGCAGCGGTGCACAATCTGGTGAATCTAATGAAGCATTGAACTCAATACGTCAATCAATCAACATCGACCAATTGAGAACGTTTGTAAACAGATGCCGGGATACGTTCGGGTATCGCCAAAAGAACTACTCAATGAGATGAAAGACGCATTTGGAAATGATGCGAGTAAGCCAACCTTTAGGCGACATCTATCGTGACCAAGGTTACAGCATTTCAATGGCCGCTATCTCCTGAATTCAATGAGCAGACGCTCAATGGTCAATTACCTGAATTTTTTTTGGAGACAAATGACCAATTGAAATGTGAACTATGGCCAACGTTTTCTCTCTCATTCCTTACCTCGCATATTTATTTGGAACATGCAATAGCCTAAAAAAGAAAAATGGAAACAAAAATGCCTTCCTTTTGGAGAGAAAAGGCAGCTCGGATCTGTTCAGCCCAGATTTCATCCATTTTCCCCACTGATGAAAAAACATTGACTCGAGGTTCCATCGGAGACCGCTTGGCACTTTGCCACACACGTGAATGTGTGACGTCATGGTGAAATGCAACTCTTATATGTCTGGAAATGTTAAAAAGAGCGATTGGAAGAGATTCGTGTCGTATTGACGGGAAAAGGAAGGGGGGGGGGGGGCGCAGCGGGCACTCGGCCACTGTGTTCTGCTTCACTGCAACATGGGAGGGAGTCCAGCATGTGTACACATGCACGTGCGTGCATAGACAAGCAGACCCACATTTTGCACAAATACACACTTCCTACACACAAAAGAGAGAAGGACACACATGGTGCAGCAGGTGAGGTGCCAGCACATCACAGCGCTGCCATTTTTCAGTGTCTTGCTCAGGGAGAGGCGCTCTGACATTTTATGAAGCACTCGGCAGAAATCAGCAGCTTGTAATGGCGGCTGGACTGTCACTCCTCCTCTCTTCTCTTCACACAGAGGCACACACCATCTATCTCCCTCTCCCACGCTGATTTTCACGATATTATCTCCCGTGATTAGCATAACGTAATCACTTTTACCAAATTGGCTTTTAATTGCAAGCAAGGAGCAATCTTTTATCAGTCTTTGCTGAAGCTTTTTAGAGTATCGTGTTTTTGACTTTTTGTTTTTTTTTTTCCCCCGACAAATTGAAGCAAGGCATTCCAGGCCCACTCACTATTTGTGAAAATGTGTCATCTGTTGTGTAATGTGTGGAATTCGTATCACAAGTGGTGCACAGGTTCCCTCTGGCAGGATGCCAGATAATCACTTAACTTTTTAATTCATTCAGCTTTAACCTTTAAGAAATGTTCTTAAACCTTTAGTTAGGTACAATTTTATCTTAACTTTTATGTGCCATTCATTTGAAGCAAATTATGCTTTCAGTACAGCTTTTTTTTTTTTTTTCGAATTTTAAATCCAGTGTTTATGTTCATTGGCTAACTGTGTATTGTTCTAGAGCAGGCATGGGCAAACTACGATCGGGGGGCCACATGCGGCCCCGTTAAATGTTTTAATCGGGCCCGCCGAACTTGAAAAAAAATTAAATCAATAAACCTTGTTAATGTTTTATTTTCTAAATAATGGTATTTCAAAGATGCTTTTATTTACTTTAATTTCAAATAAAATGTATTTTTTTCTCAGATGAAGTGAGGTTACCAAAACACTCCATCCATCTGCTCCTGGTCCGGCCCCAGAGTCAAATTTTAGAACCCATTGTGGCCCACCAATCAAAAAGTGTGCCCACCCCTGTTCTAGAGGCTTATAATGTGAAATATACATTTAAAAAAATATATATTATGTAGACACCAAATGGTGTTACGTATTCAGGACACAAAAAACAACAACAACAAAAACAACAGTATTACAGGCAGGAAAAAAACCAATCAGATTACCGGTACATTTAATAAAGATTCAGAATGACATTTTTATTGTGGGCGAGATAGATCGCACACCGTCGAGTAAACTTGAAATTTGCTGGCTAAACAAGAAGAAGGTGGATGGTGACAGTTTTGGATCGTATTCACTGCAGGATTTATTTATTTTTGATAACATTTTCAAAAAGAAGTGTCCAAATCATCCGGAGTGCTTGTTAGCATGGAGGATCGCAAACCGCTAGCATGCTAGTGCTACACCTGCAACTTGGAAGTAAATGCTTTGCTAATTCCCACAGCTTTGCGATTTCAACGCCGTATTACATATGATATATTTTAAAAGTCAAATGCACCCCATGTTTGGAAAAAATGAGTCATTATTCTCGTTGATGACTATTGTTTTCCGGTTTACCAGTATAACCCGATCAAGTCTCTTCTAACAATTCAGACAAAAAAATAAATTACAGCCTGCATCATTCCTGCTCTTATCATATTGGATGATATCGGACATGGGAATTACTCCAGGCGACAATGCCGGTAATCGGATCGGAAGTGGAAAATGTATCGGGACACACCTATCTGAAATGGAAGGCGAAGGCGTATCAAAAATAGGTGATATAGTGTGTGTATACTTGGGGAATACTCGACTATGAAACAGCAATAACGTCAACCCACAGACTCATTTCTGAGTTTTGAAATGGTGTCCAACCCCAAAGTCGTATTAAACGTAACACATGTGTAATGGCATCTAAACATAGCCGCTTACTGTTATCAGCATCAAAACAAACATTTCATATCCGTGATTAATTCCCTGGCATGTTGTTGTGCCTGACAAGCGTGCGCGGTGTTGAGCAATGATTAACGGCGAGCGACATGAACACAATGTTTACATTAGCCAGCCCCTCATTACTGCTGTAAAAAGGCTAACTGTCGTCTTTTGGCCAGTTGGCAGCCGGCCGGCGGCCTCCGTCGGCGACAATGACTAAAAAGCCTGGCGCTCAAAACTTTTGCTTACGAGTAGCTCAGAATAGTAAGCCCAGGGGAAAAAAAAAAAAAAAAAATTGGGTTCAACTTGAAATATGTGGGAAGTGTCGAGGCCAAATCTCTCCGTGTAGGCTACGCTATAAACTTAAAGTAAGCCGATTTCATTAATGTGACATTAGCATTTGTAATGAGAAAAGGGGGAAAAGAACCCCCGGGGACATCTTTGTACCGTTTCAAAAATCACACGTGCGCGCTAGCCCGCCCACGCACGCACGTACACACACACACACACACAAGCTGCAATATCAGGCAATTATTTACATCCGTGTTACACCAGCATCACACAAAGACGCCAAAACACTGTTTGTGTGGGTTTGATCATGAAATATCATAGCTAACTGTGTGCAAACTCACAGTGACAGGAAATAGTTTCTAGCTTTCAAGATGGACCGAGTAGATAATCACAGCCCAAAAAAAAATAATAGCTCGTACGTGTGATTTAATGTGTCTGGCACGCTGCAGTCCTGGTCAAAATGCAAAATTGTTGCATCAGATCCTAAATCTGAGGCAGTTTCATGTGCTTGCTGCGGAATCGCATCACTTGAAATCGCAAAGTACTTAACACCCTCTTTAGCCAAAAGAGGAACAAGTCGATAGCCCCCAAAAAATAAATAACCACTTCACCTTGAAAACAAAATCTGGGGCAAAGAAGAAAGGCAACACGCCAATTCAAAATGCATTCTCGACTTAATCAGCTCCACCGATTGAGTTGCTGCAACATCATGTTAAAAAGTGCCGGAACGTACTCGGAACCAAAAATAGCACACCAAATTGACAACACAATTTACAACCTCTCTGCTAGGAATATCATGTCATATTAAGAGCAATTAACATGTGTGTTTTCTAAATTTTTGGCGGCAGTGAAGGCAAATTGACCCAAAAAGTGCAGAATCATTTCACACTCCACTCAAGGAACGTGCTTGAGGACATTCAAAGGCGAGCTTTACCACCCAACGTATACTTGTTTGATATGCAATCGTTGTTAGCATAGCATCAAAATTGAATTACATATTTCATCTGAGGCTTACGGGGGGGGGGGGGATTAGCTGTCTGGTGGCGCTCCAGTGACGGACTGGTGAGAGGGAATTTGGTGCCATTTTAACACTTTGGCTGCCCATTTTGCCATCATCACTTCCGCATTAGGAAATGATCTTGACACTTCCATCACTCCAGTTCACCACGCATGTGTTGGGGCATGCATGAAGACATATTGCAGCAAACAAATAAACGTTTGTCATTGGAACCAGCACTCTGCTATTCTCGGGTTTCACCTCTCTGCTCCTCGATCCGGGGTCATTTTGCTCCCCGTGGGTCCAAAAGTAGAAGGCCCGCCATTTCAAATGTCCAGCTGTGCCTTTAAAAGACCGTCGGCGGCGATAGGCTGCTTCGAAATGCTCTGCTAAATATCCAGAGATCTTTCTTTTTTTTTTTTTTTTGTCTGTGACATGGCCCCATTTCCTGTGTCAGCACACATATCCCGTGTGCGATTTCAGATAGACAGTTTCATAATGTTTGTAAACAATAGATGGCACGATACTTCTCTGTGGCAGAAAATGGATTTACTACTGCTGACCTGAACTTAAATGATGATTTAAAAAAAAAAAAAAGAAAAACGGGGGGGTGGGGGGGCGAATAATTCATCCAGTGGAACACGCGCTTTGCTATGATTAAGAAAATGAAACAGACATCATTTATAGCACAGGTTTGATGAGTGGGGTTTTAGTTAGCGCCGTTGCTATGCTAATGTTGCATCAACGACCGGAACTCAGCAGCAGTTGTTTTTGGGGGTCGCAAGTAAATATGGACCCGGTGTAGGGGCTCCTCTTTTGATTATCTGATATCGCCAGAGCAGCCAAGTGGGAGGAGGTCAAAATATTTTGGGAATATGAGGCAGCACTCCTTGATATATTTATTCGTCGACTAAAGATGACGTTGTGTAATGGCTGCACGTAATAAATTAACCGTCCGCTTGGCTGAATGACGACTATCACCACAATTGTCTACTTTATGATTCCTGTTTCTAGAGTAAATTGGAAAGACAACTTTTCTTCAAAACAACTTTGCAGATGTCTAATGCTCGATGTCACGAGTCTCCGGAGCGGCCTGCCTGCCCGCCCGCGCGGAGCGCATATTGGGATTTTGATGATGTCGAGGTTGGATGCGTGTGGATGAGCGTTCAAACTGCAGACGCACCGCATACACAGATTCTATTTAAAACCTCATTTGAAAGAGGCCCAAGTCAGATTTAGAAAAAAAATACTATTGCACTGTTCACACAGCATGAAAAAAAAAAATCTGATATGTCGCATATGGGGAGAAATAAAAATGGGAATGGAGCTCCAGTGAGCTCAGTCTTGACATTGCTGCACTGCAATCACACCCCAACAGGTGGAATCGCGCGCGCGCGCACGCACACACAGTCAACTGGAATGTTTGAGTGCGAGTATATTGCAGGCTTTCAAGTAAAAGAACATCCACTGGCCTCTTAAGATCGCCCCACTTCCTTATGAATCGCACGGCCGCGCCGTCCTGTTGAGCCATTTCTAAAAGGAAAAGTCCAAATGGAAAAAGAGTCTTGAAGTGTTGAAGCGGGAATGCGCTCACGTGTGGTAAGACTGAAACCGAAGCTGTCTCACCAACTCAGCGCCCCGATGGGAGTCAAGACCAAAGACCACTGCTTAGGGTCTGTCTGTTCACACACATTGGCTTCGATTACACACGACTCAAATATGACTCATCCCACAAAGGGTGGGGTGGGGGTGGTGGGCTCACTCGCTCACTGTTGTTTTGCTCAAATGCAAACACACACACACACACACACGCGCACACGCACATCCTATCTGTACTGATAACCACATCATAGGCTCAGACGGAAGATCCTGCGGTTCCACACACCTGCCAAAGACAGATGTTAAGAATAAATCAGACAAACTCCATACTGGTCCATTTCCATTAACTCGGGTCACAGTAGAGAGAGTACAAACAGCTGCATATGACAACACACACCCTAGCGTGCATGCACCTGACGTGCGTACACGCAAGAAGAAAAGAGCGAGGGTTCTCGTATTTTCGGTGTATTTTTTTGGTATGTAACCAGCTTCAATCCTCCAGAGCTGACGAGCTGTGAGAGCAATTGTTGTGGAAGGAGACAAAATACTCCAATGACAGACAAACAAGTCGCAACAAGGCGGAAAAGCAGTGTGGGTGGTTTCAAGATGAAGTGCCCCCCCCCGCTGCTGACTAAACGGATTTGATGAATTCTTCATTTAAATATAGCCCCACCCACTTAAGAACAAAGACAACGGCCCTTTTCAGATGTGTTGCACTTTTAAATACAGAGGGGAAAAACATATGTTGATGCTGTGACCGCCGAGCGCATAATCCAAGCATGTGACGTCACTCGACATCCTGTCACTCAGCGTGGCCCACATCCTACTTCTGAAGGGATAAATGACAACGTGAGTGTGAGGAGCATTCGTCAGGTCGAGAAGATAAAAAAACAAAAACAAACAGTTTTTAAGCTTTGCTCATCAAACAGGCTGGCTGAAGCAGTGTGATTTGTGTGTGTATTATATCCAAGTGCGGGCTCCGTTTGTGTCAGAAAACACAGCCTTCACGCTTTGTGGCCCAGGAACAGGATGAAGCAGTGAGTTAACAGCAGCGAGCTGACATTATCGCCCTTCTTTGCTGTCTTGGAATGCCAGCCTGATGTCAAACTACAAATATGTGATTTCATGACACACCACCTTTTGGGTGTGCGTGTGCGCTTGCGTGAACATCCATAATGCGGACTGTTGTATCATCACCACAATCGTAATACGTGGTAAAGCTTCAAAGAGGAAACCGTTTTGCTCATTGTTTTGAACTCAAAATGGAAACGAGAATGCGCCGATACGAGCGTGTGAGCATGTGACTGTGAGTTCCACTCAGCGGACTCCATATAAAGCAGCTGTTTGGCAAATAGTGAACAATATTTATTCATATTTAAAACCACGACAAGCTTTTCCACTCGCTCATAGCTATCACATATTGGGAAATTGAAATATCATCTATGTGGCGTTGTGATGACGCAGCAACAGATGTAGACAAACTATTTCACAACACTCACAGGCATATACGTTTCTGTATTGCATATTATTGAGTCACCGAGAGGTCAAACTCCTTTGTGTCCACATGACTGTATGACAGTGCCCCCGGTGGCCAAGGACCAAACTGTTTACTTCTTTACATTCTGTTTGTTACGTCTAGAAAGTTTTATAATGGTGCTTTTGGAGGTACACTGATCCCGCCCAATGCAGTTTCTTAAAGTAAGTCTGTCTTTCAAATTGCACTTGTTCAGTTAGGTCATTGTAAAAGGGTAGTAAAAGGCCTTCCTACCACTTTTGGACCATCGGTGTACAGAATTTCACGCTGGGAAAACGGATAAGTGGGCAAAAAAAAAGCACACATGCGGCCCTCGTAATGTTTTCGAATCCATGACTCAAGAAGTTAAGCGATCGTGTGAAACGTGAAAAGACTCTCAAGCAACAAACATATCATGTGTGCATGCATGGAACGTGTGTCATGTTCCAAACATTGTTCCTACGAGGAATTAAAAAGTGCCTTGTGCCGGCTGCGATCAGATACGTTAATCAGTAATGGCCTGTTGTACTTCAGACAGGCGGAATGTGAGCCAGTGCATGTTACTAACAAGGCCAACGCCTCTTGGATTGGAGCTGCTTGCTTGAAAAACTCCTAAAAGAAATAATCCACTTGGCCTCTCGCCGTGTACAATATATGGGAAAAAAAATATCCCGGATTTTTCCTTCTTCCGCCTGCAATAGTTATTAATAGCTCTCTTGAGAACATTTGCTCATGTCCCGCTAAGGACTGGAATTCCTGCTTGAAACTGAGTCAGTCATCTTGGAGGATTACAAAGAACGAGGCACTCAAGCATTTTCATGTGCTCGACGTATGTACGCTCTATGTCAGGGCTGTCCACACTTGATCTTTCTTCTAAAGGCCGATGGAAGGGTAAATTTGAAAAAAGGCTACATTAAAAAAAAACTGCCCACCGAGCAATTATGTGTTGTTTATAAAATACACATCCTTTGAAAAAAGTACTGAACAAAAGAACGTACCAAAAAAAAAAAAAATAAATAAATAATAATCCAGACTTTCAATCTTGAGGCAGCCTAAATAACAAAAGGCTCCCACGGAATGAGGAAGTCATTTCTAAGAAACTTCTGGGACAGTTGAAGTTCCTATCTTTTTTTTTTTTTTTTGTGGGGTGACTTACTTTTTATTGATTAAGAAATATTGTGAAAATGACCCGAGGATTCTGCACAACAGCGACGATTATTTTTAAATAAAATGTTATTAGTAGTTGTGATCATACTTGTCAGGGGGCGAAGCACCCATTCGGGTGTTGCAAGCTCCACACACATTTTTTCAACACTCACTTTGCACGCTGCCCGCCTACCATCATTTTTTTTTTTTTTAAATAGTGTTGCGAAGTGTGTAAACGTTTATTTTGACCATATGCTGCGGGCCACTTAAAAAGAATAAAATAATAAAATAAAATAAATTGGACGAGGGACCACAAATGGCCACCGGACCACACTTTGCAACCCTGTTCGTTGAGCATCCGGTTTCACACGCAAACACAACGACTACTACTAATGACCAGGAAATGAAGGCCTGTCTCGCACACACGCGTGCACGCAGATTTAGGTCAATTGAAGTGAGGCAATCTGAAGCCTTCCATGCAACATACCTTCTTCTCCTCCTGTCACTCAAACAAAGGCGACCTTTCTTTGAAAATAATTCTCCCTAATATCAACAAGGAGCGCTAAATCCTCACAACCTGACAAGAATTGTCCGCAGCCGCGCCAAAAAGCTGTGTTAAAATGACAGCGCTGTAAATTGTTTTAATTATAGCCCACACAGATAACAGCCTGCGGTAACATCAGCCTTTTCTTCGAGCCTTCTGCAAGATCCACACACTCTATTCCCTGGAAAATGCCATTGTTGTGTGTTTATTGAAGGGTGTGCGTGTGTGTGTGTGTGTGTGTGTGCGTGCGTGAATACCATATTCATTTTGCTGCAGGAGGACAATCTATGAATAACAATGAGAGACGCTAATGAAATCAGCCATCAACCTGCGATACATACATATTAAAGCAGGACCTCGGAGTGTCATTCGCTTAGTGCATCATTTGTTCCCACTCTTTTTTGCTCTCTCTCCATGCCACCTGACCTTTAGAGTACGTACCCCCACCGCCCGTTCCCCACTCCTCACGTCTCAATACTTCAAATAGGAGGTGTAGCTGCAGTGCTGTAACTTTGCGGCAAGACGAGATCAAAGTAATAGCGATGTTGCGATATCTAAACGTCACCATATGATCGATATCTTGAAATGTTCCTCACGATACAATAATCATCACAACACCGTGGGGATGTTGGTCATACGAAAGCGACCGACATTGAAAGGAAAAAAAAAAAGCTCAAACAATGAAGAAAATAAAAAGCACAATATTGTGTAAAAGCAGTGATGAAGAAATAAGACTCAGCCGGTAAATTTTCATACGTTCCTATTGGCTGGGCAGAGCAAAGCATCATGGTCCATGTAGTTCCAAATGCCGTGTTCGGCTCCAGGAGGAGAAACGTAATGTTTTCCGCTTTTAATATGGTAATATGACGACGACGATATCGGAATCATTTTATTTCCATTATTTTGACATTCCTACTCGATTGTGGCCCGTCAGCAACGCATTAAACAAACATTTGAGCATTGCAAAGCTTTCAAAAGGCAAATCTCCTTTGCAGCAGATTAGGATTGTAAACGCTAACTCGGGTCCAAGCAAACAGCACCTTGTCTATAATGTCATCTCATCCTCGCTGCTCCTCCCTTTTGCCTGTGAAGACGCTTCACAGCTCCCTTTTCTCTCGCTAACCCCCGCCCACCCCCCACGCGGGCAGGAAATGGATCCCTCCACCTGACAGTGGCCATTTTGAGCCTTCTCTCCACTTTTGCTTCCCTGTAAACAATAGCAGAGGGATAATTGATCAAACAGCCAGGGAACCTTTCGAGCAGGGAAGGTCACCGCCCGCCAGCCCAGCTCGCAAAGGAGGGGAGGGGCACATCTGTGTGTGTCAATATGTATGTTTGTCTGTGAATGTATGTCTAATGAGTCTACGCACGCATGTGTGACAGACTGGAAGCATTATCGTGCGGAAACATGGACAAAAAGAGTGAGTGTGTGGTGTGTGAGGGTCCCTACAATGCTCTTGAACTGCCATTTTTTTTTACTGACAAAGACTCCCATCTGCCACAGAGCCATTGCTGCCTCCCGAGTCGGGAGAGCATTCTGCAAGCCGCGTTCACCTTCATGTCACCTCCACATAGATCACGCCTTGCTGACGCTGTATACGGCGCGCGCGCACACGCGCGCACACGCACGCACACGCATGCAAGCCCCCCCCCACACACACACACACCGCTGCCGTTTCTTCTACCGTTTCCTTGCAATGAACAATAACAGTGGCCAGATGAAAGTTACAGCTGACAATACCAGACACAACAAATTCTAGCTTTAAATTCAATGAGAATAATGCTGTTTTTATTGTCATTGTGCTTAACACTCCAGCCTTTTGTGTTTGTTTGATGCAAAACAAAATATTTGGTATAATCAATGCTCTCCATCCTTGTGAAGACACTGACCACAATAATCAACAATGAATTAACAAGATAGGAAACAGACACAACATGCAACACTTCATTTCTATCTCGACAAGCGCTCATCAATTCAACATTCTTCCTAGGAAATCACAATACCTAACGTATCACTGGTGAGTTATTTTTAGAACAGGACTGGAGGCTACGTCATGCGGTCCTGAGAGGCGCACTCCAAATTCCTGGCATGTTTGGTTGCATTTGCTTTAACGCTGTTTTTTTTTTTCTTTGAAAGGTGGTGGACACAAATGGCCAGCATTGAAGATCAGAATGTTATTAAGAGCAAATTCAAAATGGGCATCATTCATTTCTTTGACAATATTTATACAGCCGTAACGTTAGCACTCATTCTGCAACATGTGATCATTGTCCCTGGAACAAACGCCTTTTTCATAAATACGATATTTGATTCGCTCACTCACACACTAAGTGTGTCCAAGCAACCGCGAGGATGATATCGCTGTGCAACCATCAGCGCTGTGCATTGTGGGAGTGTCTACTGGGGCAGAGAGACGCGACAGGGGCTGAGGGATTCACACGCCTCTGAAAGACAGCCAGAAGGGGAAGGGGGAGGGGGAGGGGCTTAAGGCAGAGGGAGACGTGCAGGGCATGCAGCGGGGAGGGAGAGCAGGGGGAGCAAAATACAGAAGGGGGGGGGGGGGGGGGGGGGGTTACTGGAAATGAGAGATGGCATTTTAAAGAGGAAGCTGAATTTCACCTGCAATTACCGTAGCTCCGGGGCACATGGCTCGGTTAGGAGACATTTCATTCCAAAGCCGCCGTGTACGGCTGCAACGCGGAGCCCGGAGAGGCACCAAAGTAAAGAGGGAGAGGGAAAAATAGAAGAGTGGCCAAGATGGCCCTCAGCAGATGTGGCGATGAAAGAGAAAGAGAGGACGCAAGCAGGGATGGAACTCAGGAGAGTAGGAGAGGATGCAAAAGAGGAGAGAAAGAGGATATCTCATTCAGCAGGCCCCAGCCCAGCCATCTGCACACCACACCAGACCGCTGAAACGGGCCTCCGAGAGCACACAAACACACACTCCCAATCCCGATCTGGCGCACACGCAGCAAAAAGCAGATCGGCACCCAGCAAAGAGTGACATTCAACCAAATCATTCTCTGCATCGGTTCTGGTTCTTGCGTCTCGATGAAAGCTCATTCTATCCCACGCAAGTCCAAATGGAGCAGGCAAGGCTTCCTTTCCCCGAGGCTCCGCGTCCTGCCTAGTTTCACCAGGCGCACTGCTGTGTTTCATACAAGTGTGACTGCACAAATACTGTAATGAGCTCTCCCTGGGAGCTGGGGGCCTCCTGGCACTGCTAATGCTTCCTCTGGACCGCAGCTGTATCCAGGTTACAACCTGGCCTGGCCGACAGGCCTCCAAGGGACAAACGCTTCCCAACAACAAGCATGCACGGAGGCCGAAAGCAAGCTTCAGAAAAGGTTACATTGCGTATTTGCTGGAGGATGTTGCGCAACAGGGGGGGGGGCTGACGAGGCCAAGCAAAGAATTAAGTGTCGAGGTGATGCACTTTGGCCATAAATGCCCAAGATGCACGCCTTAAACCGAGAGACTCTCGGAGCGACAGCTGCTGGCGCTGTTCATGTGTGTCACAAAAGGAGGCCGGTATGTGCCGTCTGCTTAGTGATCAGCCACCACACAGAAAAGCTTGCATGTACCAGATGCATCCAGGCAACATATTTGTGTAGGCTCGAAAACATGAAAGCAACATGGATCCATCCATGAAAATCAAAAGCCAATCCTCACATTTGAGGTGCCAAACTTGTTTTGATCGTTGGGGTTGTTTGGGCTTAATAAAAAGTGAAACTTTTTTTCTCCTCCTAATGTGTCACAAATGACCGTTTTGCAGTTGTGTTGGATGACGACACCCAAAATGCGCAACTGCGTGCTTGACATCCCAGCACTAACTGCAAAAAGCACATAGAGACGTGCACACACTGACAGACCCCCTGTTGTTGCCCTCTCTGGGACAGCTTGGGTTCTTGTCTCTCATGTTGTCTGGGCCCGGAATTCATTGCGGCCCCCTCATGACCACGCACATTATCGTCCAGGCGGGCAGCCCCCGAGCGGACTGAGGCTCCCTGGGTGCGAGCAGTGATTCATGGCACAAGGGTCTGGAAAAGAGCAGCCTCACTCGCTCGGTGCAGGCGACAGGGAGAGCGCACGCTTTTTTGGGGGGTTATTTTTGTTGGGCAGACGGGCTAAATCAAAATCTGGCTGGTGGACTGAACCCGATTGAGACTGTGTGGCCCAAAACGTGTGCGTGTGTCGAACGTAATCACACGAGTACTCAAGTATAGAAACTGGCGGAAAGAAAAGACTATTGGTTGGGATTAAACTTTGTCCGCATTGGCTACCATGAGCTCATTCGCTGCCATTGACGGATATAGAAGACAAAGAGTGCATTCACTTGACCTAGGCTGGCAGGGAATGAGTTAATTATCGTGTGGAAATGGCTTTTCAAAAGGTGACTTCATACCGTTTGTTAACAGACATGTGCAATGTCACATCACTTCGGCTTACTTGGGCTAGGATGCTCGCTAACAGCGGTGTCCCGATACAATTTGTTTTCCTTTCCAATATTGCCGTCTTGATTAATGTCCGAAACTGAAATCGTCCGATACGATATCAGCAGGAATGATACATGCTGTAAATATTTTTTTGTATGAATTGTTATAAGAGATTTGATCAAGTTAAACTATTACAGTGAACCCTCGCTACTTCGCGCTTCACCTTCCGCGGCTTCAGTGCTTCGCGGGTCTAAAAAATATTCGGGGGCATTGTAGTTTCGCCGAGCGGCACGAGGGGGCGCTGGAGCGGTTAGACGGCCGGCGTGCGCCGAAGAGGAGAGTGGACGAAGAAGAGCACGTTCCCCCGGGCACGATTTGGGGCGACGTTTTGCGCGGTTCGGACCGTACCAGAGCTCCGGAGGAGGCCGGCGTGCGTGGCAGTTAAGCCGAAGAGGAACAACTTCCGCCCGGGCATGAGCGGAGCGCGAGGCTGTCAGTTATGAATGAATAAATGAATAAATAAACCACCTTTCATTTCACAGGACGGCGTACCAGCAGGTAAAAGTCGAAGTAATTAAATAAATACAAAAAGAAGTAATTGAATAAATACAAAAATAATGGCTGGGGAATAAAAAAATAAGTTTTAATAATAATTTGTTTTGTTTTTTTGTTATAACATGAATTTCACTCTCTCTCTCTCTCTACCCGTATATATATATGTATATTTTTTTTTATTTTTTATTTTTTTTTATTTTATTTATTTATTTATTTTAAGCATTTTTGAAGGTGCGCCGCTACTTCGCACTTTTTTTTTAAGCATTTTCTAAGGTGCGCCGCTACTTCGCGGATTTTCAGTTTTCGCGGGTGGTCTCGGTCCCCATTAACCGCGATAACCGAGGGTTCACTGTAAACTGAAAAACAATGTTAGGTATGAGAAAGCACGACCCATTTATTCCAAACATTCAATTCAACCTCAAACATGAAAATGTTCTGCACTTGAATCAAATAAATCAAAGCAGAGCTCGTGACGGTTGCACCAACGCTAAAGTTGCTAAATCTGCCAACTTGCAGAAATTCACTGCCTTAACAATTGATGTGAATGTTTCCTATTTTTTAAATTCTGTGAAGGACATTACAGTGGAGCTGTGCATGGGGAGTGTTTCGATATTAATATGAATGCTTCAAAAAACAAATCGCTCAGAAAATGATTGACTTTCTGTTTCTATATCATCCCAAGCGACGACCACAGGTGGTGCTGAAAGCATTGAATCATTCGTTTGTGCATGCCCAGTTTGAGTTTTGCATCCCAATGGGTATGAGTTCTGGCGTCACCAGAACCATCGTTGGCATACTCGTGGTTTTTAGTTTTTTTTCCAAACTTTGAAACATTTTAAAAATATTTGTTTGGATATTTGTTTGTTTTTCGTGACAAATGTATATTGAATGTTTGCATCCGAATTCTGGGGTTTATGCATTTTTTTCCTTCCAATGCAATTCAATTGGCCTCAAGAATGTGGATTTTTATTTTTTTTTTTCGCTATTGGGGGGCCAGCCCCGTCCCACTTTTTCGCAAATAGCAGAGGCCGACTGTAGACAATACCTAACTTTTGTTTTCATTTGCAAAGAGTAAAAGTAAGATGGCAAACAAATAAATATCATCTGTAAATCTACTCATAAATCTACTTAAGAATAACTGAGAGCTGAAGAAGACACGATGGGTAAGCCCCAACGAATGCTGAGTGTGTCAGTTGAAGCGACGTCGTCCTCTGCGGAGACTGCTCAATATCCCGAGGACAGGCTCGCAGCGGCTTTTTAACAACCGTGGCTCTGAGGCAAGTGCAAAGTACTAAATGTTTCGTTGGACGTTATCTCAACACTTCCTTAATCTAACAGGGAACCAGTTTAAAGGGCGCTGGGAGAAAGAAAATCGACTGTGAAACAAAGAGCAAGAGTTGAAAATGATAGCGCTTGCTCAGATTGATGAAATCCTATTCACCTTTTCTGACAGAAAGTGAGACACGCAAATTCTTCCCCTCGGGCTATGAGGTGTAATTTCCCCTTCCACTGTCACAAGGGCCGTGTAGAAAAATGATCTGAAGCTCAGTGACTGACTGGCTCCGAAATGTGTACGTAATGCCTATCTGTCTGTCTAAAATACTGCAATTCTGTTCCATTGTACGGCACAGTAGGATGCGGATGGAAACGTTGGCCCCACAGGACACACACACACACACACACATTTAAAGAGCAAAGTTGTGGGGCTGACGCAAGACTATCTCTGTCTCACGTGTCTCTCCCTTACGGCCGCCTGCTGTTCCTGACCTTCGAGATATTTTTCTCTCTCTTTCTCCCTCGCCCTTTATTCCTCTCTAATTCACACTCATGCGGCGCACATCCACCCTCAGCCCTCGCACATATTTGCGCGTGCATACATCCACGCAAACGCACGCGCAGCCCCTTTTCTGCATAGCTCCTAGCCACTCTGGTTTGTCATTAAAAGGCACTGCATTTCAAGCTCGGATCAAGCAGATGGGGGGGCTACGCAAGCGTTGCTGCGCCCACCTTGGCTAAGTACAAATAGTCGACATGCATTACAGCCCTTAATGTATGCACAGAGTTGTCCTAGGGCTGAAGAAAAGCCATTTTTAAGTGGACGAAGGCTTCATGCGTGGAAATGTTGGGCCGGAATGCTTTGAGCAAGTAAAAGAGAAAAAAATAAATAAATAAATCGCAATCGACTCTTGATGAATCATTCAGATCAATTCAAATGGACGAAAGGTTCATACTTTCAAATAATTCAAAACAACATTAGTATCAGCACCGTAGCTGCTCTTTGCCGTTTACTCGGACCGAGGTCATTAAAAAAACAAAAAAAATTGCTGTTTGGATGAGCCCCAGGTGCAAGAGCAGCATCTGAACTTTGACTTCTAAGGGCCACATAGGCAGAAGAATTGAAGGCAGCAGCTCGGGCCACTCTTGATATTCCAGTCATCATTTAGTGCACTCGGGACTGGTTGCCAGACATTCATTCACACTCACTTTCACATTCGATCAAAATAACATGAATGATGAATTGATTCACAATTGTAACTCAATTGTCTTTTTTCAATAAGGTGTTATGAATAGAAATGCTGTCACCATTTTCATTGTAAATAGATCATTGTGTTTTTGAATCAAGGTGCACCTTCACCTGGAACTGCTCGGCGCGGCGTTGGAAGCGGACCAGCATAAGGCTGTTGTCGTGCCTATCGTTCTGTTCGTTTGCCTCGAACTATCCGTCCATTTCAACCCGACTGGCAGAAGCAGACGGTCACCCCCGCAGAGCCTGAGACAACACGGCCGCATCAATTTGTAATTTAAGAATATGCCTTGAGCTGAGGAAAAACGGACAGCTGGACAGATTTACTCCTTTTGTGCTACGGTCTGCAAGAGGGCCTGTAAGAAACGGCTTCATGTCTCTTCCCCCACCCGAGTAAATGATTCCCCCCGAGGGTGAGTACTCATCAATACTCATCACAAATGATACACGCAGCATGCGGCACCACAATGCATCATTTACAGGCAGAAATGGTGCAGCAAGCTGACAGAATCAGGTCCGGGAACACATTAGGATTTCAATACACAACACATTCAGGTTTAAAAAAAAAAAAGAAAACGAATAAAAGGCACTCGCAGGCCATCGGGTCAGGTAGGAGAGGAAAGTGCAAGTCATTGTCTGCTTGGCGCAACAACAAAGTGCCACCTTGGTGTGAAGTGAAGCCTGGAGGACGCAGCCGCGCCCCTGACAACAGATAGCACTCACACCACGGAAAAGGGAGCAAGAGGAAGGGCGAGGGGGAGATTAACGCCACACGTAACGGCACACATAAACAACCGCACGCAATCCCGCAGCCCTGGAAGCCCCCGTAGGGCGCAGTTAACAACCATTTACATTCTGCGCTCGCCCCCAACCGATAGCAAACTAAGAATGCTTATTAGCCGTGTATGTTTCATATTTGAATGGAAGCCGTCTAATTGCTCAATTCACTGAATGTTTGTAATGTCATCATAACAATCCTTTTTCAAGGGTTTCTTGTTCAATTTAATTTGACAAATGAAAGAAAAAACATCCTGTTTTGCTGAATGAATTAAAATCAAAGGAGGCCTGGAACTGGCACACTATTATTGATAGGTTAAAAAAAATGAAAAAAAATTTACACTGTATGACATCATATAGCTTTTTATAAAGTCACGCATCACCTCTCATACATTCCAGAGTGAGGAGAACATACTCACTGTTTGAGGTGTCTTCAGCTCTTTGTCATAACTGCTGTAACACCTGGGGAGAAAAGAAACACAACACTGCTGAGGTTCCCAGTAAAACAACAGGCTGAGTCACCGGAATGAAACGCGTTTACACGTCGCTTTGATTTATGCCACAAATGAAATGCATACTTTTTAAATGTATGCGCGGGAGAATGCTTTCCCGATTGGATTTCAGGAGGGGATGGGGGCCCTTGATTCGAATTTGTGGTGTGCACAGGCGTCAAACCCGAAAAAAAAATTAAAAAACACAGTGCTGTCCTAACAGAGCTGTGGCTCCACACGAGATACTTATGTACACACACACACACACACACACACACACACACTCGCACGCTTTGTGTTTTTCTCTCTTCCTCTCCGAGCCACTTCTTGCAAAACCAGTTTGTTCGAATTGGATCCACACACTGGAGCTTTGAGTGTGAGGATATTTTCCCCAAACACAAGACAGTTCTTGTAGAGAACCAAGCCCTCCCCGTGTTCTCACGCCCATCTCTCATGCATTGTCTCCGAGGCCCGAGCCTCAACCAAGCAGCTCACACAACAGATGCCGCTCGGCTGCGCATATGACGCCACACACTGTGCCTGCTTTTATATCTTATGGCTTATGTTCAATTTTCTTTGACAATAAAAACCAAGACAGTCTGGTACCAAACTGCACAGAAACATGATCAGCTTGTAGGCCAACAGCAGTGAAGTTAGCAGACACAGACGGTGTCAGGAGCGTGAGCGTGTGAGTAACCAACAAGGTTTTGCTGACAACAAACGCATCCATCTGGTCAGCAGCTTCAGATCAAACGCAAACCTTCATCACACAAAATAAAGTCCGACTCGATCATTAAAAAAAATAAATAAATAAATCACCAAAAGCAGCTTGAGCACGCTGAACGCTGAGGTGGTTGTTTTCAGAATGTGGCGAGAAGAGTCCAAGGAAAGCTGCCTTCCTGAGTTATCCACAGCGAAAGGGAAACTGACAGCTGTGTCATATCGTACTGAAGAAACTGGAAACTGGACTGCGGGTGTTGACTGCGATCACTCAGACAGACAGACAAACATGTGCAAACAACAGACGCACAGCAACACACTTTGATAAGTCGTCGCAGCCATAATGATAAGAGAGCGCCGGGTAGATGGAATTCATCTCCTGCCTTTTCATAAAGACCTATTAGAGGATGATTAAAGGATTTCTGCTCAGCATCGAAAAATGACTTGCCAGGTGAAGGAAGACGCGGCTGTCGGGCCGTTCATCTGTTAACCTCATTTGGTCGCACAATCTTTACCTGTTTGTGTCAGTCAAAAGTCGAATCTGGAGCCTTATTCAACAGACGGAAGAATCTTTTCTTCCGTCTGCCTCTTGGCAAGATATTAACGACGAGATGGTTCTTCACATGGCTACTTCCTCTCATTTTGTTCTTTTGATTGGGTCGTCAAAGCAATGATGCCGCAATGATGTCACGGAAGAAAAAAGGATGAACTGATGTCATCCAGCAGCAAGATTAGGATTAAGATTTGAGGCATGACGCGGCATTGCAGTATTGCGACTGAGGGGAAACTTCAACCTGACGAATGCAACTTCTGAGCCAATCGGCATTTAGAGTTCATTAGTACGCCAAGCATTCATTTCTAAATAATGTATTAAAATGTCGACTAATCACAAGAGTGTTTACCATGATATAATTGGACAATTATATGATGCATAATTGAACAACGGCTCCGATCCGCCATGTTATCGCGGAGGCAAATGATGTTCACCTTTTCATTAACTCGGGCGAATAATGTCATCATGTTTCCGAAAGTCAGACAACACGGCTACACTGAAAAACACTCTTGTGTACAAAACCAAATGTCATTATTCTAATCGTATCCATTTAATACGTGGCTTGTTGAAAGGATGACAGAAAAAGCCGCAGTGACTCGAGGCCTCATTCCCAAATATCTTCTGGTATTCAATGTGGACAAAACAAGTGTACTCTAAAACACATAAGTGAGATTGGCTTTTGAATATTTGATGCTTTGTTAGCAGAGGAGCCGGTGAGGTGTTTGTCTCTTGTTGCTCCCTGTGGGAGTGAGCAAGCGAAACTTGGCCGCAGACACTTTCCCGAAGCCCCCAGAACAAAACAGGCAAGTCTTGACAGTCTTGTCCGCCGCGCAGTCGTCACACAATCACTTGCAGGAAACCAATCCCTAAATAGCAGTGATTCATCTCGTCATCGCACACAATGTCAGTACACAGTGCACAAAGAAGCTCTCTCTTCCTCCCTCGCTCTCTCCGTGTCTTGCCCTATCGGTCGCAACCCCCCCGCGCCCCACCAGTGTGGTCTCTCATGCTGCTTAAAAATAAGTGCTTCTCCCAGCTTTCTTTGCCTTGTGATTTACTGGCAGTGTTTAACTGCGGGGCAGAATCTTTTATCGTTACATGATCTGCGGCTGAAAGCTGACAAAATGGAATCCGAGTGCGAGTACTTTTGTATGGCACAAAGTGCGTGTTCGGGGCAAGGTAAGGGAGTCGGTAGAGCAATAAAAAAAAGCTGTGTGGGAAACGTTTGTCTACATGCGAGTCAACTCCTCCCAGCAGCCACCTTGCGTATGCCTTCCAATGTGTGTGCCTTTTTCATTCCGCTAAATGGTTTCTTCCTTGACTAGATGGAGCAAGCGCCGTCTCCGGGGAGCCGACGCACGGAGCAAAGCGCTTCGGGACAGGCAAAAAGCTCTGAACAATCCTGCAATCCATTTGCGCCAGATAGAATGTATAAGAAATGCCAAGCGTGTGCGTGTGCGCGTGCGTGTGCGTGTGCTCTTGGCTGCGTACACACGCGTGTTTTTGTGCTGCCGTCATCACTCCTCTCGCTTTGTGGCCGAGAGCCCATTGCAGAAATGTGCTTCTCCATACGACACAAAAGTCATTCATATGCACTCAAGCTGTCCTACTTGGTGACCGTCCACCGTTTGCTTTGGACCAGTGATGGCAACATGTTATGTGAACAGATCGTCGGGCTTGTGTGGGCCTACACAACAGCTTCAGTGTATCGTAACAAATTTTATGATCCATCAACATGACGTGTGAAGGTCAGAGTAGGCATGACCAACGCAGCTGTCACATCTCGCTCGCTCGCAAACACTCTGCCGGCCGGCTCAATGCTCTTCCAAAACACGAAGACAGAAACGTGACCCAGCAGGGCCCAAAAGTGGCCAGAGCCCACAGAATAAATCCCAAAGAGGACGGCGTCACAGACGAAATACGAAGGTTTGAAAAGGATTTGGGAGACTCGGCGTCGCGAATCATCAACTGATAAAGCTTCCGAACCAAGCAGCCGCCACATTGCGACCACATGCACAGTGCAATCAGATCCAACACACGAGCTGCATCAGATAAAAAAGAAGAATGGTCACTTTTCATTCAGTTAGAAAGGTATTCATTTGGTCATATTTAGGCCAATTAATCGGAAAATCGGCTTTGATTTCAAAGGTGCGAGCGCTTTGAATCGTTCCACAGTTAAAAACATCAAGATACATTGGTTTAAGATTAAATTCTAACATTGATTTAAAGCTAAATTCCAACAAGATGCATATCAAATCGTCTTCAATTGGGAGCGTAATCGTTGATGAAATGCCACATTTGCAGTGGCCGACTGACAAGTTAGTTAATATTGTAAAATGATAAGAAAAATAACCTCTCGGACACAGTCGTACCAAATTGAATTGAATCCTAATCCCACTCCATTGTTCCACTTTCAATTAAATTGCACTGAATGTACCCAGTAGCGTTGTTCACCACGGCTACAAAAACTGTGATTTATAATAACTCGTTCTCAGTGTCAATCAAAACAGAGCGTTATTTTTTATGTAAAGGCAGACTTTTTCAAACAGCTTTTTCTAACAATGTTCTGGCCAGTCAATGCAGACTTGTTCAAATGCCAGAGATACTAGAAGAAAAAAAAATGACACCAAGATCAATTCTTTCATAAGCCATTCGTGTAACCGGTACAACTCAATTGCAAAGTTGAAAACCAAATGAGATCATGCGGTTGCACACCGTCTACAATGAGCACAACCACCCCTTAAAGTGCTTGTCATTAACCCGAAATAAAGTTAATTTGTTCTAGTAGGCTTTTCCTGTCATATGCTTTGAGCCCAAAGATTTTGCACTAACAATGAAAAATTCTGAATTCCGTCCACCTTCCAGCTGAAGGACATGCCTTAGCCCAAAAGCTAACCTCAATTTCATTGGACTGTAACTTTTTGCTCCACGTTTGGCTGATTTTGTTATAGTCCAACAAACCAACGTGGAACATCCAGGCGGGGTAAGTAAGCAAATATTCAGAAATAAAATGCATACAAGGAAGCTGACAAATGACAGATGGCTTTTTTGTTTTTTTTAAGGACGGACAAAGCAAACTAATAAGCTTTAAATAATGTTTATGAATTATGAAAACTCTGCTGTTGCCTCTCGTGATGCACGTTTTTTTTTTTTTTCTTTTAGGGGCTGGAGGGGTGGACTGGGGAAACGCAAGGAGAGAACTTTAAAATTTTAACTTTAGAACTTTAAAAGGACGCAGGACGATTATTTGATGAATAAGGACAGAGGGACGATGATGAAACGGAGGATGGACCGGCAAAATAGTGTCAAGTGCCCATTTCTGAAAACTGTCAGCCGATTTCACAATGAACGCAAGATGGCAGATTCCACATCCAAAGCAACGGCCGACTCACCAGTGATTTTACATAACAAGCTCTGTGGCATGAGAAAAAAAATACACTAGAGGTCGGAAGAGAACAAATGTGGATCCCCCCCCCTATTTCAGTATTTCAACGTGCGCGTGTGCATGCGCGTGCATGTGTGCTTCTATTAAATGGATCTACTGTCTCCTTGATCAAGGGAGTCAAGAAAGGGCCAGTCCTGTCAAACCCTCAGGGTTAAGTGCGCATGCACATCTGCGCGTGCGCGCGCGCACACAGGATGGATTCTGAAGTACTCTGACAGGTGAGTGATTGAGTGCTTTCATTTCCCCCCAGTTACAAGAAGACATTTGCTCATAAACACACAAGTCTTTGCACACACTTGGTGGACGGCGAAAGCGAAAGCGAGAGAGCGAGAGAGCGAGAGCTGTTGTTTCCTAAAGGATGCTGCCGCTGCCTGCATGCTTAAATTAGCTCTAAATGTTTGGATTACACACGGGAGCTCTCGCAAAGGATTTAGCAACCGTCGCCTGGCGTTTGGGGGATGTGTCACTCTTTCCATCTGCGTCTTGCTCTGAGAAAGTCAGCGACCGTGAAAAAAAAAAACCCATACATTCTCCGAGTCGTGTTAAAATGAGCACATGTTCGCTGCATCTATCCGTAAGACAAACGTGACATGCTGAGAAATGGTTGAAATCGTTCGGCAAGTAACAAAGACAAAAGCAGGAGGACACATATACCCCCATGAGTCCTCCTCGCATTCCACTTTTTGAGAGTGCAGCCCTAGATTCGTCGGTGGGGGAGGAGAGGATATGTGACCAGACGCAAAGACAGAGAGAAAAGAGGAGAAGGGGAATGAGGGAGGTCAGTGCCCCCAACTCAGATAAAGGCCTCTCCCTCCCTCCTTCCACCGCGGCTTTCCAAGCCCCTGCCAGGATCGAGACGCGTCTCACGTTACAGCTGTCTCTCAGTGTCATCGTTCAGGAGGGCGAGAGCACAAGCGAGGGACAGATAGAAAAGGCGGGGGGGGAGCGGGACAATGCCACGAGCGAGTCGAGGCGGGATAGGCTTTTCTAGAAAAACAACGGCGGTAGCAGGTTCGGCTGGATGCGGAAACGTTTGTGCTTCAACTGCCTCGTGGCGTTTTTAATGCTAATGATAATGTTAATGTTTGCCGCAATGTTGGGCTGTCACGAACAATACAGAAAGGCTTTGACCTTTTCCACTCATGTTATGCTTGAAATGTGAACAGCACTAATGGCACCATTTCGTCATCATCACCTTAGACACTGGACACAAAAGATTCCCACAGGAGGAGTCAAAACAATACAAAAAAAATATATATATATGCCGTTTTGCTTTAATTGTCACACACTGAGCAGGCGAAAAGAAACAAATGCTAGTCAAACGTGGAGATGGCAGTGACTGATGTACTCAGCTTATCACTACGTGTGATGGGACTTTTGTGGATTAGACATAGTTGAGTCACTTCTCTTAACGTGAGTCCCCTTTTGTTAAAACGCTAAAAGCGGCAGCTTGTCGCAGGTCCAGTAATGACTAATCCAGTCACCGCAAAGACTTCAGCCTGCGTTGCGAACAAGGTAGGGCCACGGAGGTCAGTATTTAGGCAAGCGGGGTTCAAACTTGTTTCTTTTTAGGGTTTACGCTTTTGGATAAGTTTCCCATAAGTTTCACATATAAAGAGTGTCGCATATTTACACTTGATGGCGCTGAGGTAAAACATACTTTGGTACAAATACACATCAAGCTATGACATAGCGTCAAACGGCGTTCCTGTTTGTTTTTCTTTTCCTTCTGTCCTTGCCATTTCTCATGGTATTGTGCGGGAGTTCAAATATTTAACATTCTGGCTCGGCCTCGAGCAGGCTTTGCCAGCGCAGCTAAAATAAAAGCCTTTGTGGCAGCAGTAACCAGATTTGAAATGCTGAAGAAGATCAATAAATGGGGGGCTGTCGCATGCACGTGTGTATCCGTGCGTGTGTGTCCCATTCCTAAGCCCTAATGTCTGCATTCTCGCAGCGCTCGTGTATGTGTTCATGCAAATTTGTTAGCACCCACCAAGACCCGCAGCGTACTCTGCCTGCGACAAGCTTCTCGACAGGATCATCATCTGACCTTCGAGGTACCCGCACCGAGAAACTAATATCATTCCCATTCCCTCATCCAAAGCCCTCTTCTGATTTTTTCCATTCTCACAATCCCTGCCCCATCAAAGCGCGGGCAGTGTGTGGGGCAGAGATGGGGGAATTCTGTTGAAAAGTAGAAATACAGGCCCCCCCTACTGCAGATGGAGTATGTCGAGGTGTTGTAAACATCAAAAGAAAATGGCAGGTTTCCCGGCCTTGTTGAAATTTTCATAATCAAGTTCCTACTTAAAATGAAGACTTTGCGAACGTCTCGTCAAAGCAACACTTTCTCAACATGGCAAATAAGTTTCCCAATGTCGCTCTTTTTCCTGTCACTTTCATTTCATAAAGGGCACATTAAATGGATGCTTTCGGCTCACAAAAAGCAAAAAAAAAAATGTTGCCGGTGTTTCATTTAGGTTTTCCCATCCTCACTAATGTAAAACACAAAGAAAACAGCCCTGAAGAAGAAAATAAATGCTGCAGACCTTTGGAGACTTCATTAACCAAAAAAAAAAAACTAACCATTAATTTCACAAGGCATCTGCTTGAAAGAAAGGTGGGGGTGGGATTCAACCTTTTTGCCTTCCTGATGAAAAACGGGCATCTGAACGAGGCAACGCGTGCACAAACAACCTTGACCTTCATCAAGGAAATTCTCACATTGAATGATAAAGACCCGGGGGGAGAAAAGAAGCAGCTTATCGCCGTTGCCTCCCAAATTTGGCCGCGCTGTCTTCAGTCTCCTCAAAGTCAATACGGGGTGACCCATTTGTACGTTATGCCAGCTATTGTTTGGTCATTAAGCCACCATGTGTAAAGCGCTCATTATACAAAGAAAACCAACACGGGTCAGTCTTAATGAACTTTTCAGTTTGGTCACTTGTTTCTGCAAAAACAAACGTGTCCCCGAGTCCATTGACAATTGAGACTTTTTACACAGCAGATGCATGACCGAATAAGGCCGTCGTCGTAGCTACTCACATTGAAAAGGTGGCTGTCACCTGCCGCTTTTTTTAAGCAGCCCGTCCGACTTGCTGGACAAAAACGGAAAGGCAACATAAGGTTAGCTGGCTCATCTTAAAGTGAAGCGGCTTTCCAACTGAAAGCAATGTAAATATGGATCAAGAAATAAGCTCCCTGCACGGACTGCTAAAACAGCTTCAAATCAGTTTGATGCCGGCAGAGAATCCCCAACCGGATTTGGCACAATAAAAGGCATTATCAATTAGCTTTGTTCCTCTCGAAAGGCCCTTATAGGAGACATGTCTCCTACTAAACATCTGTTAAATTCCCACTGCTTGGTATATTTCATCAGCGATTGTTTTGGTTATTTTGAGAGCGCACATTTATATGTATAAAGTCGATGAGGGAAGATATGAGCAAGACTTGTACGGACGTTTGCTCAGCTCAACACCGCGCAGAACTCAGCATCCTCTCTAGCTCTCGCAGCTCTGTATCAGCACTCACATGCGCAGATTTGACATGGCTCCCAGATGGTCATTATCGTCAATAGATTGTGTGTGTGTGCGGCGCAAATTAATAATAGTCTAAATGGAAAATCCTGCTATTGCAGCAAGGAAAGATTTAGGTTAACGGATAACAACAGACATATACAAAGGAAGGGAAGGTTCCATAAACAGCGCCACAGTCAACAGTGGTTCCCAAGCTTTTCCCACCAAGTACCACCTAAAAAGCTCTTGGATCTCCAAGGACCACCAACATGAGCAACATTAAAAGTAGCACAGGAATCCCAATTTGTATATTTGCAATTCTAATTCGTAAAAGTTCAACTAAAAGATTCAATTCAACTTTGTTTCACTTTTCGGTCAATTACAACTGAACTGTACTTCCCAAATGTAATCGACTGGCTCAGCTAGCTTAGCACAGTTCTCTAGGGCAGCCGTTCGGTGTATTGCACCTATTTTGGCGTAAAGACATATTTTTGACGGATGCAACCATCTCACCGCTTGCTCTCCTTTGAGTCACCGTCTCACGCTGAATGTAGCGTTAGCGAGGCGCCTAGTCAAGCCGTCAGCCACTATGGTTGCTACGCAACCTCAAAATTAAAGCTCAACAAGTAATACTACATGGAAATCAATGCCTTACTTGGCTTTTATTTTGAAGTTGGCCTTTGGAAGAGACTGTTGTGACAGCTGACTTGACTTTGATTTGATACTGTCCGGAAATATTCTTGGTGCATAACTTCTTAATGACAGACGTGAACTTGAGCATAATATTCATTTTCCACAACTCATGCGCCATGGCACATGGCTCGGGTGCACCGCTTTGTGTAGAATTTTCTCTTCAGACACTTATTAAATTCCCTAATAAAAATCAAAGTTTTGTCATTTTGTTTGAACCAAGTGGATACAAGGAGGAATTTGCTTCATGATTCATTTGTCAGTCTGTGTTAATCCAATTTTTAAAGAGCTCGACGCTTTCAGGTTAATAAGAATTTACATGCAATTACAAGTCTAGTTTCAGTCAATTTCATGCTCTAGCTTTGTTTACTTTCGGGATGCCCTCTAAGGGCTACATCGAGGAAAAACGTTCAAGGTGTGGGAGGTTCATGCTGAATTCATTCCATCAGTATGCATTGAGATACGCTATGCAATGATACATAAAATAAATAAATAAATAAAAAACCAGAACGGCAGACATCAAAGCTTTAGGTGATAAGAGAAATAGTTGCAGAGTTTTTCAGGAGCTTTGGCATAGGCGTAGCCAGTGGCCCTGAATCCCACTCGACTAGATCGGCCTCCGCATTGCACAGGACTTAAAAGCAAAATAAGCGCAAACCGCACCAAGCTGACTGATCTTTAAAAGAGTGTTGACATGAAGATAATTATTCGAACGTTTAAAGAAGCAAGAAAGCAAAAAAAAAAAAAAAGAACTTTGCAAATAGTTTGACAATGTTATGAAATTCAGACACAAATAATCACTGTCAACCTTTGTTAAATGGAAAAGAATTACATTATTATCACTCTTTAATGACCTTTGCACAATCACACATCCTCTTGACATTTCTTTCCCCGCACATCTGAAATACTTTAACTTGCTTGGTATTTTGTTGTCAGACTAATCACATGACAGCATTCCCACTATTATTCTACTACTCGTTACTTGTCTTGTAAGAGCAACGCCACCAGTACAGGCAAAATTATCGTCGGTTGTGCAATCCATATTGATACCAAAATTTCACCCACCCAGGTTATATTCAATTAATTACAGTGGTAACTTGACTTGAGCAACCACAAGCAGTACTTACAATTTTTTTTTTATTGTGAGAAGTGTAGCAGGTGATGGATTTGGGGTGGGGGGGAAAAGGTACAAAAGCCAAATATACGATATTGTTAGGCTATTAGTCAGGAGGTGGGCAGTCCATCAGTACCAATGGAAGGTCCGTTTCGCTGGCAGACTGACGACTGACAGAAACATTGAAACGCTGACGGAATAAGCGCTGACATAAGCAATTTCCGACCGTCATCCGACCCGGCACTAACCCGAAAAGGACCATAGGACGTGTCAATATGGAAGCGTCGAGCTGCCAATTAGGAGTTAACATTTTGGACTACCAAACTTGCTTGAACGTGGCTAAATATCCCCCCATATTTGTTGTTATTGTTAGCGGAGCCCTCAACGCGTGCGTTGTCATTTTCAGTCCACAGAAAGTGGCAAAATGCCTATTAAGGGTATTGATTGGACATGAAAAATAATGAAGCACAAATTCATTATAGACAATATATTCATTCTGAAGTTTTTATTGCTGAAAATTGCTAAATTAGGGGAGTCAAGCCAAGAATGTTCTTTACAATATAAATAATAATAAATTCATAAAATATAAACACGGCAAGCTGATCAATATGGCTTTAAGTTGGGCAGTAATATGCAGCATTTTTTTGTCCATCTCGGAGGCGGCCATTTTGCCATTTTCTGGCGACCAAAAATGACATCACAGTTGGTCAGCGCTTAACTAACGACCAATCATAGCGAAACGTCAGCAAACAAGTGAGCCGATCAACACAATATGAATCGGAATGTTGTGCTTACACTCATGAAAGTGCAGAGAACATTATTATTTTTAGGTTGACTAACTTGTGGATTGTCTTCTCACGCACACCATTTCAGATAAAGTGCTGCAAAAAAGCCAAAGAGAAAGAGTTTGTTTGGCGTATGCCAAGTTTAAGAGTAAATCTTGCGATGCAAAAAGTGTACCACACAAGCGAGTCTTCTGAGGGGCACTGGATGGCTTCTGACATCACATATAAAAGCAGAAACAATGTTGAGAACACTGCAGCATAACGTTAAAGCAGAAACAATTGCTGAAGATATTTACATCAGCACAGTCAACAATACGGACGTTCAAATTCATCCGTTAGTCACATGAATTTCTTCAGGCATAGTGTGAAAATGACTTGGGATGCGAAATGATACATTTGAAGCCCTTCCATTCAGTCAAAGGCACTTTCTATCTCACTCACTTTTTCGATAGCATTCGTATGGCATCAGAGCAAACCCAAACATCGCCGCTAATTTTCTGAAGAATTGTCTAATTCCAACATCCCGGCAGCAGACTATGGGGCTGGTCATCAACACATGCATCATTTAACATGCCGCATCAAAGTCGGTCAGTAGACCAGCCAATTTGATTTGGAGACAAAAAGCTATTGATTAAGACGAAATAAATCGCTATAATATTCTCAAACATGCAGCGCTTGGGTCGCGTGTCTCCCAAAAGATATTTTGTAATAAAGGATTATAGTGCATGCGGCTTTGTGTGCACATGGGATTGTATTCTCCAAAGCTGTCCAAGTTCTGTCAGATTCAGCACCCCAAGACACAGAGCTCGTGAACCTAATTTCACCTAATCAGCTTAGTCAATAGCAACCATTTGCTGTGACTTTGCTAGACATGCAAATAGGGCTTAACTATGTCTATCCTTAATTCCTCAGTGTTCATGTTGAGCAGAGTTCCTCCTTTATTGCTGCAAAAACAACAGTTCCAATATAAGAGATGGGACAGCCATAGTGAGTATTAAACTATTGTGAGTGTGCTTTCATCTCAAAGCAACGACGCAAACAACCCCTGACGGATCGGTTAACCCTCAACACGTTGGCTCCTGCCTATTTCTCAAAAATCTGGATGGGAAAGCACAAAATGTAAGCACAGTGGAACCCTGACTTAAAAATTCCCCATTGTATGAGTTTTCAAGTTACCAGCTGTCGTTGAGTCACTTTTTTGCTTTGTGAGCCATATTTTGCATCATCAGCAAGCGGCTGCTCAAGCAAAGTGAAAAAAAGTGTCATCAATGCACTTTCAGTCTTTTATTGAACAGGTCAAACAGAAATGAAAGCACTTGCAAGAAGCATGGCGCAAGCCTTCAAACAGCCGAACAGAGCTGCTGATGTCACCAAGTCACGCCCCCTTAAAGGCAAACTCGTCACCAGACCTCAGTCCAATTCTTATCAGCCTACAAACGGTACTTGCTTAGCTCGAGATTTTTAAGGACCTTTCTGTCGTCTTGAATGTTGCACTTTGCGACACGTGTTGGCCATCTTTACGCAGGCTGGCAAGTATTTACATTACATAAACATAGATCCTGCCTTGAGTGCTGAATCACTCGCAGACATGGCAGCCATACTGGAAGTGGCAAAGTGAAGAGACCTGTGACGATACCTCGTTCATTCACTCCATTAAGATGCACCTTCATGGCGGGGCTCATGAAATTAATACTGAACCATTACTTCTGATTGCATGATGACATTTTAACACCAATATACGCGTACAATTTGCAGATTTTATGGCAAACAATAGCCACATCCAATATGGCTGACGCTCTTGACGTATTGTACGGAAAGTGCGGCTCTCTCCTATCGATTGTTGGCATGAGTTGATTTCAATTGGAAAATGGGTCCTGGCACATAAGTCACCTTGTGAACAAGTGAGAGCGACATTTGAGAATTTCAAAAGCTGAGATGCATTGCTGCGTTTTCAATCCAGCGATACTACAAATGGCTTCTAAGCAGCTCCATGAAATCAAGCAACTGTTGTGTCGATGCATCAGCGGCGTGAGGAGGGAGCACCATCTCCATAAAGACAGGACAGGAGGACATGGGGGACACGGGGGGTCTACGCCGGCCTTCATGTTTGGCTAAACATCTGCTTCTTGCCACTCTGGCTTTGCAGCAATAAACGGCCAAACAAAAGAGGTGGGAGGTGAAATGATCACATTTTCCATTTCAAAGCGTTTGCTTGTTTGGCTTAGTTTTTCCTTTCCTGTCCCCTTTGGACATTGAGCTCAAGTTTAGCTCCACTGACTCAACAACATGGACTAGCGAAAATAAGAGATAGGAGACAATTCCTGTCTCTTTGGACATACAAGATGTGAGCTGAAGTTTAGCTTCACTGTCTCAAAATGTGTGCAACAATAACTAGAATAAGAGATAAGAGGATACTATGAAGATTAATGGCGTCTCTTTCTTTCGAATCCCAAGTAAAGCTCAGCTTGGATTACAACAGACAAGACAGACAGTCTTCCCCCAATCAATGTGCTTTTATGTTAACAAGCTTACATTAATTAAAAGACATTTCATTTCAGATTAATTCGCGCTATTTGGACAGAATTGACACTGACAATTCTCCCCTTAATAAGATTCATCGTAATTAACTTCCTTGTTTCCCTTTCCTCCTCCTTTTTTTTCTCTCAAGTGTCTTTTGCTTCATTCGGAGATCAACAAAGCACAAACGTACTGGTTCAACTTGAAATCAACATTTGAACAATGCACGAGTATTACTCACACGTTTGTGAGCAAAGACAAAACGGCAGCTTTCACTATTTTATACCCACCTGCCCATCGAAAATGACGAGCTTGATCGCCGTTTCGTCGTCTTGTCCACTCGCGGCTAACTCGACCGCTCATTGCATTTGCATGTGCTCCCACAAAACGTCAATCACGAACTCGTCAATACTCCCTCGTGTGCTCTCCCGTCAGCTATACCTCCGTTTTCGCTTCTTTTTTTAGTCGAAAACTTTGTTGTAAAACTTAGCAACACAACGTGGATGCAAGCGAAGGTGAGTAGTGTTTGTGTGCTGGTGCTGGTGCTGGCGGCGCGGGGGGGGGGGACATTAAAGATAGCCAAGATGGCGAAGGGCTTGTTGTTTTGGCAAGGGGACAGAGAAACTGACGATATTGTGAATATACACACAAAAAAGGGTTACATTTTTCTGTGTCACGGCTTGAGGAAGCGACCTCTTCTCCCCCTCACCCCCGCACTTGTGTCTTGACCAGCCAAACAACGGAACCGGGGGCACCACGAACCGGGGGGGGACCAATGAAGGACTAAACCGAAATCAACCTTCGGGAATATGCTACAGTCGTGGTTAATTTGTTGTTAAAGTGGACGGCGTGCCCCGTTAAAAAAAGAACTAGAACAGCCACCAACGCGATAAGCGTTCGTTCGATGACTAAAAGCTAAAAGCACCACGAAGGCAACGTAAAAGTTGAATATGTTGATAAATAAAAGCAAATAGAAAGCAAATGATGCGTGAGAAGAGAAGCAAGCGAAGCAACACAAAAGACGATCTATCCCACTCTCGGGTCACCACGAAGAGAAGCGAGAACACTTCGATTGTGTATGTAAGAGCAACAAAACTCCGATTTTAAAACTCATTTGCTGCTTTCAAGTAGTGTAAAGCACCAAAAAGCGAAGCCACAAAGCAGCGATTCCACTTGCTTGTGATGAGAGCGAAAACGCGGCGACACTCACTCAGTCACAGTGAAATAAAACCAAACACTTACCTTGTTTTACTTTCCACTTTACTTATTTCCAACGTGGATTAAAAGGCTCAGCTAAACACTCCGGTTTGTTCGTTTGTTTTGCTTCTTTTTCCACCTCTCTGGGTCGCTTTTGGTTATGAAAGAGGTCGATGACGAATGATAAAGAAGGGGAATTGGGCAGTAATTGAGTCTCGCAGAGTGCGTGTGTGTGTGCGTGTGGGTGTGTGTGTGCAGATTGAAGGAGACTCTCCTCAACGTTTATTCAGGCTCCACTTCAAGGAACCGACCTGACGTCGTCGGCTCTCTACTGCCACACAAAGAGAGGAAAAAAAGTTGTTATTTGTGCAGCGGCCCCTTGGCAACCAACAAGAATGCAGTCATTGACCGTTATTACTTTGAAATGCGACATGACATTAAAGACGTCCAATGCTCGTAGCGGCCCCTTAAAAAAAGACGATGCGTATCACTTTATGGCGATAACCTGCCTCAAATGAAGACATGAAGTCACATTGTTAGATTTGCATTCGTGTATTTCGAGTATTCTCGACCAAATCCTAAATGTCCGATTTTGCTTTCTTTCATTTTGACATGACATTCCACGTGGAATTATTGATTGCAATAAATGTTAATGATGAAAATGATATCCCAAGCTTTCTAGCACGCAGTGTTAAAGGTTAATAACGTATGCAAGTAGTCATTTGAAATAAAAAAAGTAAGACTAGATCTATTTCCAAGCGTAGTGAAACGCCTTCAAAACTTTTGTATGCTTATGGTCTTTTTTTTAAAAAAATTAAATCCATGTTTCATTTAAAAAAAAAATCTCTGTGCATGGAGCTCTCCCTGTGCTGAAAAGGCTGATTTTAAAAAGACAATATAGTCAAGTTGTCACGGTTCCGTTTGAAATTCATGTCAAATGCGACTATTCCCATTGTTGATAGAAAGACCATATGGAATGATTGATTGTGTTAAATTGAATACTAAACATTGATACTCTATATTCAGAGGTTTTCAAGCATGCACTATGAAGGTTATGACAAGAATATGCATTTTTAGTACTTATTCTTTTCTCCATCATTGAAAGTGGCATACGGTCTCCCCTCACATATTTAGAGTTCTGCATTCACATTTTCACCTATGAGCAGATTTTCTCTTAACCTTGTTTCTGTTAGTCATGGAAAAACATACATCGTTCTATTTTCTGTGGCAAAATACTGTCTAGGACAAGATTGTAAGCATATGAAATGCTAGTTTACAATCAGCGTTTGTGGCATATTTATGGTTGAAACTAATACTACAGGCAACTAATCAATTTTAGGGTTTCATCAATTATGAGCAGAATTCCACTATCTATGGTTGTGGCCACTGTATACTTCTAAGTGGACCCAACTTAAGTCAAAATATGCAAAATCACAAATAAGACCAATGGTGCTTGTGTTTAAGAGTTTTTGAGGGAAAAACTGTCGCTTAGTCGATTTGTATTGATTTATTTATTTTTTGTCGCTTGTTAGGAGCAGATTACGGATGAGCTTCATGTACACTCCCGCTTGAGTTAAATTGAAGCAAAGTTGGCGACGTACTTTCAGCCCATTATTGAAAGGGAGACACAGTCAAACATACAAATACAAAATGTTGTATGTCAGTTTATTGAAACTGTTTGTTTCTTGCATGCACTCTTTTTTCTTATTTCAGGATGAAACGTATGATGTGATTATTAGATGCATCTTCATCCCAATCTGTCTATGTGCAGCCATTTTTTCATGATCAAAAGTATGAAATGATACTTTCTTGAGCTGCAACTAACGATTAGTTTAATAATCGATTAATCTGTCGATTATTTTGTGGATTAATCCATGAATTGGATTGAAAAAAAAACAGTTTTAATTGCCATCCCTTTATTTAAAAAAAAAATCAGATTGACTGCATCGAAAATG
This sequence comes from Idiotropiscis lumnitzeri, assembly GCF_059441095.1. Taxonomy (NCBI): domain Eukaryota; kingdom Metazoa; phylum Chordata; class Actinopteri; order Syngnathiformes; family Syngnathidae; genus Idiotropiscis; species Idiotropiscis lumnitzeri. The sequence continues at coordinate 30,006,406 of NC_142395.1, read as the reverse complement.
CACAAACATAAATGAATGTCAGAAAATACCACAGAAATATGAGAATATTGAAATATATGAAATGCTGAGATTTTGCACAATTTGGAATGAAAAAGGTCATCTATTTTCGGTTCATTTGATGATTGTCCATGGACTGTTGCACCTCTAATACTTTTTATGTCCAGTTACTCGCTCCGAATCTTTGACTAAAGCGTTGGCTGCAATGTGAGGGGGCGGGCAGAGGAAAATAGTCTCACTAAGTGACCAATTGATGAGCGTTGAGGGGGTGATACTTGATCAAACAAATCCAAATCAGTTGCACACGGGCTCAACATGAGAAGGCATTTGTCAGAACAAAAAACAGAAACGGGACAGCTCTTCCTCTGGGTAGGATCAATACATTGCCTGGCAAAGACAGCCATCTGTGCCTAATTGTATTCCTTACCTCCTCTTCTGAACACACAATAAGCAACAGGCTGAGCACAGGCCCTCTGACCCAGACTGGCTTTCCAGACGGTGGAAGATTATTTCATTCAACTGGAAAACAACAAGGGGGTGGGGCCATGGGGGATATATATATTTTTTTTTTTGCAGATGGAGTGGGCAACTGCTCCTTAATGCCCCACCCTGATGAGGACGGGTCAAACAACTGGTGCATTGCCTCATGTCACATCACTATTTTTAACCGGTAGTACAAACGATTAACAAAGTGCTCACTCTTACTTTATCGACACCCCATAAATCAACCCTAATTCTTGTTAGGAGCTGGGTGGAGGGCTGCTTTACAGGCACGTTCATGTTAACGCTTCATAAACATAGAAAATGACCGTTAATGCTTGATGCTTTTTCTCTCCTCTCTGCCAATGTCACCGTGTGTGGCACCTTTGAAACTTTTTGCTGCTAGTGCTAAATCAATCGGAATCGTCTTTAATAGCCGAGTATGTTCAAATCACAAGTTCTCATCAATAGTTGGGGTGAACTCAAGTACTTTAACGAAAAATCAACTATGCACATTGACTTGTTTGTGGAACCTTGAAGTCATCCTGTCACCATTTTACTTGCATATAAAACCAATATTAATGCCCAATGAAATGAATCCAAATGCCAGCCCTTAAAACACAACATTTGTGCTACATGGTTTTAATAAAAGAAAATAGCACCTAATTCCAAACAAGTGGCTTAGTAGAGAATTTTCTTTATGAAGCGTAATTAATTACTGTATCTTGGGAAAAGTCGGAGGTCTCAACAAAAACTGAATGCCTGAGCTGTGTACCTTTAATGGCTAGTGACATGAGGAAGATAGCAGGTTAGTCGCACTCTGCACATTTGGACGTTCCGTAGCTCATTTTGCATTTGTGTGTTTGACTGGTTGCGCCGTTCAATAAATACTTGGAGGTACTACTGTACACATTCAGACGCATACATAAATGTGCAAAGTACATCGAATCCTTAGTCATATAAAGTGACTTGATAAAACCGAATTGTGAAAATGCTCGAAGCACAAATATGACGAATAAAAATGGCACCGTTGAAATGTGCAAATTGGCCAAAGTGTCGCTGCGAAATTACAAGTTAATCATTTAAAACAGTCGACTTATGGTAGCTCACGTGGTATGCGAAATAATTTAACATGTGCCTAAAAAAAAGGACATTTTTATCATGTCGTGTGGCAGCAAAATAAGGAAGCTCAATGTGTTTATTTTTAATTCCCCTAGATAACGTCTGACTGGGCCAAATCAGATAAGTGCATACAGTTCCATTCCCCAAAAATATTGCCATATGCATATTGCCAATTCTCGCAATGTGAATGGTTTTTCAATATATTGTGTGTGGTCTAGGTCAGACAGAAAAAAAAAACATTTGAATTGTGAAGCGCCCAGATACTGAGTCTTGGGGTAATTTTCTCCGCACTGTGTAGTGTTGGCAATGAATACTCGTTACTTTTGATCCAAATTGTATTAAGTGTTGAATATTGAACACTTAAATGTTACTTTAGCACCGCGTAGTGTGGATGCATATGACAGTTTGTCAAAATGAACACCCTATGGTGTCGACTTAACACCAGATTTGTAACGTACTGCACTGGCTAGTATTTTCTGGAGTGCTCCATGGTGTCAAATGATAAGAAATTAATGGCAATCTTGGTTGGTTCCGTAGTGCTGACCAGAGGGAGGGCGCTGGGAGACATAGTGACCAGGGCCAGCTGAGGCCAACAGAAATTCACCTTGCAGCATGCACATCCTCAAGAGTAGGTTGAGAGCTTGCACATCGTACCACTGAGAAGGCCGAGAAGGTAGGAGGTCATCGGTGATTCTTTGACTTGGAGGATGGAGCAAGAGAGCATGTTGTGGCTCATTCCCGAATTCGAGGACCATTTACGCAGCCCCCTTTTTGACAGACTTTCTTTTATTTTATCATTCCAGAAAAACAAGCTAAACATCCAACCGCGCTCTAAACACTGTTATATATATTGCTCGCTTTGGAGCAAATCCCATTAGAGATAGTCAAAAGCACCTTTTCAAAATATTGCTGAATAAATGCTACGCTAAATCAGTTTTTGCTCAAGAGTTAGCTTGCTGTTATTCCCGCTGAGTCGTATTGCTCCCTTTTTTTTCTTTTCCTCGTGTTGGTTAAAAGGTGTTTGGGAAAATATCAGAGCACAATTTCTACTATTTAAAATGTGTTTGTGGTAAAGCAAAATGTTTTAAGATTGACAAGGAGAATGTGGCAACAAAATACCAAAAAGCTGTTTTGAGAAGTATTTTTTTGATTATTTCTTTTATTTTAATATGTGAATTGGTCAACGAGAGGGAGGGAAGAGAGTCTCACCTAAGAGTATTTTTCTGAATGAGCCTCACTATACCTGCACCTACATTTTTGTCTCAGGACAACACATTTACATAACAAGTGCACGTATGCATGAATTATTTGAACAGAATGTCCTTTGATTCTGGAATGACCCTTCTCCGCATGTTCTCCATCTTCCGAGGTCATTGATTTCTCTCTCTGTGCTCCTTTTTCCATTACCTGTTGCGATGGGGGGGGGGGGTCTGGCTGCAGTTCTTCAAACAAAATCCTCCCCATCTGCCTATGTAGCCTCTGGCCCCCCTGCTGTATTTCTCCATCTACGTTTGTCGCAGCGCTGACAGGCCATGAGGAATGACAGTGTTTGTCATACAGTAGCAGCGAGAAGCAAGGATTTTTTAATTGCACTGGAGAATCTTCATTATGGAGAGCGTGTGGGGGCGGCATGAGGAGTGTGTGTGTGTGTGTGTTTTTTATGGTGGACGTGGGGATGGGGGGGGACACACTGAGCATCGTCATTAGGAGAAGGCACTCGCCGCAAAGAAGGGTGGGCCCTCTTTGCATGCACACTGAGAATGGCTGCCGTACCTCAGTCATTTGTAACATAATAAGTGCCAGCACAATGACTGCAATGCTAGAAAGAGCACCACAGGGAAGAGAAAGGGGGGAAGGGAGAGCGAAAAGAGTTTGTGTGTGTGTGTTGATTAGAAAGTATAATGAGCTCTAAAGAAACAAGAAAAAAAAATCTCTCCTGAGACTGATGGAAAACAAATTAATCTGGTGATTGGGATTTAATTATTATTTTCCTATTCGTCCAGCCTGCAAAGACAGAGACAGCCGTCAGAAACGAGGAGCTGTGCTTGCATTTATTGATTTTTGCACAGACACATTCAGGGAATACAGATGAATGTGCCCTCCTCCCCGCACAATCCTCAATGTGGGATGATGCCTTTAACGCGACTCTGAGATGCTCAATTTGAACAACAGAAAGTGGCCTTAAAATAGTGCTCAAACAAGAAAAGTGGCCTAAGGAAAGCATCCTTTTCGAGAGCTGAATTACACCTTGCTTAGCATTTGGCGCTACGCTACATCGTAACAATTAAGCAGCCAATAAATTCAACAAAGACAATGTTCTGCTGTGTTAAGCATCATTGTACCGTTAACATCTTAGAGCCGTACAGTCATTTCATTTTGAACCTCGCATCCCCCCGCATCGGCTTCTTTCTTTGCAGCATCCTTTCAATACGTTCAACATACGAGTGGAGAATATAATGCTTTGCAAAGTCAATGATTTGAACTGCTGACGTGATGAAAGCACGGGGGAGCAATTTGCCACCGGTCTATGTAATATTGCTACGCCTCACGTAACACACTGGCGCTCCCTGACATGAAATTCTGCCACGATGCGACACGAACACTCTTATTGATTCGAGCGCAACCGACCGGCCGTCATTGAGGAAGGTTTGCGGCTCAAGTGATGGCTTTGAGTGTGCCCGACCAATCGGAGATCTTCCTTGAGCTTTTCCTAAAATCAAAAAGTGCTCTTCTTCACCTTTAACCCTCAGGGACATGGCACTGACATTTGCGGCACACCTTGGTGTCAGCAACAACAAGATGATTACGGGACTCATCACCTTGCATTTGCAGAGTTTCTTTTTGCGGAAAAGCGGTACACATAATGGATGGATGGATAGATAGATATCCTTCTCACCAAAAGTTGTTGGACAACACTTTCACTCTGAGCTATAGAATTCAGAGTCCAGTCAGTGTTTTGGCTTCGACCAGTCTTTTTTTTATGATGTATGCTCTTAAAGGGGAAGTCAACCCCCCCAACATCTTTGCAATCATTTGTTCTATGCGTCTAAACACATTTAATATTGCCTTTGCGTCATATAAGTCAAGCATTCAAATGCAGCCGGTGTCACTTTCGGTTGACTGAAAATGACATCACAGTTGCTCAAGTAATGACCAATCACAGCTCGCCTACCTTCTGACGCTGGTTGTTGGCTGAGCCCTGAGCAACTGTGATGTTATTGTCCGTCCACAGGTCAACTCAAGTGACAAAATGGATGGCTAAAAGCTGCTTAACTGCATGAAACTGAAAATTTGGGGCTTGACGTCCCCTTTAACCCGTATTCCACAAAGGCAACGTGAATCAGAATGCCGCAAACATATTCTTGTGAAGCGGTTTTAGGGCTTGACTCCCCCTTTAAGTCCAGACTCGAGCGTGAGTACGATGCCTACCTCGAAAGCGCAACGGAGGACATCTATAAAATGTGTTGTTGGTTTTTTTTCTGCCTGGTTGACTAATAAACCCGACCCAGTCCAAAGGAGAGCACTTTGGGCAGTGTTGATCGTGGCCAATGGAGTCCCTCTGCATGATGTAATGCACAGACGGGAGAAATCATCATAATGGCAGAGTAGTGGAGTGACTCATTTGTTGATGAGGTGTATTCACAGTGTCATTCGGTGATGAGATGCGTGCGCATGGTGTCGGTGTGCGACCGACCGATAGAGCGGGAGGGAGAAAGACGAGCGAGAATGCATTAGTGTGCTGCTTTTCTGGGAACGGGGACTCATTTGTGCCGGGAAAAGTGCGAGGCCCTTCAGTGATGCGTCGCTCCACAAACAAACGACTCCCCGGCCCAAATCCAACAAGAAGCCGTCATTTGAATTTTCCACGTTTGCCTTCTGGCAACTTTTGCCGAGGCCATCGCATTTCTATTTCCTTCACGTGAGCGTCACCCCGACAAAACAAACACAGCAGTTGAATCCACTGAGCTGTGCACTTTGTTTTTACAATTGGAGCAACAGAAAATACAGTAAGCTGGAGTTTCCCCTGACATGGAAGAAAGAAGGTGCTTTCGTTCATTGCCTGAACGGTTGATCTTGTTCTGCATTTGTGACGCCTGCAGCCGAGGGGATTTCATTTGTCACGGTTGATGTGAAACTAAATAGGAGTCTCTCTCTTTTTTTTTTTTTTCCTCTCTTGGTTGGCACGCGTACGCTCTCGTGACAAACCGTCAAATCAATCACTTCTATCTGTTAACATTCAGCGCTGGACGAGTAGCACCAGTAGCGCTTGATAATTTTGCTTACTATCGAAGACATGAACACACCCTTTCACAATATTGTGATTGCGCATGTTGAGTGGAAATGCAAAGTCAAACCTTTCACGGGCTTCCACACAAAGAAAATCCACAGGAGACGCTCAGCTCCCATGGACAACGATTGTAGTTGGTCGTCGCAAATGTTCTTTGCTTCCTTTCAAGCAGTCGCAAGTTTGATTTGGTTGAGGGTTCGTTCTCTTTACATTTTGGTTCAAAGCGTGGAAAAAAATTAAAACCAAACAACAATCCTGTGCATTTGGAAGTTGAGGTACCACTTTATTATTAGAATTAGAATTAGAATTAGAATTAGAAATCCCTTTATTGTCATTGTACTCAAGTGTGCAACGTGATAAAGCGGACACGGCGGGAAAAAAAACGTTTGATGTAAATATTTCAGAACATTTGTATCTTGAATCATCGTCTCCGATTGAAATGAATGCAAATGTAAAAAATCCATTCCAGCCCTCAAAAAAGCACCAAAATTATTTTGCCATCGACACCTGCGGATTTACCTATATTTCTTAATATTTGCAAAGTTTTTTTTTTATTGGCGTTTATTCCACTTTGTCAATAATTTTATATGCAGATTCCTGATCCCTCTGCACCGCCACATTTGGTCTCCACATAATGTGCACCCATGGCAAATGCGAGCAGAAAACATAAGCGAAACGAAAGTTTCGTTTTCTTCTTCCTCATCTGTGGCTTTTTTTGGCATTTGGCAAACCAGCTTCATGACGATTTGGCCACCAAGTCATATCGTCCTTCTGCTGGAAAGAAACCGTTGTGAGATGAACTGGCACCATCTTCGCCACATTCCAAGAGCAACTTTCTTGCAAGTATCTCAACACAACTTTATTTATGTAGCGCATTTCACAACAGCAACTGGAGCTGTAAAAAAGCGCTTTCCACAAATTCCATTCAATTACAAGCTTGGTGGGGGAACTCAATAAACCTGTAAACCACTTGATCATAAAACAGTCAAGGCGAATTAAATCAAAACCCGAACCCTACCCCTAACCCTAACCTAACCCTTAACCGACCCCTACCCCTAACACTAACCCTACCCCTCGCCCTTTTTTTGATAACCTTTTTTTATTTTAATAATATTCCCTTTATTAGTCCCACAATGGGGAAATTCGAGATTCGAACCCAGGCCTCCTGGGGAGACTGGGTCCTGAACGCGGCGCCTTAGACCACTCGGCCATCCTGGCAGCCACCATTTTTATTTAGTTTTTTTTTTTTTGATGCCTTTTTTTTTTTTTTTTCTACTTGGGCGGCGTGGCGTGTATGTGTTTGAAAAACACTCGACAGCTGTTTGACATTTTGTTTTGAGCAGCTTTTGATGACGTATTGCTCTCCTATAAGCGTAGTGCGCCATTTGGATTCATTGACGAGGTGTCTCGCTGTCGTCATCGTTTTTGGAAGTATTACTGATTTGACTGCATTTCAACATGCGTCCAATTCAATGTCGTTATTTGGATAGCATAAAACACCAATTTGTTCACCTATTTAGGATGTGAATGATGCTTTAGTCATTCTTGGCTCTTTGTTCCCCCTATGAAAAAAAATACAGGCAAACTTTGATGACAAGAAACTGCGCCCAAATTATTCGTCCGGTCCAATTGGAGACCTCAAAGTCGGAATGCACGAAAAATGTCCATACATGTCACAGGCTATTTTCAGACTGTGGTGAAGCTCGCATGATATTGCTGATGCGTATGTATAAGCAATTATTATTATTATTATTTGAAAAAAGAAGTCATCCACAAGCATGCAAGACAAAAGACGTGCAAGTGGAATTGCAGAAGTGCTTCAAAATGAGTTGAGTTTTTCTATTTGATTTCAAATATTTTAAAAAATGGAAGATCTTAATCATTATACTCGCCGCTACCACAATCCAAGAATCGTTGGCCGAGCTATCTGATTATGTTCCCTACTTAAGACATTTCCCATCAAATGGAGCAGCGTGCGTTTCAAAAGCAAAAGAAGTGATTTTATTGATGTGGATGGACATGTCTGCATGTATGGAGACGAAATAGTCATCTTTTCCCATACCGAGCGTGAATGCTCAGCACAAATCTGCACGTCGTAATGCTTCTGACTGTGTCGGATTTGAAATCCGTGTTGACAAATTCAAGGACCTTTTCAAACCCCCCAATAAATTGTACAAAATGTTGAGATGGCTCCAAACATTTCCCAGGGATGTCTAGGGGGTGGTCCCTAAAGAAGAAAAAAAAAAACCCGGGCCGTGTGTTCCTTAATGGTGGCAGGCGTGGGCTGCTCTTGGCGGTGCGCTCGCCGTCCCTCAGTGACGTCTGGTCACAAATAGGGCAGCACACAGCACAGAAATGATCCCAATGGTGACATCATCTTTGCCTTCGGTGTGCAGGGGCTCCCCTCAGAGCTCGTCGAAACAAAGAGCAGTCGGCGTGGAGGGAGGGAGGGAGGCAGATGTCACTTTGTGTCTGGGGAACATTAACGCCAACAAATGTTCGCTCCGTGTTTTGGGGAAAGCCTTTTAGTGCCGTTATTGGGTTGGACACAGCTTGGAAAAAGTCCCTAATTGAAAATAAACGGCTCCAAAATGTCACTTTGTCACGAGCCTGCACAATACGTGGATTTCAATCAAACAGTTAGATCAACAGGAAGTATATTTGCTTGGAGTCGACTCATCGCTTACAAGCATGTGAGATGTCGGCCCCGGACGATGAGAGCCAAAGTGTTGCCGCATGCGGCCTTGCCTCCCAAACGTTTGACGACATCGCCGGCTCCGGAAGGAATATTTCTGGGTCGTGAGTTTCTCAAAGCATAATACGGTGCTAGCGAACACCCCTCTAAAAAGGCTTGCAATCGGTTATAAAGGATACAAGGTGGTGTCAAAGTGCTACTTTTGTCAAAATGAAGCTCATCATCTGCCTTCAACAAAGTTCCTCGGCGCCAAGATACCACAAAATGGCAACACAGCCGACTTAAATAAAGCCCTTGAATAGAGGTCCTTTGCACTAAGTTGCCACAAGGTGGCACCAATGCACTACTTTTGCACCGATGAAGCTCCTCAACTCACGTTAACCTATTTCCTTGGTTAACGTGAGATGGCGGCGATGAACCTCCCCAACCTCCTCCTCAAGATGGCGGCTAAGCTATTCTTTGCTTGATTTGACCGGATCACAAAAGCACAAATGGAGAGATTTGTTGCAAACAATGAAAGAGAATTGGCCAATTGGCCTCAGTGGAGAATGACGTCAAATTTGTTTTTGAAGTCCATTCAACTCTGCCGCGGACCGAGTTCTTCTCTTACTTGAATCTTCCTTTTCATCTGCACTCGCAAGAACTCCGAAGCTTTTGCCCTCACGTTGCTTCCTCCCGGAACATGGCGGGGGCTCTTGAAGACATCGAGCTTAGCATTGTCATTCTCCTCCGTGTGGTGTCCGTGTGTCTCCACAAACATCGTGAGAGAGGAAAGCGAGGCAGGGAGAGGAAACAGATTCTCAAGACCCGGACAAGCCGTGGGAAAATGGGGGTCCTGTCGAGGAAAAGCAGAAATGTCTCAGGACATTCCTTAGTGATTACACACTGCTGGACAAATCCAGACATTCTTCCAGTTATTTTGTCTCTGAAGACTTGAGCCGAATCCACACTGTGGGCCTTTCTGAATTGCACAAGTAGTCCGCAAGTGCGTGCTTTTCGGGTTTACTCACGACACCCTGCTATCAAACCAAGCAGCAGACCTTCTTTTCTTTTTGCAATTTAAAGATCTTTCCAAAGTAGCGCGTTGCTTTTCTTGCTCATTTCTTTTGAGCCATTGTTGCCGTGTTCCTCCGTCACGCTGCATCATTCGCACACTTGCTTGGTGAGCAGCTTCAGATTGACGAAGAGAAACTTTGGACAGATACACGAAAACGTTTCTAAGGAAGAAGAAGTCACGTTGGGCTTTTTCCTGTCAGGGGGTCACTCGCATAATTTGTTTGGCACAGTTTTTCTGCCCGATGCCCTTCGTGACGCAACCCACCGTCAAATACTTTGCTTCAGTCCCATCTTGAGGCATCTTGGTGCCACGTGTTCAAGTGAATTGAGGAGCTTCCTTTGGATCCGTGTTGTGATTGTGATTGGCCATTTGGTTGCGCTATTTTGGTACCCTGGACCTCTACTGAAGTCAGTTGAGGAGTATCATTTAGACAAAAGCAGGGCTTTGCCACCATCCTACAGAATCTCGACGCCGATGAACTATGTTGAAGTGAGTTGAAAATTCGGGCTTTGCCCCCGTCTTCAAGCATAACCATACTGAAGTCAGATGAGGAGCTTCATTTGGACAAAAGTAGGGCTTTGCTGATATTTTTAGGCATCTTGGTGCCAAGGAACTACGTAGAAGTGAGTTGGGGACTTACATTGAGGCAAAAGTAGTGCTGTGCTACCATCTTGTGGCATCTAAAGACAATGACTAACATTTTATTTGCGGATTTTCATTTTCATTACGGCAAGACGGAGACAATTTTGTTTTCAAATAGTAGGCCAAAAAAGCGGAGACACATTCTTTTTCCGACCTCGTAACCACCGACACGCAATTATTCAGCAAGCGAGCGAGATGTGGACATGTTGCCGTGAAGCGTGCCTTCCCGAGCACTGAAGATTAACGATCAATGCCTCACAGAGACAGGTAAGTATCCACCTCATATCCAAGGCACATCAAAAAGAAAGGAGTGAAGCAGGAGGAGGATATTGTGCGCGCATCTCAGGTTACATGTCCATGAGTGTCGACGGCATGGCCTGGGAGAGCGAGCGGCCTCCGGTGGAAAAACAAGCGTGTTCCTCCCGCGTCACAGCTAGCATGAATGAGAAACGGCTTTGAGGAACGCTCCATTGTCATCCTATCAGCGGCACTCTCGTTGTCTCCGTTCACACAGAAGTGTGCACAATCGTGTGTCTGAAGAAGGCCGAGGGGGGGTGAACGCTACTGGCCTGCAGCCCTGCAATTGGGTTGAGCAGTCTCCTCCCCTACGCCACAGACCTTGTACTTCCTCGTTTGTCTAGGTCACGCATCCTATTTTGCTTTTTTTTGTCAACAATTAATTTGCGGAGCCGCCCTCCTATATTTATCCCTTTCGCTCTCCGATTCTCCTTCACCTCTGGCTCTGTTAGCCTTGAGTCGATTTACATTTGGCCGATCACTGTTGTGAATAGAATAGAATAGAAATCCCTTTATTGTCATTGTACTCAAGTGTGCAACGAGATTAGAGGGCTCCCCTCTCCAGTGCAATACAACAATAATACAGATAAATATATCAATTAGATAAATAAATAAGACTGAATAGGGCATATAGAAACACATCACAATGCTGTTTGTTGTGCTGCATACCCCGGCGTGATAATGGACCGCCGGTGCTTTCAAGTGCAACATCTTCACATGTATGATGAGTTATGCGGTTGACCTTCACATCATCATGCATGTCGCTGTGCAAAAAAAAAAAAAAAAAAAAACCTTTCTGGAGCCCCTTGCACTTAACACCACTATAATGTGTTACAGTTCTCCATTGAAAATGTATTTTACGCTGAAGTCGTGTGTTTTATTTAGTCTGTATCATATCTGTGATCAGGAGACAACATGAATTTGAGTAATTGCAGTTGACTGCTGAAAATCTTAACTGAAATGCTGCGGAAGTAATCGAATTGTTGAATTGTCGTCGTCACAAAGCTACATTTCAACAAATCAATTATTCTCACAGCACTTGAAGGAGGAACGGTTTGAATCAGTCAAGAAGTGTGGAAGGCGGCGAGAAATGAGTTCAATTTCTCTGATTATGAGATTTTAGGAATATGATGAATAGTCCCCAAAATGAATGAGCTGATCAGTTTGAAGTCGGAACGCTTTAAACCAGGCAAGACATGTGGAAAATATCTCTTCATTTGTGAATTTTATTGTGGAATTTGGGCAGAAAGATAAACCGTTTCAAGATGTCTTGAATGAGCTGAACAGTTTGAAGTTGGAATGGTTTGAATGGTGTGGGAAATGTAGAAGGTGGGGGGTCAAAATGTCAAACGGGTCACAATTTGTTTTTTTGTTTTTTCTCGATAATTTGGGAATTTCTTTCATGTGATAAATAGTTTGCCAAATATACTAAATGTCTTGAATTTGCTGACGTTGGATTGTCTTTAATCAGTTGAGAAATGTGGGAGGAAGTCCATATTTAAAAATTCTGCGTTCTTTTCGGAATGTTGCCAGGGAAAATGTGGAAAAATGAAAAGTGTTGGAATTTTTGCAATGTGGAAACTTTGTTTTCAAGATTTGGAAGATGAGAGGATGAGTTACATTTGGAACATGTCTCCATTCATTTGAACTGATTATTTTTTTCATGGAAAATGTGGAAAAACTAGAAATGCCGAAGGCGTATTGACAAACATGTCAATCGGCACCGAAATGTTTTAATTAAAAGTAGACTAATAATGAATGCGCAAATGTTATCCAAGGTTTCCTTCCAAATTAGAGCCGAGTTTGAGTATGCAAATCAAATGAAGGCTGCTCATCCAGGATTTACAGCGATGACAGGATCCAACAGTGCTTTTCAAAACAATTATTCTAATTGATCTAATTGAACTTGTTGAAACCGGATTTAATCGTCCCCCTGACTTGGCAAACAACTTCTGGAGTGCAAATTAAAGACGGAGCGGCTTCTAAATTGGAAAACCGAGACTGTGGTAGATAAAAGTGTGAACTACACCGCCCTCTAGTGGCTTTAAATATTACCGCGATCACAATGACGTCATCATCTGAACGGTGCTCAGTGTAAGATATTAATCAAAATACAAATACAATACAAAATAACTTCACATTAGCATGCTTTTCCAATCTCCGAAAATGTTTATCCTTCGTTGCAATTTTAATGTCATGCGTGAAATGAATGGCTATACATTTTTTTAACCATCAATCTGTTGAAAATATAAAATATATTGACCTTGTTTACATAATTAGTTTTAACAGCAACTCTTAACATAAATCAGAAATGGTAACATTGTCGGTAAAGAAAACACGTTAAAAGTGTCCTCCATTTGTCGCATTTTGATGAAGCTGTTCCAATCACGTTACATATTTGAGAAGCTAAAAAAAGGGGGGGGGACGTATTGTACGACATGTGTCTTTAAGCTTCAGTGCAAAAAATGTATTATCAAGGCTAATTGAATAGCCTCGACCGCAGCGTACATTGGACATGTTTTATTTTTAATGTGCTCATGAAGTAATTACGTTGTACATGCTGTTGCACTTCAAAATGGGGCTTTGATGTGAAAGTATTTATGTCCTTGTGTCAAAGCACTCCTGCTCAACAGCAATAAAACGTTTACCTGTGACTATTAGAATCAACACCATAAACGTGGTTGACTAAATGGAAGATTACACAATTAATCTTTTTTTTCTTACTATTTTATCAGGGGAGCAGCATGTTCAAGTTCACGGTTTATAGACACCAATATAAAACACAAATACAATTTACAATCAATCAAATATATTCTTTTTAAATCGGAATCCCCGGAAGCTATCTATGGCTTATAAGCAAGGCCCAGTTATTTAAAAAAGAAAATGATCATTTACAATTCCAACCAATGAATCAGAATCAGACCCAAATGAACACGATTTAATAAGACATATCATTTCATCATTTTCGTTGAAGTCTCTTTTTGGAAATTGATCCAGACTCTTTTATATTGCTATCAATCTCATTCCAAATTTTTGGACCTTTGGTTACATTTCAATTTCCTTTTCTTTCCCTTTAAAAGTTCTTTTCACCTTTTCTTGTGTTCATGAGTGGCAACATGAATTGGTATGAGATGACAAAGTCTATCATTGAGTCCAAATACGACATGGTACATAACTCAGGCATTGTGAAAAGTTTCAGAAGCTTTTACCGATCAAAAAAAGCATTAAATTTGCTCCATGATCTAACTCAAATCACTTTCTTTTTTCCACAAAAATAACTTGATGTCTGTGGCTTAGTTAATAATATGAATTATTAATGATACAAATTCCTTGTATTCATTTATATGTGAAGACACTGATCATGTTTTGCTCAGTTGCTAAAACACATTTTAAACCCTCCACCCACTTTTTTCAAAACACTAAACACAAATCCCACATTTTTACTGCATTTACAGAACTCCTGACTTTGCGATTGCAATTTCAAGTCCACCTCAAAGGTGTTCAAAAACAAAACAATGAGTTCACGCAAGATAAACACACACAGAGTAGTTGAGTCACGATGAGATCAACTTTTCTTGAAGAACTTACGCAACTTGAATGTCTGGTTGGTTGTGGCTGACATTACTTTTACGGTAGTGTTGCTCATTGTTTCCGGGAGAATGGTTTTGAAAACAACGACCTACGTGTGTACCATCTCCTCGTGACTGACCAATTTGCGGAACACACGTCATACTTTGATCCGCTCTATGTAAACATTTGAAGCTTGTAGACCGAGACGTCGTCTTCACAGACTCGGCAAACTGAGGAGGATTGCAGTTGTCCGATCTGTTTCAAGGTCTTTCGAGCTCCTGTCATGCTCCCGTTCGATCACGGGTCCTGTTGTGCAAGTGTGCGGATGCGGCACCGGTGGAAGCAGAAAGGAGATCCATCGCGTCCAGTCTTGAGAAGGCGGAGCTCAATGCAACTTGCCACTGAACAACGCGTGTGAGACCTTCCCTCACGCCTCAGTGGAGTCAGAGGCCATCTGACAGTTGCACAAGAAAAAAAAGGAGCTCTTCTTCTCAGACCATGACGAGTCTGTGTGCCTCATTTACAAAGATGCAAAAATCCACAATGGCCACAGATTCTGTGCCCTCGATGACCACGCAGAGAAACTCCAGAAAGCTCCGCAGGACGTGAGGACAAGAGTGGAAGTGAGAGAAAGTGCATCAAGGTCCAGAAAGCAATTTTGAGGAGCTTCATCACTTTCCAAATCTGAGGAGAAGGCCAAGTCGTCTGCTCTGAGGATGGAGAAGAAGAAGAGTCACATGATGACAAAAAAAGATTGAAACTCTCAGCAGCTCAATGGGTGCTCGCTCAGACATGGTCAGAATCCTCCCATTTGTATTCTTTAACTTTTGACTCAACATGAGACTGTCACTGTTCTGCTGTTCTTTTTTGGTTTGTATTGTAAATGTTTTTATATGTTTTGATGTGTGTTCTAATTACCTGCTAATTTATATTAAACCATATGGAAAGCGCTTTGTTACACCTCCAGCTGTTGTGAAATGCACTATAAAAATAAAGTTGTATTGTATTGTAATCAACTGTTTTCAAGCATGCTGGGAAGTGCATCGCTACTCGGTAGGAATAATATGTTGCATTTTCTTGGGCAAAAATGTAACAGGTCAGTGCAAGGCCGCAGGTTGAGTCCGCAAAGTGTGCCCCAAAGTGCAAATAAATTATTTGAAGTCAAGACCTGGCCCATGATATGTTGTTTTCTCCCCAACAGCAGAGGTTTCTTGCACATGTGACATGTCCCTCCTCATCAACCGCTCGCCACATCCAAAATGGCGAACCCTACGTGTGATCTTTCCACTTATATTTGTAATCTATAACACCATAGACTTGCCTGCTATTTATGCCGTGCCATGTGACTTCCTGGCTCTGTGCTATCACAACAACTCCGCTCGTTGGCACGCCGATTTGCTTTTACCA
Organism: Idiotropiscis lumnitzeri; assembly: GCF_059441095.1. NCBI lineage: Eukaryota > Metazoa > Chordata > Actinopteri > Syngnathiformes > Syngnathidae > Idiotropiscis > Idiotropiscis lumnitzeri. The sequence continues at coordinate 29,990,851 of NC_142395.1, read as the reverse complement.
GGAAATCCGAGGTGAGGCTTGTCCCTTCTGTTTATTATCGTGCTTGTATTTGTCAATGATAATAAGTCGAAAGGGGACGACTATTCCATAAGGATTTATTTGCTCGATCAAAAAAAAATAAACAAAACAAAACAACCTTTGGTTTTCTCGTGTCAGCGCCATGCTAAGCTAATCTGTAATCAGTTGTCATGTACACATAGCTTTACTTACGAGCTCCTCCTTTGAAGCTTTTTATACCATTTCAAAGCAGAAATATTAGCGAAAGTCTTGCGTCCTCATTGATCTCATCATCAGGCTCAAAGAGTTGCTATACAATTGTAATTTAACGAGCAATTTTGAGTGCTCAAGTTTGTTATGAGGCCTGTTGAGACGCACGGTCTTTTCTCTTTTTAATGGCAACGTGTCGAGAGAAAATCACTGAGCAGTTATTCGATATCCTTGATGTCGTTGGCGTCGGGCCGCAAAAAAATGAGTCACTTTTCAGGATTGCACGTTTGTCAACCATAATCGTTGCATCATCAAAGCGATCAAACCATTTTGCAACACTTTAGCTTGGTCTCTAATATGTAAAAATAAATAAATGAATAAAATTACAACCACAAGTGTGGGCTAACCAGTAGTATAGGTTCTTGAAAATATATGAAATTGCCCAAATTGTGACTTGCGAAGTTTTCCTCCTGAAGTCGGTGACATCTACTCGTACGGCCTTCAATTGGACATCAATGATATTGATTAAGCAATTTGAGCACTTTTTCAATATTGTCCATCTTGAAGAGATCATTCGGTCCGGATGGTCCTTTTTTCCCCAACAAGCAATATTTTTTTTAATCTTATCGGCTTGCATTTTCAATTTCATCAATTTGATTTGGAGAAATTGGGAAGTAACTTGTCTCAAAATGGCCCTTCCAAGTCAACAATATAGCCACGCCCTCCACCCCATGTTTTGGTAGGACTCGGGAAAGGAACTACACTAAAATGTGTAAAAACTGGGGTCAGTCGCCTCCAAAATGTATGTGGACATCTTTTACTTATGTCCTTTTTTAATGTAACACGAGTTAGACTCTGCATGACTGATTTATGAGCATCTTCCATGCAATCTCGCTAATGCCGGATGTGTTTTTGTTGCTAAGGCACCAAGATATGCTAACACAATGCATTTTGGGAGGCTTTTCATAAGCCACATTGTTTGTAGGTTGTTTATATTTTAATTTCAATTTCTAAGCGCTAGCGCGATGTACTTCTACTTGGTGGCGATTGGTCACCGTTTTCAGACACTAGGTGACAACAGAATGAGACAAACCAAGCCAGGAAAAACCAAAACGTTCCTCCTTACTTCCCTGATGCAGTCTGTCTGATATGTCCGTCAAGTAGTCCCCTCCCAGTTTGGGGGAGTTCCAACTTGTGCTAAAATTGTCCCCCCCTCCAAAAAAAAAGAAGAAGCTACAAGTAGTAAATATGCATCAAGCGCTAGTCTCCTCCAGGACCTTTATCTAAACGAGATGAATATTTAAGTAGCAGGCCGTCCTCTCGTCTTGCCAACTATTAAATGACCGCCTATCGTTGCGATATCACCTATCGTAAAGCGTCATGGTCTAAAGGGCATCAAAGCATTTAAAGGCCCTGACTGTTTGAAAAGTAGACAGTTGGGAGAATGCCACTTGCGCAATCCCATCCTTACGTTGTGTCAAAGGTTTGCCCCCCCAAAGGCTCCAACAGTGTTTTTGATTTGTTCGTGGAAAAATGTATTTAAATCCGTCATCGTGTTATTTATTTTTTTTGGGGGGGGGTGTGGGGGTGCTTGAGACCCGGTGCGGTTACTTGCTCTAAAGTAGTCATTAACATTCTCTATTCGTCTCGATGTTATTAGTTACTGTGCCACAGACTAACGATTGTTATTGGTCTGGTGAGACCAGTGATTGTGCCTCAAAACCCTCCCAGTTCATAGGAGAGTTCCGGCGCCCTCTTCCTGCTTCAAGGTCCGAATAGTCCAACTTCCCAGCTTCCTCGAATGCAGCACAATACTATTGTTGTCTCTCCGGCATAGTTGGTTTGAAGTTAAATTTGGGCCATTGCCGGTGAAGGCTGCGGTCGTGTCCCCTCTCCCGCCGGCTGGCGTTGGCCGTTGGGGCTTCTCCAACACGGCTTGCAGCTGACTGTCATTGCTGTGGGCAGCGCCGCCATCCTCACTTGTTACCCTGGCTCGTTGTTAGCGCGGCTTGTGTGTGCTGCCCAATGAGCCGCAATTGATGCGTGCTCCAGGCACTGAGGCTTGCTGCACAGGGGCAGATCTCATTTGTTGCTTTGGAAGACTACGGCCTCCCCTAGACAGCTGCCGTCCTTTCACCCTATGCGCTCAAAATGTTGTGGCGTGTCTGCTACGATAACCGGTCCCGCCATGAAGAGGGTGACAAGAGAGCAACAGCTGGCCTCAGCAATGGAGCGTTTTCACGCGACGTTGGCAGAGGTGAGGTCCCTCTTGCAAGAACCTCAACCTCCTCTTTCTACGCAGGTGGCTGGACCGTCCACCCGCCCACAGTGGCGCTCGCTCGGGATGTCATTTCATCGGTGCCGCTTCAGCGTCTCATTTCCGTGACGTTGAGGAGGGGCCGGCATCCATGATTTTCGAACCAGACCAAGGCGGGGATGGCTCAGGCTATCTTGCGTAGTTCTTTAGAGCTCCTGCTTTTAGAAGTTCCACAGCCGCCTATTTCAGGAGCAGCTCCCTTGTCAGTGTCTCTCTGTTCCATTCCGAGAGATACTGGGCTCTCTCCCAGGTTTCGGTGGACGGCTGAGCTTTGGCGGTAATGCGTGACGCCACGAGTGCCGGCTTGGATGGAATGCCTGACGTTGAGTTTGTTATTGCGTCCCCTGAGCGGACTCTTTGGCCAGCTGTGCAATGTCCTCAACCTCCGTGTCGGGTTGCTGATGACCTTCTGGCAAGGTCCTGTAACGCCGGTGCACGTGCACATCATATTAATAACCCCTGGCTCGTCTTGTGTTTGCAATCAATCCATCCATCCATTGGGGCGTCTTGGACACTGCTGCATCGTTTTCTGACCCAGCTCTGCAAAAGCAAAGAAACGTGGACCAACCATGCCCTCCTGGTCCAGACGCTGGCGCGGAATCCTCAAGTGAAATAGTCGGTCGTGTTCCTTTGGAACCAGGCAGAGCATTTTGGTTCTGCTCGCAGTGGGGCACTGGCGAGAACCGTTTGCGTCTGTGAAACTCGGCAGCCCCTCTTGGGCCTTTATCTGAGCTTGTCAACAGAGTTTCTCATTCTAAAATAAAACGCATTTCCCGGGAATCCGGCAAATATTGCGAAATGCATCTTCAAGCGTCAGAAATAAATCTTGCATATTCCATCCTCCTGGAACACTTCACGTTGAGTACATTTGGCGTTGGATTCCTTTTTCGAGGGCAGCTATTTACATTTGAAGTGTCGTAGTCCCGTGACTGCGTTCTCAGTGCTGAAGGTCCCGCCGTGCACACGCTCGCGTGCGCTTCATTTGGAACAACACACCACTCCTTGATTGCTTGATGGGCACGCGTGCCGCTTAAGGGCCTTGACCAGAAGGTTTTTGTTTTTTTTTGACGTCACCAGGTAAAATACAGCCCACTTTTGAAAACATTATTTACACAACAATTCCTTTGCTTTGATTATGGATCAGGTGAAATGCAAAAGAAGCACTTTGAATTAGGGGTGTCCTGATGTGATATTTGTCTCGGATATCGGTGGCCAAGAAAGGGCGTAACAATAGCAAATTGCTCGAATTTGCAGTTTGTACATTTGGATCTTCTGCGGTCTTAAGTAGAGTTACAATACGCAAAAGCTCGAAGGGGGCTGAGCCCAAAAAATTGGAAGTTGTCATTTAAAAAAACAAAAACTGAAATGGGTTATCACTTGATGAAAAGTTTAAGGACACAAGCTATAAAATGCCAAATCTCCTCAAAATATATTTAGTTCTTCTCTAAAGTTGCTATGCGTTATGGCATGGATGTGAAATGTGTTGAAAATGTTGCCATCAAAGTGAAAGGTGTATTTTTCAACACTTGTGTGTTTTTCAAGCTGAACTAATGAAGTCATTTACTACCAGCAGAGTTAAAAAAAAAAAAGGATATTTGACGTCTTTCATCGTCAATGGCAGTAAATGAGTTAGTTACGGAAGTCCAACAAGGTTGAAGGGGTTTCCATCTGGGCGGAGAAGGTAAAAAAAAAAAAAAAAAATCCGTATGACGCTGGTTGATTGAAATTACAGGTGTCATTTTTTTGGATTGTTCTTTCCAGCTGTGCATGGTCGGACCAATTTGCTCTGGAGACGGAGAGCAAAATCCAATCCGGTTTAATGGCACGCAAGAAACTTGTCAACTCTTTACTCTTTTAATTGTGATCTAGTTGGTGTTGAGGGCTGACATCTTTTCTGGATGGAAAGAATGTATGAATGAATCTTTGTTTGCGGTGCTTTCCCACGAGATTTGTGACACTCGGAAGTTCTTTTGTCAACCAGAACAGGTTGAGACGGTCCATGCCCCGCCTTGACGCGTTCCGTCTCGTCTCTGTCAGTAATTGTGGCGTGGCGTCTTTGGCTTGCTCAACAGGGAGCCAGAATGGACTCCAGGTCTCTCCGACTTCCCTTTTGCCTGTCCACGTCTAGTCCCAGAGCGTCCTCGTCCTCGTCCTCATCCTCGTCCTCGACGTCAATGGGCCCCGGCAGGTGGTACAGCCGCGAGACTCTGCCTCAACACGAGCGCTTCCCGAGAGCATCGACCGCTTACAAAGCCGATGTGGACCAAAAGGTACTCTTGGTGCGCTTGCTTTATGTTTCGCCAATGAGCATACGTCCAACTTGATTGGTCACTACTCGTGTCAAGTTGAAGACGGAGTGAACTGGCAGGCCAAATTTGGGCTGAATAATTCTCATTGTGATTTTTTGGGTTTGTATATGAAAAATGCGTTTATTTTCTTCATGCCACTCGTCTGCCAAAAATCCCGTTTTCCAAATTGGAATGAATCGTTCTGCTTCAAACTGATGGTTCTCTCTCTTAATATTGACCATATCTCAGTCAGACTAAATGTTGTTAAAATCAGCATCTCTTTTTTTCAATGTATTTTTTTTATCGAGACAGATTTGAAATGTCAGACAAAAACCTCCCCTGTTGTGTTGTGCTGGTGCGTGACCCTGAGCACTTTACGGCCGTGGTTCTATTTTACTCCTGGCATCTACAATGGATGCTGCTCCAAAAACAAACGTATCATCACACATTTATGGGGCAAATCCGTCTTATCGGCTGGATTTTGGCCACACTTTTGAGATTTTGAGCTCATTTGCATATTCCAATTCCTAGAAAAAGTCCAAAAATGGCAGTGAATGAGTTAAGAATGGCGAGGGGACGTCATGACGAAGAAGACCAATGACATATGGATCAAACGCGCCAATTTGCAGTCCGGTTCCATCTTGAAGGCAGACGGCGACAGTTGGACCTTGCTTAATTCAGCTTTCCAATCAAATTCTTGAAAGGATCACGCTGTCAAATTGCAGTCGTGTGAGACGGGTTCAACGTTCTCGCCGCTTGCGTTCGGCGGGCGTCGCGAGAGTGTTGCGACGCGTGCATGTCAGTCGAGTGCCCCGCCGGCCCCCCATCACGGCTCTTTTTATAGAACATCCTAGATTCCTTGCCAGTTGGCGCGCGTGTTGTTGGTCAAGACTCCTCTCACAGGATTGTGTTGCAGATGGTCGGCGGGCGCGGGGTGTCACGTTGTTTCCAGAAGAACGCAGATTCGGTGCAAAGGCCCAACAACAAGCTTGTTTACGTCTTATTTGAGGGGCCGTGCGTGTGTTTTGAGACTTTGTGGACACGAAGTATAGCACAGAATTTACGGCAGTACTTTTTAGAGGTGGTACAGAATTCATTGATGACTCATCGATTTATCAAATGAATCCATTTAGAATCATCCGCAAGTCATTTCAACACTTAATTGAAAATGTCCCAATTCTTGCAATTGAAGCTTCTCAAAAGCATCATTGTCTGATGTCCGTCGTCGTTCGTGAAAGCAGACTCATTATCTTGTCCTGTGCTGGCGCCGATCCCGGCTGACTCCGGGCGAAAGGCGCATCGCACCCTGAACCGGTCGGCGGACCGGCACTGCGTGGGAACGCAGCCCACGCCGCCCGCGCACAAATCAGGCGAAGGCCATCCGTGACTCTCGTTGTCTTTGCGTTGAATCCAAAGAAAACGTTCAACATTTTTGCGCATTTTCCCACATCTTTCATCGGTCTGTGCACTTTCGGCGCCGTCAATTTGAAATGTCCCGTTTTTGAAGACAGGGGAATAAAAGTTTGTTTCAAATCCGATGAGCCATTGTTAAAATCCTTTTTTTCCTGCTCTGGTACTTTTGAATGCATTACCTCGGGATGTTTGATTAGTTATAATGCGGACATGTGGAAGGTTCCGATGACGTAAATGTCAAATGACTGGTCTCGGCGTTCAATACGAAGGAAGTGTTTTGCCATGTTGTTGAAGACTACCGCAAATGTTCTACTTGATAGAGGTCTCGCCTGCTGAGCTCGTCCAGAGACTACAGCAGCCCCGACCGCAGCGGCCGGAAATCGCTCACATCTTCCACCCGCTCTTATGAGCGTCCGTGGGCCGAATCATCCGTCGGCAGCAGGACTAAACTGGTACGAAAGCTTCCACAAGCTCTTGTTTTTGTGCGACAATTCACAAACTTCTTCTTGACCCCAAAATCGGCCGCCGTGTGTGTTGTGTTTTTCCGTGACGTGTTTTCTTGGCCAGCCGTCTGCAAGTCAAGGTTTGGCGTGTGTGTGTGTGTGTGTGTGTGCGCGCGCGGGGCCTCCCCCCCCCCCCTTCTTTACTGATTGGAGGCCTCCAGCTCAGCCCGCCAATCAGGCCAAAGTGGGGAGGGAGCGATTACTTTCCGATGTGCCTCCAGTGACCGTTTAAATGTGGAGTCGCGTCGCGTCACTCACTTTTTGGGTTGCTTTGTTTTGGTAGCGCTGTCGTTGGTGTCGTGCACTCTTTCTTTCTTTGCCATCCCCCTCACCCATCCATCCGTTTGTTCATTTAGCCACTATTCGGTCGCCAGAACATCTTTGGATTATTTACTTGTCAGTTCATTTGGGGGTGAGAGAGTGCACCCCATGTCTTGTTTTCGTGCGTTGCCGTTTGCCCCTCGGTCGTGTCTTCCACCACAATAGCGCAGCACACCGCTTTACTTTTATTCTGCTCTCTCCAAACATTGCAATCTGGAAGTTCCTTTTTTTTTTTTTTGCCACATCTTCATATTTCTGCAGACTGATGCGGAGGGGAGGTTTGGCCGTTCCGGTCAGTTGAGCGGCGCTGATGATGGAGACAATAAGCGGGCCAAACTGACAAACAGCGACAGGGGACTCTACTTAAAAACATCCGGCACCTCGTTTGCAGGATCCGCCTACTCCAGCAGTGGCTCTCGCAATTCCGGAGGTACCGAAAACCCGATTGAAGCCAAAGAATACTCAGCGGCCAGCACTCTTTGAAATGAGGAATTTCTAAAACAAAAAGTCCTCATTTTCACCCTTCACATTATTTTGCCGTCCGTTTTCAGTCTTTCTTGAATATGCCACCGTGATGGTTTTGAAATATCGTACGCGCCTACCACACTCATAATGCGAGCAGGAGCAGCAAGTTGAATGTAGTTGTGCTTCAATACCTCAACTTGACTTTTTTTATAGAGCACTTAAAATAAATCAATAAGCAAAAATCACACGTTTAAAACCGAGACAGTTCAAACAATAAATGAATAAGAAAGGAAATGCAGTAAGACGCCAAAGAATAAAAACAAATTTTAAAACGACACGGAGCCGAGGCTTGGCGGGAAGCCGTTCCGAAGCGAGGCGACGGAAAACGCTCGATCGCCTCCCGGCCGTCTTCGGCGCCTTCGGTAGCGTCTGGTCGGCAAAACTGAGGCACCAGACGGCGACGGAAAGGCGGAGGAGCTCACCGAGGCAAAGTAGACAAATTTTAGAATCTTAAAGTGACCCCGCAAATGAAGCGGGGCCAGAAAAAGAAAATGTACAGCGGTGGGTCAGAGTAACCCGATCAGATGCTGTCGGCACCTTCTTTTCTGATTCGCAGTCAGTGATCGGTTGCCACGGAATCTGGTGGGAATAAAATGGATGCACAAACAAAGCGGAACATGAACGGCAGCGACAAATATTTTCAAATTTTAGTAAATTGTTCAAGACCCAAAAAATAAACCTGCTGTCATGAAAATCTCCTAAGCGGAAATGCACAGAAACGCAAGACGGGACTCATCGGGAAGGTCCAGAAAGAAGAAAAGTTTTTGCAACAAAAGCCAAATGTTTCGTGCCGCGTTCGTCTCCCAGCAGGTGTGAAAGAGAAACGCAGCGAGTCGTCGTGGAACCCGAGCCATTTTCTGTCACGCTCGTCACCTTCCTGCTCAAAGACGTCGTCGTCCAGCAGAGACGCGGCCACGCCCAATGAGCCCGGTGTGTCGGGGCTGCGCGAGCGAAGGGCGAGAATCCAGGAATTGACGTCTTCGTTGTGTGCGTACTTTTTGCCAACACTCGGAGGACTTGCTTGTTTGTTTGCTTTTTATTTATTTATTTATTTTCTTGTCGCCGCTCTCAGATCAGACAGACCGTCTGAGTTCCTCGTACGCCCAGGGTGCCCGACCCAAAGACTCGGCCTACTCGTCTTGCTCGTCCACCGCGGAGCGAGCAAGCTCCCCGGGCGGTCACACGGCTTCCACCTCCTCCGCAAATCGCTTCTCCGCACCTCGCGACTACAACACCAGACCCTCGGCGCGCTTCGTGAACGCCTCGTCCAGCTATGACTGGTTTCAGGAGCAGCCTTCCTCCCGCAGGCGGGACGCCCCGCTCCCTCCGAGACCCGCCCCCGAAGGTGGCGACCCCCAATGGCGTACCTCCACGCGCCATCTCTTATCCCGCCTCTTCTCGTCCCGCGCCAACCAAGACTCGCCATCCTCCAGTAGCTCATCCAGCGTCCGCTCGTTTGATGACGACAGTCTGTCTTTGGACAGCGACGAGGGCGCCCGGATGTCCGCGGATGCGGAGCTGGCCTCTCACAAGTGGAAAGCAAATCACGCTGGGAGCGGGCAGCGCCGAGCGGACCTCTCCCCGATTTGGGAGAATAAAGACCGCGGCGTGGCTGGATCCCGAGCGCCGATGCCGAGAGAGCCTGAAGTGGCGAGCGGCGAGGCGGCCGCTGGCGGGAACTCCTGGCTCGCTTCCTCCCTGCGGAGTCGCTGCCCTCCTCTCCTCTCTCGTCTTCGAAGACATGCGCAGGACGAGAGCGCGCGCCCGTCTGCCGGTCCTACCCGTCCTCAGCACGTGCTGAGAAGATGGGATGACCTCGAACTGAGAGCGCCTCCGAATGACGACGACGACGACGATGAAGAGGAGCGAGGGGCCGTGGGTTTGAATCGCTACAGGACCGCCCGTCCTCGCAGGCAAGAAGAAGACAAGTTCCCCCAAATGGAGGAAACTTTAGTGGGCTTGGCACAGCGCCGCAGGGGAGCTGCACTCCAAAACGGAGCCACGGCAACTGAAGGTGGTGCCGAGAGGACGCCGGACGTGTCGGCGAGCAAACAGGAGAAGCTTCGCATTATTAAGGAGAGGTAATTGACGTCCGTTCTTCCATTTGACTTGATTTGCCCGGACGATTTTATTTTTTGGAACTAGCTTGCGTCGTTCAAAGCGCATCCCGGCCCATGTGCGCTGTGTACGGAAAGCCGGTTGGGTCATCGACGGGAAACCGGCAAGCTTGTTTTATTTGTAGCGCACTAAATGGTGGAAATAGAAAAGCGCAAACGATTACGAGAGCGGCATGACAAATGAGGAGAGACGCGACGCAATTCTCAAACGACTCGCACGCTCTTTGTCGTCATCGGTAAGACAATTTGGCGCACCTCAAAAGGACAAAAAGGAAAGCCGTTTTGAATCATAACCTTGTCATTTGTGTTTTCTTTAAACGAGGGGCGAATGATTACAATTGGACGGATTGGATGTTTTTTTGAAAAAGTTGGTCAGGAGTGTGTGGTCACACAGAAGACAGAAAGAAAGCGCAAGTGATGCTCTTGTTCTCTCTGCTAGGCTGCTGCTGGAAGATTCCGACGAGGACGAAGGCGACCTGTGCCGAATTTGCCAGATGGGGGCCGAGTCGGCATCCGACCCCTTGATTCAACCTTGCCGATGCACGGGAAGTCTGCAGTACGTCCATCAGGACTGCATCAAGAGGTGGCTCTGCTCCAAAATTGGTTCAGGTGTGTCGCCTTGTCCCCCAAGCTCAGTTGCTTTCTTTTCATTGTTCCGGTGGTGCCAAGTCACAAAGTCGACGTTTCGGGTGTCCGCACGTTACATTCGGAAACTTTTTAACCATGCAACGTAAGACGAGACGTTCGGCCCAAACTAAGCCAGTCAAAACGAGACTGCGCCGCAAGTTGTGACGGGGCAATCGGCGAGTCTCAAGAAAGCTGGCGCTCGCCGGACGGCCTGCTTTTTGTCAAACGATGTTGTCCGTCATCTGCGTTTCGGTTCAAGTATTGCCTGACGTGGCTGCTCCTCCACTTGCCGGACACGTTGAAGTGGCATCGAGTGTAATTGTCACGTCACGACACAAATATTTGTCGCGCGGAAGCCCCGAGCGTTGACCAGCGTGTTGTTTTTTTTTTTGTATGGCTCACGTGCTCCACCTTAACAACAACGAGTGAAACCTTTGCCACTTGTGTCGTTGAAGGCACGAACATGGAGGCCATCACCAATTGTGAACTCTGCAAGGAGAAGTTGCGCTTGAACATCGACAACTTTGATGTGCAGCAGCTTTACCGGACGCACACGCAGGTAAGGAGCGCCTTTTGGTGCCCATGTCAACGGAGGCCTTTTTGGGAATTGCGCTGAGACGTCTCGTCTCGCTCCACAGTTTAAATATGACGACTTCATCAGCAGTGGTCTCTATCTGGTGGTCCTGTTGCATTTTTTTGAACAGAGGTTCGCCGATGTCTTGGGGGCCATCGACTCCGCTGGGGTGAGTGGACTCGACTTTCGGTCTGCGAAAAAAGCGAACGTGGACTCATGATGACGGTTGTTTACGACCAATGTTCATTTTTGTGAACGTCGGTGCTTCTCAGCTGAATAGCATCATTGCCTACGTCTTCATGAAGTGTTTACGCCGCAGGGGTGTCAAACTCCAGTCCTCGAGGGCCGGTGTCCTGCATGTTTTCCATCTCTCCCAGCTGCAACCCACCTGATTCAAATGAGCAGGATACTTATCAGGCTTCTTCAGAGCTTGCTGATGAGCTGATCATTTGAATCAGGTGGGTTGCAGCCGGGAGAGATTGAAAGCATGCAGGAAAGCGGCCCTCCAGGACTGGATCTTGACACCCCTGTACGGAGAACAAGAAAAAAACAAAACCAAGTCGTCTGGTCTCAATTGAACCTTTGCAGCCGAGTTGAGAATCGACGCAGACTTCAAAGGAAGGGAAAGAGTTTTGAGCGAGCGCATCGGTGGCTTGATAAGAAGTGAAATCGGACTTGGTCGATGATGCTATCGGGCTAATGTCAAGAAAAAGTGGAGTGACGCACAAATGAATCCGAGAGAAGGAAGTGACGTTTGGAACGGGCCAGATCGCAACCGAGAGAAAACCCGCGGCGGCTTCTGAAGATTGCCGTCCGCCGAGGAACATGACTTGGGTGAGGCGCTCTTGCAAAAAGGAGCGTGTGAACAAGATGGCGCTGAAACTGCCAAAGGAGATGCGACCAATAATTAAATGCACACTCAGACGATTTGTCTTTAGTCAAGAGCACTTGGAAACAAGAAGTTTTGGAGGCTTTTTCTTTGTTTTGTGCTGAGAAATGGAGTGTTGCTCATGGGTACGAAGATTTTTGTAGAAAAGAGCATAGAATCTGATTTCAAACAACTGGACATTTTCTAATCTGAAAGTTCCATCGACTCCATATTAGTGGCAGGCTCGGCAAAAAATGACAACTTGTTCATCACTGAAGGCACGCGACACCAAATTTGGACCTTCTGTCAATGAAAGTTGGGCCATGTAACGTGCGTTCACTGTATTGTTTTGTTTTGAAAAGAGCAAATTGTTCCCTCTTCCCATCCAGTCGTTTAACCTGGTGAGAATTCTTCCAGAGCACATGGACAACGTTGAAAGTATGTCCCGTCCTCTCCACTCACGAGTCACAAACATCGGCATGCGTATGGAAATCCCTTTGAGCCACTTTCCCTGCCTCGATATCCACGTACCAGCCGGTGAAAAAAGCCGTTGCGAGTTGTCCGGGTCGTGAGGCCAAATTGCGTTTGAAGTACGCGCTCCTTCAGCCGGATATGGGGAAAATGCTCAAAGGGCTTTCGACTTGTCCGCGCGCGGCTTTGCCAAGGCGCACTTCACCGACTTGACTTTGTTGTTGCCGCAGATCCTCGTGAGGAAACAAACGATGAGGAACAAGATGGCCGTCCTTCGATCGACTTCTCCGACTTGGACGACGATCTCGACGAGGAATACTGAATCATCGTGAGACTCATCCGCTTGCGGCGAATGGAAAGCTGCTCCAGCATTTCTTCCATATCCTTGATGTCGTCGCTGTCGGGCACAATCCTCACTTTTACAAATTCACTTTTCGGATTGGGAATTTTTTTTTTTTTTTTTTAATTAAACAAAACTGGTAGCAAACCGCACACATTGACATTATACCTTTTACCTGCCGTTGCACATGCCACACTTCCACCCTGAAATTCTCTTCAATCCCGAATATGCTGGGGAAAAAAACCGCATCTAACAAAAAAAATGAGGCCAAACTGCACACGAGTTGACAACGTTCCAATTGTACGACTTGACATCGAGCACAAGCGTCTCAAACGCTGGTGGTTGAGGGCCACTTTCTTGCGTGTTTTCCACCTCATTCAAATGAGCTTGCTGAGGAATCGGGGACAGACGCAAAGCGGCCCCCGGCGCTCGCCGTTTGAGACGCCCGAAGCGTTCGGTGGCGGCGGCGGCGGCGGTACCAGTTCTCTAATTTACCTACTAGTGTGCTGAAATGTCGCTCGTAAGACACAAACGTTCTAGTAGTGCACCAAACTGTCACGAGTGAGGACAAAGGGTGTCCTCGTGCCAGCGCATGGACCTCAAAGGCTGGATGGCAAAGATATGGAATAAATACTTGATTGCCGACACTGCAAACGTTTACCGATAAGCAACAACTGAATTGCCGTGTGAAATTTGTTGCTCAAGCACGTTGTTTTGTTTGGATGCGAGTGCACTTTATTATACAAATGCAACCACAAGTGCTTTAATGTTGGAAGGTTTTGTTTTTGATTTTGTCTGCTTTTCCAGCTGTCATTGTCATGTCGGTGTTCCAAAAAAATATGTTGAAGCATAAATTGAGTTGAACATGTTTAATTATTGAAATAAAGACAATTTTGAAAAGCTACCTTGCTCTCTGCCTTTCGTCGTGTTACCGTGGAGCTCTCACAGCTCATATTTATACAGTGCGTGTGTAAAGCTTTAAATACAGTTCAATATTTAAACTCTGGTTTATTTGCGTCAAAGCTAATTTGCATTTGCAAAGCCAAATCCAAGCACTGTCCATATTTAGCACCTCCCAGAACAAAACACGCTGCTTAGGTTATCATTGCCTTGCGGACCAACACTGCTGAAGTGTGCTGCTTGTTGGCACCACTAAAGTTCTGTGCAAGTTTTGAGAAATGTTTCAGAGAATGAGGCCTGTAAAGACGACTGTTCAGAGCGTACTCAAAGATCAAAGAAAGCTATTAGACTCTACTTCGTATTAATTACAAGATGATCGTCAATGTTCACAAAAAGTAGTTGAAATGTGATTCATCGCAATTAATTAGGTCACTTTTTTGGCGATGAGTTAATGTAATCGCTTGACAGCAATAAAACAAAAAGGAGATGACCTTGTCGTTCCAATACTTTTGGAGGGGACTGTCTTTAGTTAAAAGTCAAGTATTTGGAGGGATAAACATTTTATTACTGCAGTCAGGCCATCCTCCACTCGCAAAGACGAAGTTGAGCCAGCCTCCACTCTTATTTTCAATACTGTGCAACACGGTGCATTACGGTAATGCGCCGAAAGCGCTTGTTGATGGCCACCTTCAAAATAAAAGCTGTGAAACTCAAGTATGCACGTCAGTGGTTCGGATTTAAAATAACGTTATTAAACTTTTCTTTTCACCCAGGCGGAATGCAAACTGACTCAGAATTGTACCAAGAAATGTTCTGAATTGCGAGAGAAATTAATGTTTACTGTGCATCAATGGCTGATATTACAACTGAATTAAAAATAATAATTAAAAAGTAAGTTTTCGTTATCCCGCAACCAGACAAGGGCTAGACACTTGGCCACCCCAGGTATCCAACCAACGTACTTTCATCAAACTCTGATGTGGCATTTCAAAATAAAAGGCCAAAGAAAAATACCAAAATTTGATAATTACCCCCGAATTTGAAAAATCATTCAAAATTAAGTTTTCGTTATTCCGCAACCAGACAAGCGCTGGGCTGCACTTGACCACCACAGGTATCCAACCAAAGTACTTTGAATGAAATCTGATGTGTCATTTCAAAATAAAAGGCATGAGAAATCTCAAAATTTGACCTTTACACACGATTTCGAAAATGTATTAAAAATTAAGTTTTCATTATCCCGCAAACAGACGAGCGCTGGGGCACACTAGGCCACCCAAGGTATCCAACCAAAGTACTTTGAATGAAATCTGATGTGGCATTTCAAAATAAAAGGCCAAAGAAATATCAATGTTTGAACTTTACACTCGATTATGAAAAATCATAAAAAATTACGTTTTCGTTATCCCACAACCAGACCGGTACTGGGGCACACTAGGCCACCCAAGGTATCCAACCAAAGTACTTTCATCAAAATCTGATGTGGCATTTCACAATAAAAGGCCAAAGAAAAAATCAAAATTTGATAATTACCCCCGAATTTGAAAAATCATGAAAAATTACGCTTTTGTAATCCCAGAATCAGACTGCTCCTGGGGCACACTCGGCCACTCCGGGTATCCAACCAAGTTAAATTCATTAAAATCTGATGTGGCCTTTCAAAATAAAAGGAAGAAGAAATCCCAAAATGTTTCATTTACACCCGAAAGTTGAGATTTCTTCCGCATTTTATTTGGAAATGCCACATCAGATTTTGATGAAAGTACCTTGGTTGGATACCTTGGGTGGCCTAGTGTGCCTCGGCAGTAGTCTGGTTGCGGGATAACAAAAACTTAATTTTTAATGAATTTTTTAAATCGGGTGTGAAGGTCAATGTTACGGCCCTGGGCTAGGGCCCACCTACAAGGCCACGCCCTTTAGTTGTAAAGTCAATGGACTTGTGCCTCATCGCTGGACTGCTTTCCCGCTCGTTCCCTATTGGTGGACTGCTTTCCCGCTCGTTCCCTATTGGTGGACTGCTTTGCCTGCTCGTTACACATGGACGTCCCCATCAACGAGCTCCACCTGTGCAGCTGGGACCAATAAAAGGACCTCGGTCCAGCTGCTCAGGGCGGCTGGAACTTTACAGTTCAGTTCGCCTCGCTTGCGCTCGTGCTCGTTGTGTCTCTTGTTTGGACTTTTGTGAATTCTTGAGACACTCGCTTTTGTTATTTGTACTCATTTGTTAATACTGGTTGATTAAGATCCTTTGTTTAAAACCTACCTCTTTTCTTTACTAAAAATAAATTGTAAACTCTTTCCACACCAGCTTGGTTTATGTTACTTCCCTCCTTCCCTAGCAGAGCTGGTCGTAACAGTCAAATTTTGATATTTCTCCTGCCTTTTATTTTGAAATGCCACATCAGATTTCATTAAAAGTACCTTGATTGGATACCTGGGGTGGCCAAGTGTGCCCCAGTACCCGTCTGGTTGCGCGATAACGAAAACGTAATTTTTAATGATTTTTTCGAAATTTTGATATTTCTCATTCCTTTTATTTTGAAATGCCACATCAGATTTTGATGAAAGCACCTTGGTTGGATACCTGGGGTGGCCTTGTGTTCCTCGGCACCAGTCTGGTTGCGGGATAACGAAAACTTAATTTTGAATTATTCTTTTATCAAATCAGTTGTTATATCAGCCACAGTTGATCCACAGTTAACATTGATTTCTCTTTCTTTCTCGATTCATAACATTTCTTGGTGCAATTCCGAGTCAGTTTGCATTCCCCCTGGGTGAAAAGAGAAGTTTAATAACATCAAATCCAAACCATTTAAATCCAAACCACTGACGTGCATACTTGAGTTTCACTGCTTTGATTTTGAAGGTGGCCACCAACAAGCGCTTTCGGCGCATTACCGTAATGCACCGTGTTGCACAGTATTGAGAATAAGAGTGGCGGCTGGCTTGACTTCGTCTTTGCGAGTGGAGGCTGGCCTGACTGCAGTATTTTATTGGAGGGAGTACCTGATTTTTAGAAAAACAAAGTCTGCTGTACAACTTAGAAACCAACTTTACAGTTAAACACAAAAGGCATGGTCAGGTTTGACATTCAACAACTGAAGCATCTTTGGTTTATTTGCAAAGCAAATCCACATGTACAAAGCATGTCCAGCAAACGCGTGCGCACAATATCAACCCTCCAAATGTGTCTTCCAGGTGGCGCTGCTCAGTTAAAGTGCGTTCTTGCTCAGTGACCAAGTTCATTAATAAGTCCGAGCTGACAAGGCAGCAATTTTGGACGCTTGTCTGAGTCGCCCTCTGCTGGCCAACTACTGTACTTGCAGTTAATTATAAACATGCGTTCCTCGTTGCCCATCTGGTCGTTTGTTCAACGTAACAAAAGCTATTCCAGTGACGTGACCGCTCCCATTTCTTTGCAGGACATCCAAAAAGGCACAGTAAAGCACAAAAAGTCTTTGTTTGTCTTCTTTAAAAGGCACAAACTTTAGAATTAAAATAACAATTGAGCTCCTTCAATCTATTCCTTCAGACGATCGCAAATTAACAGGACATTTTAGTAAAAAGGAAAACAAATTTTACAACGTGAGTGTTCATCAGTGCAATGGAACCTGCCCAGGCAGAGAAATTAGATTTTGTACACACGATTTAAAAAAAAAAACAAAAAAAAAAACCTCAATTTGGGGAAAAGAAAAGTCGGCATCTAACGAATGCCAAGAACAAATGAACTTTTTGGCGCAGTATCAGTTACGGGTGGATTACCACCATTTGCGGCAAGACTTGGTCTAGTAGGGAGTGTAGCGGATTTTTGTCAGGCAAAAACCAGCTTGAAGCATCCATGCTTGGCTTCTTGGTTTGGCGAAAAGCAAGCCAGAGAGTCTTTGTTTCCTCAAAGTGATGTTATACCTTTTTTTTGGAATGCAAGAGGTTGACAAGGTACTGTGGAATACTTGAAAAAGTGTGTTTTCACAAATTCAAGTGTGTTTAAACTGTGTGGGATTAGTGCAACTTATTTTTTCCCCAAAATGCAAATGGTCTCACTGAATTGCAAATTTTCACCAACAGCGGGTGCGTCTGCAACGTATCCCCCGGCAATAAACGGGCTCATTGCGCTTTCAAAATGTAAAAAAATCTAAACGAAGACACGGCATTCACACAGTCGGATCATATTTACACTCTTCAAAGAAGCCGGTGGGAGAGTTGATTGATAAATAAATTATTTAAGCATTAAAAATGGGCAGGAAAACGGAGGGTGGGCAGGAAAACGGAGGGTGGGCGGGGCACAGCCAAACTTCCTGAGGCAAACATTCGGGCGGGCTCATTCGCCTTCTGTGATAATACTGGTGGTGTCCGACTGGTCGGTGGTCCTCTTGTAGCGCACCGTGGAGGAGAAGTGGGCTCGTTTCTTCTTGTACACGATGAAAGCCACGGCAAGCGCGAGAGCGAGCAGGACGACCACGAAGAAGCCCACAGCGACGGGAGAACCAGAAGACTCTGACAAAAAGATAGTAGAAAATGCTATTCAGCAGGGGAACAGCCAGCGTATATTGTATTATATTTACAAATGTCAAAGTACAAATGCATTTTGATTGTCAATTCATGGGGGATGAAAAATTAAAATCTGCCAAGAACCCTGAAAGGGTTTGTAATTCGCTCTAGCAGAAAATGTTTGTCCTTTTTATATATATATTGGGAATTGTTTGGAAGAAAAATAGCTGTAAAGACGACTCCATTTAGATCATATTCAAGGAACGAAGAAAGCTATTAGAACAATATTTGATTTAAAATACAATTGGTGATTTTACATTAATTACAAGATATTATTCAAGTAAATACCTGTTAAAAGCTGCAGCAAAAAATAGTAGCCGAAAAAAATGGGATGAATTGCAATTTCTTTTTTTTTTTGCGATTTAATCGCTTGACAGCACTAACATATTTACTTGCAGAGAGTAGAAATGATTTGTACTCGGCTCCAGTAGTTGGGCGTGCGAAGACACTCACTGGCTTTGGTTTGGCAGACGACGCGACTGAGGCTGGCCTGGCAGCTGACGACACTCCAGCTCCCGCTGTCCTTGGTCGCCATGACGGCGCACGGGGCCTCCTTCCGCTGCGCCGCGCTCACTAAGCCACCCGACTTCCAGTTGGAATACGACAGAGACGAACCGTCCTCCCAGCCTGTGGGAGAACCTAATCACAAAAACGTTGGTACAAACTCACCGAGTAGAAAAAAGCGATTGTGAAAAAACAAAAATGACAGAATATTGTCTTTCAAAAACTGTGCTTAATAGTTTTACTTGTACGCTCTCTGGCCTCACATCTCCATTGATGCAATTAAAAACAAACAAAAAAAAAAACCGCTTCGTTACGCTCTGCATCGGCAGTTCACCTCGCTCATCGATGGCGACGCCGAGCCACACCCGACCGGTGATGAGAGGATCGTCGCTCACATGCTTGGCCACAAAGTCGTTTTCCTCTTTGCTTTTCACAGACAGCAATTGAGCGTCTGCCAAAACAACAACAATAAACACGGCAGCAGTTTGAATAAGATGGCTTGCAAAAGTGGCTCGCTGTGAGCGCAATGGCCGCCGCACCCATGCTCCGACAGATGCTCTTGGCCCGCCGCATGTCGTAGACGCTGTAGTTGTAGAAGCTCATGTCGAAGGCGTAGCAGCGGTCGTCGCGCTGCACCCACTTGGACGTGCCGTTGCTCTGAGGGCAGCTGTTGACCTTTGCGCTCGCCTGTAGCTTGGCTCCTGGTTCCAGAACACACGCAAAGCCGGAGGTTGGACGTTAGCGGGTCAACATCAAGAGGCCCAATGAGATTCATAAAAAAAGAAAAAAATCTAACAAAACTGGTCCAAAAATGAAGCATGCAGCTCAATGTAGCAAGATGCCACCGGATGGCGCCAAAGCTATTTATTGTACGTATCATGTGACAATGTCCTGAGCACACAAAGTGCAAATAGGTGAGTTTTTGAGGAAAGAATGGAGAGTAGACTCTCCAAAAATTCAGGCAGACCACAAAAGGCCAAACGGTGATTATGAGGCAATTTGCTGCACAAGACACTGGTCCAATTTGTGAGAATTCAACGTGTATTCTTATTTTATTTTTTATGGTTTTCCTCTTTATTGTTCAAGGATTTAATCTGAATTTTTTTTTAACTTTTTTATTTGCCTGTTGATTAATGTATGAGTATTTCAATAAAAATGACCATCGTTTCGTTTGGTTTATTCTGAGTGATAAACTACCTAAAATTTTTTTTTCTATGTCTATTTCAATTTTGAAATTTTATGGATGTTTGTTAATTAATATGGGAATTTAATCTGCTTTTTCTATCAAACATTTAATGTGTGTCTTTTTTTTAATGTATGACATGAATATGAATGGGTTTTTTGTACAAATATTTGAGTTTTTTCTTTAATGGGAATTGAATTTAAAAGAAATGTTATTTCACATATAAGTATTTAAAACATGCATTTTTTTCAGTTTTTGAGTGTGGTGATTTAATTTGCTTGCCACTTGTTCTTTTAATGTAAAATAATTTGATCTCGATTTTTCTCACTTTTTTGGTGTTTGTTTAATCACATTTCTTTAGAATTAACAATGCAGTTTCACTTTATTTGTGTTTGTTCTTTAATGTATGAGAATCTAATCATGTTATTTCTTGTTTCATCTTCAATGTTTCATCATTTACTCTGTCTATTTCCCCCCCCCCTTTTTGAAACGGAAGTCATTTTATTCTACGACATCATTTTTGGTCCCTTTCATTGGTAACAATTCAACGTGTAATCCCTCCTTTTTTTTGTATTTGTTTTTTCAATGTGTGTAGTTAGTTTGTATTTTTGAGTTGGTTGTTTGAAAACCAACCTCTTGCTCAATGCTAACACTCCTTTCATATCCATTTCTTATCAAAAATAACCTCCCCGTGTGTACTTGAAAACGGATGTCTTACTCTGGAACGGGGTGCTGGTGTTGGTGTTGTAGCAGATGGCGCCATCGAGCAGCGAGCGGCAGCTGCTCTTCACCCAGGCACCCGAGGGCATGACAAAAACGCAGTTGCCCACATTCGGCTGGCCCTCCACAGACTCCGAGATGTCCACTTGGTACTGGGAGCTGGTCCCATCCGACCACTCGTACGACTCCCCCGCGGCCTAAGTGGATGCACGCAAAAGGTTGCGGAGTAAGGAAAAAAAAAAAAAAACTTCAATCGCACTGCTAAACTCTTGAAGGTCGACTCATGTACGGAGGTTTGGATCCTATATTTGGCAAAAAATTGCATGTTAGAGAAATGACGGTATATTGTATAGGCTGCGTTCGGGATGCAAAGATTCAGCCAAAATTGAAACCATATCGATTGAAAGGACTTAAAAAAAATAATGAAATAAATCAACCTATTGATTTGCAACGCCATGTCTCTGAGGTCTCCGCTGTAAAAAAATTCTGTAATCCGGGTCATCCGTGATGCCAAACAGCCTCAGGGACGTTTCAATGATGAGAAGCAAAACAAAAACATTTGGGAAAAATCAATTCAAGTGCTTATTCGACTTTTCTTGAGCACAGATGACACATGAGCCGAAATTTGTTGATGGGATTTCAGTCCCATCTGCAATAAAAAAGTGGATTGGCGTCCAAGGAAAGTGAAATATGTTTGCATGTATTTTAAAGATCGTTTCACAGAATCGTGTGGAGTTTTGGGTTCCGTTTCAAAAAAAATCCATCGGATAATGGTCAGACACATCCAAATTAGAATTGAGTGAAAACGGACTCTCAGCAAGTTCTGACCTCCTGGTTGGACAGCCCAACCCAGAGCGGGAATCCGTCCGTCTTGGCGAGGAGCTTCACGCGTGCGGCATGCTGGCCATCGTGCACGCTGGCCAGGTGGCCTCCACGCTGAGCGCACTCTTCCAGAGCTTGGTACCAACTCAGTTGGCGTCGCGTCACCACCTCGTACGTCAAGTCGCCAAGATGCTGATAGTTCCTCGTGGATTCGGAGTACTCCTCTTTTGGTTCTTGGGGGAGAAGCAATCGAGTGGTGACAAATGGGAAAATGCCCACGCTCGTCCAAATGTGTCGACTGGAATGAATTCCCGCACGTCGGGACATTCCACTGCGCGACGGACGTCAACTCCCATCGACGGCAGAACGACGCATGAAAACGAGTCGGCTTAAATCTTCTTCTAGCGTGGCCTTTTCCACGAATGAGGCCACAACATATTCTTGCAAAGACATTTTCCGACTTAACCTCCCCGCATTTTCCTCCCGATTTGCGAATGACAAACCGTGATCCAGTTTGCAGGTCACGATGGCTCGTCGCTTGAACTCGGAGAATAACATTGGGTTGGTGACCAGAACCCATTCGCCTTGGAGATTGACACCGGCCATAAAGTCGCCATCCACTTGCGGTCTTCCATTTCTCCAGTTGGAATATTGCACGTTGGTGCCATCGTGCCACTTGAACGGGCCGGCGCTCGCTGCAAACACACATTTGACAAGCTCATTTTCAAGACGCCACATTTTGCTTTCCTGAGAAGAAACCAACAAAAAAAAGTCAAGAGAAATATGGAAAACCAAATTTTGCTTTTGCTATTTGGTCCAGCCTGCTACTAGTGCTTGACAAACGCCTACTAGTTAGGTCTACTACGGTTACTAGTGCAGCACGCTAGTTTGCTCTGAAGGTTCCATTTTATTCCAAAAGTTGAGTCGGCCAAAAGTCGTGGAAAACCACCAACGGAAACACAAAGACAGTTGTTGGACAACTACGAGCGAAAATTGTCTTCCAAATGACAAAGAACATACAAAAAAAAATGGAAGAAACGCTTCGACGCTTTTCGATCATTCGATGACATTTAAAACACGAGAGCTTTTTCTCTTCTAAATCCGTCAATGGCAGCGAATGAGCTGGAATGCGCCAAAATATCCAATATTGGGCCACATCAGAAACATTCGCTGCGGAACGCCAACGCATTCGGAATATGATGATGACATCATCAATGTCAAAACATTCCAAAAATGTCCCGGTCAAATTCAATGTAATCGTGCACCATGAGAGAAAAAGTTTTGGGGGTTTTTTTTGTCAGCGTCGCGACAGAAACAATTTGCATGGCGTCACAAACGTGGTGGGCGAGCGTGCGCGCGCAAGAAAAGCAAAGCCGTCCAAACACCCACTTTTGTTTCGGATCAGCCCGAGCCACACAAACTGAACCAAGCTTTGAAAAGGCACAAGTTGCTGCCTGATGAACTCGTTCTCCTCGCCGTTGCGGATGCTGAGGATGTCGGCGCCGTCGTCTGCAACGCAAACACCTCATTGGGACCGGCACGCGGAAAATTCTCATTTGCTGCCGCGACTTTCTCACAAAGGTTCACGCAGGTTCTGCCGATGGACCCGCGGTCCATCGGATCCCATCTGGACGCAGCCAACTGGAAGGAGTAGCAGTTGTTCTTGAAGGGAATCCAGTTGGGGCCGTTTATTTTGTGGGGACACTTTGCTGCCGCGTCTTCCGGTGTGGTTATTATTTCTTCTGAAAATCAAAAATGGCACATTTAAGTTTTGTAAAGATTTTTTTTATTGACATCAGAACAGTTGACAAACAAACCAATCCAAAAGCTTTGTTGGGGGTGCAAAAAAAAAAAACCCCACAATATTAGATCAACCCGTCGAGTACAGAAATGTTACCCAGTAGGACAACATCAAGGAAATTTGCCCAGATTTTTTTCAAAGATTGCGGACTTCCTCCTAACCCCAAAAATAGATTTTCCGGCGTACAATAAGAAGAAAGTGAAAAAAGACTTTATTTGAAGTTTGTTCATAATTTTGACATGACACTTGTCATGGATCCTTCTGATAATCGTCATTAAGTGTCATTTGCTCAATGATGAGGTCACTTTTCATGTCAACTTTGCATCCTTTATCGAATGACACCTGAAGGGTTGAAGGACATGAGCATAAATAAACTTCAAATAAAAGTTCATTCAACCGATGACTTCCCCAATCAGATGGTGCTGTGGGCGGGCCAATCTGCTTCTGCAGGCAGGGCCACCAGCACAGCAAAGAGAAAGAGAGAGAAGTGGGCTGCAGCGAGCCAAAATAAACCAGCGTTTAATGATAGCCCGTGAAAGTTTAAAACAAAAAAGAAATTGGCAAAATGATCATTATGGGGCCGATAATCGGTCTATCACTAATGTCCGGACAGGATGGCAATTGGCGAAAATGGGATAAATGAGAAATCGTCACTCACCGTGCGGTTTGTGGCAGATGGCGCCGCCGAGCTCCTGCTCACACTCGGTGGCTTTCCAGAAGCCGTCGGTGTCCAGGTAGACGCAGGAGCCGGCCGTGACGTCAGAAGACCAGCGACTGAAGACGGTGTGACTGTGGTCCGTCCAGCGGTAGTGGATCCCGTCCTGGGGGGAGCGAGCGCGGGAGCCTTTTGAGCATTGCGTTGACGTCAGAGGCCAAACGTGTCACGCGAGGGGCACACAAACGTCTTCGCTGAAGAGGCCGATCCACATGGGCGTGCGCGCACGGCTCACGTGCACGCTGAGCGTGGACTGCAGGAGGGTGTCGGCAACGCTGGCCAGGTCCGCGCCTCCTTTCGTGCACAGCTCCAACGCCTCGAACCAGGTGAGGTTGCTGACGAGGAGCCGGAAGGTGTGGTTGTTAATCTGGAAGGGCTCGCGAGCGACGGACGGCTCCTCCACTTGATCTGAAATGACAAGAGAGCCACGATGAAGAAGGCCAAAAAGTTGGCTCGGCAGCAAGAAGCGGCGTTTCACCGGCGTAGTGTTGGCAAATTGCCCCATGTTGATATTGGCTACAGGAGGTGAAGTCCCACGTTCCCATCATGGCTGAGTTTGGGTTATTGATTACAAAGACACACAAATCCAAGTTGTCGGGGTCAAACGTCTGCAAAGAAAAAAAAATCTCCAGATGCTTTGAAGACAAAATTCAGAACGCAAAGAAATGAAGTGAGGACCGCGGCGCCGCTCAACTTAATGTACACCAACACGGTTCGGTAACAGACAACCCCCCCGAGGACCACACGGGACATTGTGATTTTCTAGAAAAGCTGCCGACGTCATTTGAAAATGATCAGTTTTGGTACTTCCATATGAAGAACAACATATGAAGTCATTCCGCCCGTCCGTCCGCTGCCCATTGAGGAAGACCAATCGTTGAGGCGTTCGAATCTGAGACACTGCGCTTTGCGTTCGGAATGATGTGAGCTTTGCATGACATTCGCCAAATCACAATTTGCTTTATAAGAAATTATAAACATGGTTCAATGTTGATGGAAAACAAAAAAAAGTGACGAATATTCGCATACACTGATTTTTCATCGTCACCGTCGTGCGAAAGCGTCGCCATGTCGCCACATCATGCGACGGCGATTCCTATTTTGCCACTTGCAAAATGTGACACACATGCGGCGTTCACTTGATCCCGCCCCCTAGCGGCCGCGCATCGGCACTCACGTTGACGATTATGGGCTTCTGCATTCCAACCAGAAGTGGGTGGAAATTGACGTAATTCACCGGCGACTTGTCCAGCCACTCCAGTTTGGAGTGTTTGCGTTTGAGACCGAGCCAAATGCCTCCCATGTCCTTCATTTGAGGCAACAGGCTGGTGATGAAGTCTAAAGAAGGAAGCGGTAGCATTTGGGATGTTAGGAACAGAATGTGCTTCAAGCTCAGGGCAGTCATTGGAACATTCAAAGAATGACCTTGCTCCACTTGGTCAGATATGGTGACCAGCGTTCCTCCAAATGAGAGGCACACCTCGTTGGCCGTCTTGAACGACATTGGCTTCGCATTCGGCAGCACTGTGTAGCACTAGAAAAAAAAGAAATCAAATGATTGTCGTTTCTGGAAAAAGTTGCAACTCAATTGAGGGAATCCAATGTTGGAACGAAAAAGAGGAAACGAGGTGGAACAAAGAGTCAAAACCGCCTCGTAAATGTCGCCGAGTGCTTCGGACAACAGAGCAGGCCCTGACCACTTGCCGCCATGTCGAGTATTATTTACACGCCGCTGGCAAGGAAGAGGGCAGTGACGAAAGGATGTGACAAGTCTCAAACCTTATTTCTGAAGGCCAGCGAGGAATTTCCGCACGACAGGCCCCCAGAATGAGGCTGCAGAGGGTCGCTCTCCACCAATGTGACGTTAAGTCTTTCGCACACAAACGGCAACTGCTGTCTGCAACTGTGCTCGTACTCTGAAAGTAATGCGGCACAGAAAAAAATAAAAAACAAAGCCAAAACAGAAAAAAAGTCAAAACATTGTTTAAAAAAAGAACAAAAAAAACCAAAGCCAAAACAGAAAAAAAGTCAAAACATTGTTTAAAAAAACACCAAAAAAAACCAAAGCCAAAACAGAAAAAAAGTCAAAACATTGTTTAAAAAAACACCAAAAAAAACCAAAGCCAAAACAGAAAAAAAGTCAAAACATTGTTTAAAAAAACAAAAAACAAAAACAAAGTCAAAACATTGTTGAGAAAAAAAGTCAAATTATCCAGTGGCCACCCGTGTCCATGGCGCTTTGTTTAAAAAAAAAAAAAGAAATTTTAGCTGAGTAAATGCAAATGTAATGAAAGCTCTTTTTTCCTGTTGACCTTTCGAAATGATCAAGAATTGTTTGATCAAATTGAACTTTTGGAGCAATGTGGCCACTTTTGACAATTAAAATCCACGAAAACTCTTGATTTTGTTCCAGACTCAATTTGCTTTCCTAAGTTCATTGTTTCTCACTTTTGAACAATTTCAAGTCCCATTCTTAACGTAGAGTCGCTTGTAAAAGTGTCGTTTAGTGCAGACTGCACTTCAACGGAGCAAGAATTTATTTTGAAGAAGTGGCGATACCTTCTGCTAATCATGGAAACCATTTTGCATCATTTTGAAGTGAACATTTGGAAGCGTTCTCTGTGCAAAAGACTCAAAAGTAATATTTGCAATAGAAACAAAAAGGTGGGTGGAGTCTTGAAAATATACCAAAAATTTTTCAATCTGTGTATTGTGCAAAAAAATAAAAATAGATTGGAAAAAAATGAAAACAAATGGTTATTTTTCCCCCCAGTAAAAGAATGAAAAGGCATGACAAAAATGGAGCGTGGCTACGAACTCGGCAAGGGAAGTAACATCAAACAAGGCCTGCCGGTTGAACTCACTCAACTTCAACGTATTTTATTGACTCACTCGGAAAGGGGCTCTCGGGACTGATGGAGGTGCATCGACCAAAGAGAGCTGAATAAGAAAAGTGCAGCCACGAACGTCTGCAAGACACGAACAAACGCTCATGTGCCGAAAAGCCGACTGGCAAATGAGCAGCAACGGCGCCGGCGGCGGTGGCGATTGTCTTACGTCATGGGGAACATCGGCCGGGGATCTTGCAGATGGATCCACCAACCTTGCTTGGGAGAACTTGACAACTGCTCAAGATCATTTGACAATTAATAGCGTTCGTTCGCATCGCACGACTCCAGCAAATGTTTGGAATTGTACTCGACAGAGCTGGCCAGTCCGTCTCGGGACGGGCACCGGCCGACCCTCCGGCCCGGCGGGACAGTCATTTTTTTGGGGCAAAGGGCGACAAATTTCGAAAAAGGAAAGCCGCGGATGGATTTGAGTAAGCCCACGAATCGGCCCTCGTGCGTGTGATGAAACGACTCGCGAAACAACAAAAATTTCCTTTGGCGCGACCAACCGCTTGTGTATGAAGAGACGTGAGACAAACGCTTCTGCATTTCCTTACGCGGAGATCACGTGGTGACCCACTACTGGGGCGTACCATTACAAGAGGGGGCGGGGCAATACCACAGACAAAGAACAAACCATGAAGCCACTTCGGTTTGACGAAACACTTCTCACGATAATAAATGAATCGTAAATTAGCCAGCAAATTATTCTCAATTTTGATGAAAAAGGCCGGAGAGTTGAGGCAGGCTGGGTACCGAGATTGCGGCCGAAGAAAAAAAAAGGGGGTCAAGTGCCCAGCTCTGGTAACTAGACACACAATACTCCCCAAAAAAATTGGGGATAATTGAGTTAGCGAAAGTGGCAAACTGTCCAAATTCCGCTTCAGTGCAGTTTGGCAACTTACACATGACATATTATTGTTCGGTTGTGTCTGAATTGGAAGTGTCACCGCAGCAACGCTCGCCTTTTGTAGGTTCTCGTGGATGAGTCCGGTGGCAGTGGAGCTCGGCGGCGAAGCCAGTTTGCTTCCGTTCATCGTGCAAAAGAGGATTGCCTCCTCGTAAGTCAGCCGAGGCTCGTCGACAAACCAGAACTCGCCGCCGTCGATGAAGATGGATGTCTCATGATGCACACCTGAGAAGCACGACGCAGCTCAAGAAGCGCACTCTTGAGTCGCTTTGCCACAAGGTCGATAATTCGTGGTCCACTTGTGAAAAGTTCCTTCCAATTTGAAAGAGAACTCGATTTTTTGGGATTGAATTATTTCATGAAATAATTTGTTGAAGAGGGGAACTCCCAAATCTCGCTGTACAAAAAGGCCAGTCTGATTCTGATTCTGAAGCTGGGGCACTTTGGGGGAATTCCAGATTGGGAAATTTCCACTGGCATTTGTCATTATTCCCGTCAGAAATTCTCATGGGAGTTTGCCAACGTTTGCCAATTTTCCAACCCTAATCTTGACGACTGTCGTAACAAAGTCTATTTCAAGACGTAAATGACTTTACACCATCAAAAAACTTTTTATTACCTGGATTGTACCAGTCTGGAAACGTTGGTGTCTTTCCTATAAAATGACAAAAGAAGGATCCGTTTTTAAAGACTACAGCAATAAAAGCAGCGCTTCTCAAATCGTGGGGCGGGGAGGTGCAGTGCAATGCTTGGGCGTGGAACACGCTTTTTTTTTTTTTTTTTTTTGCCATACAACAATGACATGTAATTGCACATCCAGTCCAGTAGTTGGCAGCAGCGCGCTCATTGCCTATTGCGAGGATCAACTCTTTGGTGTAGGCTTGTTTTGCAACGGAAATGCTATCATTTATAATTGCGGCGGAGCATGGGTGGTGGTGGGGGGGGCAAATTGTTGTTTTTCATCCTTGGGGGGCGTAACAGAAGATACTGGAGAAGCACTGCATTACACAAAGTCTCTTTCTTGTGACAGTTGCTGGTTACTAGTGTGACGCTTACTTACAATGGGATTATATAAATAGCTCGCGGAGAGCCGACGGCTTAACACGATCGAAAGTCATTTCAGCATTCAGATATCCTCAATATATTCCAATCGTACAAATGGAGCAAATGTAACAACTAGTGGAAGGCAGCTTTGCTACTAGTGGGCTGAACTGACTTACTCGTGGGAACTAAGAGCCTCGAGCTACAGCAGATATCGACTCGGAGAGCGAATAAATGCTCAAATGGCTTTCCGCATGAACACTTGAACTGTCCAAATTATTCTCACTCAAAGAACGAGACAAAGCAAGGCGGCTTTTTAGTCAAGCTGCATTTGGCTGTTCCGACGGCCAATGGAAAATAAGACGCCGACAAAGGGCAAGTCGGTCCCAAGTGGAAATGGTTTGAAATGACATTTGTCTTTGATTTGGTCTCTTTTCTGTTGAAGTGTCCAAATGTTGTTAAGGTGCATTCTCGGAGCTACTTTTTGCTCTGGAACGCCGTTACCGATTTGTAAATGCTCGTCATTGTTGTGCGAAGCACATTGCGTTACCTCGCGTCTGAAATGTGCTCTGGAAAGAAAGCTGCCTTGCCTTGCAAAGTCTTGAAGTCATTTCCTTACCGCGAGGGATTTGGCAGACCCATTCCAGCCTGGCATCGCAGTGAAACGGCGAAGCGTAGAAAGATGCCGGAAGAAGGTCGTGGAGGAACAACATAAAGAGATGCTTCATGCTTTCCCTCATTGTCTATTGAGGAAAGACGTTTTTGCCATTAATGTCATCGTTGCGATCAGAACGCACCTGGTAACAAGTCAAGATATCGCATGGCATCGCGATGCAATGTTTCGAGTCGCAATTCTGACAATGCTAACATGTGGTGCCCAACTGATAAATTATCGTCCGTTATTTGACTTTTTTTAAACGTGGTCACATAAGACAAATTGAATGATATTCAAAAATCTGCAAAACAAATTGGCAGATTTTTTCCAATTTTCCTCTTTGTTAAAGTTAAATACAAAAGGATAAACTTTTGTCAAAGAGTCAAATGTTCTCGCTGTGATGTAACGTAACGGTCATGTGACGGAAGGGAGAACGTTGCGCGTGCGGCAAACGCAATTTCGTCGGGGCTCATTCAAGGTTGCCAAGACGTTTTTCTTGTCGCCATCAAATTTTCAACATGGGTGAACGCGGTTTGCAAATCATCTGGCGACCGACTTTACAAACTTTTGCGACCTTGAACAAAACCGGACGAACAAAAACAACAATCGGGCCGTGTGCAAACACGCGTAAGCGCCCAAAAAGAAAGCCGCTTCATTCAGGAAATGAATCTGCCAATTCATCGCGTATCCAAATTTGATCCTGCCAAATGTCAAAAGCGGCAGCCGTCGGACCTTAATAATAACAATGCGACTAAATGTCGTGGTAAATCAAGTCCATATTATTCCTTCGCAGAAAAAAACATTTGATTCAAACAGAATGCAAAAATTACACAAGTGGTTTGTCGAGGGTTGGAGAGCATGAGCAATTCCTTGAGGCTCCTTTTTTCCATTTTGTATTTTCGAATATATATGGATACATTCGCTTTTCTTTTGTTCGCATCACTTGAGCGGTGACGTTTCACAAGCCCAGCGATGACTTCAATTTGCACGTGTTCTTCAACCCAAACAAAGCCAACGGAGCAGAGCTCAACGTGAGTCACCTTAAACGCAACGCAGTCGCGACTGTACGCGTCATCCTCACGGAAGTCTCGATGCATAACATCGATCGTCACCTAGAGGACAAACGGAAGACAACATCTTCGTTAGTGTGTCTTGATGGAAACGTGATGAGCTCCCAAAAAAAAAAATAAAGTGATTGGATGATTACGATTTTTTTTTCAGCGCAATTCATTTATTAGATCAAGTTGTTCCCAAAGAGCGCAGAAAATCGATGCCTGTGAGCAATTTTGTATTTCAGTAAAGTTAAACTTTAAGTGAGCAAAAAAAAAAATAAATAAATAAACAACTTAGTTTTCAAAGTCGAACAAAAAGTGCACGGAGTTCCCAGGCTCAGCTGCATTTGCTGTAGTTCAGTAAAAACAAACATCTCTTTAAAGTTTATTCAAATTTGGGCAAAGTCGATTTCTTTTCCTTCGCATGCTCGTTCGACCTCCCCCGTAGTGCGTGTGACTCGAGGTGAAAAAGCAAAGAGGCTTCCTGCTGTTTGGCTGCGACAAGGAACCAATCAGATAGTGCTGTGGGCGGGCCAATCTGCTTCTGCAGGCAGGGCCACCGGCACAGCAGAGAGAGAGCGAGCGAAGCGTATCCCGCAGCAACAATCGGCAAAATGCCAAATATCGGCTCCGATAATCGGTCTATCGCTGGTGACAACAGGCCCTTCGGAATACTTTTAAAAGTGCATTTGAACACAATTAGTGTTCAAAGTTCAAATGGGTTGAATTGCGTGGGAGGTGTGAAATCATTTTAGAAAAGACAATTTTCATCTGTCGCAGATGTTTCTGGAATATATCTTATATCTATCGCAATCAACCAAGGTCCACGCCAACTCCCAATGCACTTTTAGTGGCGCAAGAAATTATTTAACTTACAAACAACCACCCTCTTGTGACCACTAACACCATAGAACAAAAAGTTCCACACACCGGTCGGCCATCACTCCACTGCCAAGAGCGGTCGGCGGGATTTCTTCTGTTCAGTCCGATCCAGAAGTAGCGATCATTGCTGCGGCACCGACGACGACGGGTTAGGACGATCCGTCTGATGGGCTTGCATGCTTCATCTCAGCGGTACCTGATGGTGTCTGTCATCACGTCATGCAGCGCCTTCATCTCACGCGGAGTGCCGAAGCTGGCCAGGTCGGCGCCAAGGGCCCGACAAAACCTCTCGGCTTCCTCCCATGAGCGCTTGCGACTGAGCCGCTCCTCATGAAACACCTGAATCGGAAACCGACAAAGAAAAAAAAACTCTTAAAAGAAGCTGACTGAAGAGATGAAAAAGAAAACGAAACGCATTTAGTTGGCCTCTTCTATATATTTCTTTTTTTTTTATTGGAAAGCCATTTCAGCATTTACTCCAAATGCTAGACATCCAGCTTATCAAATCATCTTTTATCCTTTTCAGTGCACCAGTATGCTCTTTGACTGCTAGTAAAGCAATTAAGGGTACTAGTAGAACAACTAGCGAACGCTAAGAAAATGTGTCCGTGTCTTACTAGTAACATTTCCCCTCAACCTTCGGCCTACTAGTACACGATTAAATCTCGCGAACACTACTCCTTCGGGAACCTACTAGTAGCACCAGAATGCCCACTAGAAGTTTTGACTCACTTGTAGCGTCGATAGTTGCCGTCAATGCAGACATGCCGTACGGCAGTGGAACTAGTACTGGAAAAAACATTCATGTCATTCTACAAGCGTGTGCCCCAGGTGATTCCACTAGCGTGCTTGAGTTTGTCTTCATAATGAGTACTAGTGATCTCTCTCTCTCTCTCCTTTTAGAGGTTCAAGGCAATTGAACAAATGTTTTGGCTTGTGTGCTAATATTGCTAATGCTATTGCTAATGGGGTCACTCGCTCACCTTGTAGCAATATTTGAAGTCGGCTACAGCTTCCCATCCAGCAGGGCATGGCAATGATGGCTCTGGTTCTGACGGCATAACTGGACTGAGGTCTGTCCTACAAATGGTGCCGGCGTTAAAGAGCGTACAGTTTTTCACCTGCCACTCGCCCAGGCGGTTTGCGCCGGCGATCACGGCACAACCTCCGGCGTGCTCTGAAACCAAACAAGAATCGTTGAGTAGAACTTTGAACCGAAACATTTTGCACATAACTGAAATCCTTACCACATTGAAGGGAGCATGAAGATGAGATACCTTTTCACTTTTTCCAGCCCTCCCAAAGTTGATGTAGCGCTTGTGTGTCTTTGTTTTTTCGGATCAATTTGCATTCCCGTTGAACGTACAGCAAGCGTGTCTCGACACTTGTCGGCCATATGAACACAAAGGGACTTTCTGCGACCCGTTGGTCTAGGGGTCCTCGGTCCTCGGTCCTGTTCCCCGAGGGCCAGTGTCCTGGCTGTTTTCGAACACACCTGATTCAAATGATCAGATGAGCGAAGGAAAAATGAAGCTCTCGATTTGCTTCATGAACCACTTGTTGCATTTGTGACTCGCTGCTTGAAATAAAGCTTTTAAAACATGTGCTTTCAGCCCAATGTTGAACAGAGAGCGCCATCTGCTGGAGTCCAAAAATGGCACAACTGGTTCATCAAGCAGATTTGAAGCTTCATTTGCCCATCACGAGATCAGATAATCAGCGAGGTCTGCACAAGCGAGATAACGATCCTGATCCTTTGAATCCGGAGCGTTGCAGCAAGGAGAGACGGAAAAGCGACAGGACGGCGGCCCTCGAGGAACAGGTTGAAGACCATTCTGTGACTTTCAAGGGCCCAATCGTCGGTTGACGTGTTTTGTAAAGAGCACGAGTTCCTACCTGGTTGAAAAGAGCCCCAATTGGTGTACGTCACTTCAACTTGAGAACGCCACCGATACTCTCCCGTGTTCTTCACATCCTGCAGCCCGATCCAGAAATACTGCGGCGTATTACTCATATAAGATCCAAGCAAACGGCTGATGAAGGCCTGCTCAAAACTAGAAATAAAAAAAAGAAAAATGACGCTAAAGACACGCAAAGCGCGACAGTGAGACTTTCTTGCCTCGCTACGAACACGTCATTTCATTTTCAATCGGATATCCTCCTCTGACGATCATTCTTTGGAACCAACAAAAATAAACAATTCCGTTGCTTTTATGGATTTTTGGGCTTTCCTTTGAGCCATTTGGGTACGGTCAACGTGGCAATTTGGGTCTGACTTTTTATTTCTTGGTGCTCGTCAAATCGTCAAGAGAAGCAACTCTCACCTGTTTCTTATGGTGACGTCACAGGCATCTTCGAAAGACACTTGCGTGGTGTTCACTCGGTAACACGAGTTGCCGTGTCTCCTCCATCCCTAAATTTCCACGGCAATGACATGTTGGCAAACTTTCACAAACATGACGAGGGAACCAGAATTTTGGGAGCGAGGCAAACTTCTGTACTAGTTCTCGCTTTTTGTAAAATACATTGCCATAAAAAATGCATCTTTTTTTTTCTTCATGATGTATTTTTGGACTGAGGTGACCGCAGCAACTTATCGTCGCAAAAATACGGTAAGACGTGCTTTAGCTTGCGTGCCAGTGGCTCTGCGAATGTCAGTAATGATGAAATACTGATTTGATAGATTTGATCATTCACCAGAAATTTGAGGAAAGACAGACTTGACGTCAAACAAGTATAAAGAGGAAGTCATCATGGCCATGTAAATAACCAAGAAAAAAAAAATCGGCCATAAAACTGATTTAAAAATGATTTAAGCCCAATCTAGTTTTCGGCGGCTCAACTGTAAAAGAAATAAGATCCCAAATTGGGAGTTTGGTTCACACTTTGAAATTTGCTATGCGGACCGTCCTTACATCTTGAAAGCGACAGCCGGCCGTCTCCGTTGATTCGCTGACTTCTCCTTTGGTCTGACACATGAAAGCTTGTTTGTCAGAACAGCGGCCAACCTGCCATCCGTGAGACTTGGAGGGACACACACACAAAAAGAGGTCAAGGCCAAGTTAACAGGCTTGAGATCTTGATGGATCGAGCGCTTGGAGCATATAAAGACAGAAAAAACGTGAGAAGCCTCCGCGACTCCTTTAATGACCTTGTCGAGTGACTCAAAAGATTTGTTTCGAAGGAACGTTTTACAAATGGTTTGAAGACAATTGTTGAAAACGGATGCAAAGACTGCAAACTACGGTATGAACAACGCAAGCGTGGCAATTTTCCAGATTTTTCTTTTTTTTTTAGAATGGTGCCGAGTGATGCACTTTGCAAGTCCCTTCTCACCCACTAAAATAATTGATGCCGCTTTGTTCGCGTCAGCAATCATCGAGCAAAGATGGTCTTCAATCGTGTTCCTGGAGGGTCGCCGTCCCGTCGGTTTTCCACCTCTCCTCGCTGCAACGCGCCTGATTCAAATGATCAGGATTGTTTTGGAGCTTCTGCAGACCTCGCTGATGATTTGATTGAGGAGCAACTGCGACATGCCGGCGAGCTAGCTATGCCTACAACCGCAAATTGCATCTTCCCTTTGGATAGTCTACTGGCACGGCGGCTTGAGAGTGCCTCGTTGTTGCTTCCGAGTGTGCACACTTCACAAGAGAGAAAGCGAAAAAAAAAAAAAGTTTTTGAGCGCCTTGTTGTGTTGGCACGAAAAGGCCCTGCAATGATGCGTGAGGTATATCGCACGGTTACATGTCAGAATAAGAAAGATGCGAGCTGAAATAGCATTCATCCTTCACATTTGATTGGCAGCTGAGCGGGGTGTGGCTTGACTTTTTCTTATTTCCACAATCGTTTTGATAGAGATGCCCAATTCTTAAAGCGTTTCAATTTGAGAGGGTTGTTAAAAAGGTACAATAAGTGCCATCTACTGGTCAACTAATAGAATGCAACAACCGAAGCACGAGAGACGCCACATCACGAATGTCTTCAGCAGAATGTCATCACAAAAGAGTTCATGTTTTGAGATATTCAAGCGAACGTCACAATTGGAAATGACCGCATTTTTGAGGGTGATGGCAACATTAAAAAAAAAGAAAAAGTTCATGTTTGAAATGATGACCGTACTTCAAAAGTTTGCATTTTGAAATTTGTGAGCCGAACGTTGCAAAGTACTTCCCTAACACTGACACACACACACGCACGCACGCACGCGTAAACACAAATACATACCGAAGAGTAGAAAACGCAGCTGATGTCCTGTGAAGACTTTGTCGGCTGGTTTGGGCTCCAGAATGTGAAGGTGACGGGAGTTTGGTCCAGCCATTTGAAGACGGTGGGATTTACGCCCTCTCCGACCAGACCGATCCACACATTGACGCGCCGCCCATCTGACAAACAGGAACGCTCATTTGACAATCATTTTCAACACGCTCATGAACCGTATATATTCTCGCTTTTGGACATTTGCAACTTTGCTAAATTGCCTGTTTTTTTTTGTGGACTGGGGACGTGTCCTCCGTTATTAAAACTTTGGCTAAAGGCGTGTCTGCCATGCGGTGCCACTGCGCGGGACAGCCTTATTTAGTCCGGCCACAGAAAAAGGGGCTTTGCCGCCATTGATTGAAATCGGTCGGCAATTCCAAGTCTTTTTCGAAATGCTCTGAGATTTTTTGCTACTCGGTTGCGATGCCCTGCGCTCGGATATCTACGGATTATCCAATTAGAATTCAGTTAGCGAGTGTCGCCGGGCAGATTTCACTATTTGTCCGAGGCCTTCGGATATAATGGTGCGGGCATTTCTTCCGTGGGACTCCGGGGCCTTTTACACTTGCGATAGCCAATCAGATCGTGAGTTGGTTCCAGTGAGGCCTTCGCGCTGGTCTTACGATGAAGGCGATGAACGCGTTTTGCAATCGGATGCTCACTCGCGAGGGGGCAGCGCTATGCCGAATCAACACAGCCGAGAGTCGTCACTGGCGACCGTTCGAAAATCTAAAATATATTCTTGCTTTTTTTTTTTTTAACCACAATGGCCGAAGGAGGAAAAGTGTGGATTTAATTGCAGATACGCTTGCGAGGCCAATTTTAAGACGGACTTTTCAAGAGAAGCGAGGTCGGCCAACACTCGCTCAGTACTGTCGAAGTGTCTTTCCGTTATATTATTGTTCTACCAATACGAGGGGGATTTATTCAAGTGGGAAAGCATGACATCCTTAACATCGCGTGACTACTGTGATTCTGTAAACACGTGTGACACATAACTTGTTTCTTTAAGCAAAACAAAAACACATAAGAGGTACAAACCCGCATGAAAGCCGGTGCTAATCATCTCCTTGGTGTCGACGGAGTGGAAGCTGGCCAGAAAGCTTCCTCCCGCTGTGCGGTTGCAGTACTTCTGCGCTTCAGTGAAGTTCGAAGGCTTGTCCGTCACTAACTTGTAACACCATCCGTTCCAAGCGAGCCAACCCGGAGCGCACGCCGTCTCTTTATACACGAGTGACTCTGCAAGAGCAGGAAACGTGTCCTGAAGACGATGACGGAAGGCGGAAAGTCACAAAAAGAGGCTACCTGTCCGACTCATTTCAGTCGCGTTGACCATCTTCTTGCAGACGTACGGCAGTTTTTTGTCGCACGCTTCAGCTTCATAGCGCTGCTTGGAGTTGAGGACTCCACAGTCGGACTCGATGATGAGAGAGATGGGGGGCATTCCTGACACCCAAAAATGAGAAAAACGCTTCATGAGCGGAGAGCAGACAAGTGGCGTTCGCCGCCGGCTGTCGTCTAAATGTCCACATTATCCGTCATCTGAGGGGCGGAGTTAAAAGCGAGAAGAAGAGATTCTCTTTCTGACTCAAAAAGTGAAAGATTTTTAACGATCTACATTGGCATGTTGGAAGCAAAATGGGGAGGGATATCCACTTGAATTCTTTTTTTTTTCCACTCAGAAAGTAAATTTGCAAGAAGAGTTTTTGAATACATTTTAAAAGGCACTTGAGGCTTGAAGCCAATTTTTTTTTTTTCTTTTTCATACGGTGAAGGACCGAGTCCGCAATCTTAAGGTTGGCAGACGGCCTCGCAGGTTGTGGGTTCAAATCCTCAACGACAATAAACAAAATTGCGTATGGAATGACCTCAATTCCTTTGAGTGTTTTTTTTTTTCAATAAAACAATAAAATTGACTCAAAACCTCTTGTTGTCAAATTTACAATCCAATACAAGACAACTTTATTTCTGGAGCTGGAGCTGCAACAAAGCGCTTTCCATATGTGACAACAGATGCCAGAAGAAGAGCAGAACAGCGAAAGAATAAAAGTGCGTCTTCAAAAAAATGGACACGGACTTTGAATGTCTGGTGAAAAAACGTGACCATTGTTTTTCCAAGTGAATATCACTCCCCATTTTTTTTATGTTCCGAAGCGTCGAATAGCGTTTGTATGTTTCCCTTTGAAAGAACTCAAAGAGTCGCATTGATTCCGAGGAACAGGCTGACCTATTGCAACGTTCACATCATGAGCGAAAAAGGAAGAGAAGAAGCGGCATCACCTGCTTCCCAGCGCAGGATTGTGAGCGGCGAACCATCGGACCACTGCCAGCCCTGAGATGCGTCCAACTGATGGAGGCCGATCCACATTCTCTCAGGCATCGTGTTGAGGCCGTCTAAGACTGAATGGAGCAAACGTCGCAGGACGCGTTGACAAAAAAGAAATGAAGATGAGGAAGCAGCGCTGACCGCGGCCGGCGCAAGGAAACGGGCAAACATCAGAGATGCCATCGAGTGGCACAAGTCTGGACCTTTAAGTTGCAATCTGGCAACAAAAAGGTCAGCGCGTGACGTGCTTTCAAAGCTACGAATGTGTATCCCCTGATCATGGCTCACGTCAAGTCGCGTGTGTGGAAAGCTGTTTGAGACGTTTTTCTATTTCCTCGGTACGAGTAAAACAACTCAAACCAAAAGTCTGTGAAGAATATTGAGTACAACCGAATGCAAAAGTTTCTTACACGTGGAGGAGTGAAGGTCGTCAGGGCGAGTCACGCTGAACAAATCGGCTCCTTGGCTCCGACAGGAATCGAGCGCTTGCTGCCAGCTCACGGCGGCATTGGGAACAAACTCGTAGCAAAAGTTCTCTTCTGGCCCAGAGAACAGAGTCTGGCAACCCATTTCTGAAAAGTCAGGCAGATAGTTGAGTGTGTGTGACTTTTTTTTCCGTCGAACACTAACCTTCAGGGTCTGATTTACTAAATATTTGTGGGCATAAAAACGTCAGCAAACGAATGTCGAAGCTCATCTAATAACTCATTTTTCATTCCACCAAAACCCTGAGCAGTAGATGCCAACGGATGGCCGAGTGGTCTAAGGCGCCGCGTTCAGGACCCGTTCGAATCTCGAATTTCCCCATTGTGGGACTAATAAAGGAAAATATTATTCTTATTATTATTATTTAGCACGAGCAATATGAGATGATTTCGTCATCATCTGAAAGGAAGTTATTGTATTGGTCAGTGCGGCGGAGAGTTTGTGTAAAGGCAAAAACAATTTGGAGCTTCTGATTGATGGAACGCCGACATGTCCAAACTCGCCGTCCTCCATCATCTTGATTCCATTGAACAGGATCGTTGAATAAAGTGCGTCGCGTCGAAAACAGGAAGGACCAGAGCTGGACACTCCAAACTTGGAGTTCGTCATGCCATACTGTACGACGTAGGACAAAACTCCTTCCAAGCTAGCATTTCCTCGCCGCAATTGATGTTGAAGTTTTTTCGAGTGAGTTGTGCCCAGTTTTAAACGCAACGTTACTCCGACTGGAGCGATCGCTCCAAATCTTGCGCTCTCTGAACGAGTTCAAACGAAACCTGCTTCACAAGCATGATTCGCTGTTGGCAAACACATTCTTTGGATGTCTCAGCTGCGTGGAATTCAAAATGAAATATCCAAAATTCGCTTGCGTCTTTCATTTGCTTTGCCAAACTTTTCACAGTGAAAACAATCACGGGTGTAAAACAATTCATTCAAAAAAGGCGATCTACATCGCTTAGTAAATCAGACCCCTTTTTTTCTTTTTGTTTTTTTTAACATGCCAGGTTTTAGGCAGGTGCCCTTCTTTCTGTCTTGATCGTAGTCAGCGGAGGTGGCGCACCAGGACAGTCCCGGCAAGTCCGAATCTGGGAGGCAGCCGTGATGCCAGCTTCCGTTGTGCTTGAAGGGGAACTCACAAGGAGCGCCGGCAGAGTTTCCATTGGTGGTGTGAATGACTGCATGAATAAAAAAAATTTTAAAAAAGAAAGCACACAGAAAGTCAAAGGCCAACGACAAGATTGTGAGAAAAAAATAATGTCAAAAGGAAAGAAAATGGAACATTTTGATGGTAGAATTATCAATCATGAAACTAAAGACGTGATGGAACATTTCTAGTGGAACCAAAAGACCTGAAATGAACCCCCTCTGTAGTAGATCAGCGACCAGACAGGTGTTGTTTTTTTTTGCATCAACAACTCTGAATCAGTTTGGAGAAAAAACGTTTTCAAGGATGTTCTTATCAGGATCTTCTCAATATTTTCTTTTTATTTTTTCAAAGTTCTGCACCGCAACTGTATCTGTTTGTAATCTGTGCCTTTCCACTGGACAACATTCCAAAATTAAAAAAAAAGCTTTCCGCACACTTTTCCATGCAATGAAATGTGAAAGATTTTTACGAGCGATTATGAATGCAGCAGTAAGACGGGTCGAAAGTTTAACGAGCACTCCGACACCATCTTGCGCTTGAGGAGGAAGCCAAAATGCCATTAGCGTTTCGATGAGCCCTCGTTTTTTTTCCCCATGGAAATTTGACCCACTTAACTGCTTGTTACGTCGCATAAAAGACGAAAAAGGATCAGCGCTTAGAAATGTTCACGAACCAGTTTGGGCAAGTGACGCACCCTTTTGGGTGTTGTCGCTCTTTCATCTCAGAACATCAAATTTGTGAATTGAAAACAACAATTGGGGGGGGGACACAAATTGTTTTCTTCTTGCAAGGGGCGGCGGAACAGAAAATAATGGACCCAGACAATTTGCATCTTGTGTCAAGAGTCCAACGTAACCGAAAGAAGCTGGTCACTTTTCAAAAGAAACAATTATTTGTCAACCTTGAACAACAAATAAACCGCAAGTACTGCAAGTTTTTTTCCATCGTTCATCTTTGCAGTCCAAAGTGTTGGGGACCACTGAGCGTGACGTGTCTTTTGCGTGGCCTTGCGTGCGTCTCAGGTGATATTTGCGCATATTCAAATGAGGTGATATATTTGGCGGCCAAATTGCCCCCCTCGCAGCAAATGAGCCTCCTTGAGAAACAACTTCTAATTGACTAATAGCTACGCAAGCAAATAACGGACGTAAAATTGGCGCTCGTCTGAGGAAGGCCGTTCATGGCGGCAACAGCATGACGAAGGCAAAGGCATCGTCATGCTAGGCAGATGTGCCTCAGGACCCATTTTGGAATTTAGAACAAATTCCGGGCAGTTTGGACCGGGTATCCGTTCCTGTGATATGCGATTGTCGTCCAAAGTTCCATGAATTCTTTGACGTGAGCCCTCAAGTGTGTGTTAATGTTTTGCAACCTGAGCAAAACACTGGAGGTTATTGGGCCACATGAAGTGATGCGGCGGGCCCCATCTGGCTTCTGGGTCTTGAGCTGGGTCCCACTTGAAGGTGTTTTGCTCACAAGTCACTCACCGCGATACGGCCTCTGGCAGATGCTGTCCTGAGAGCCTCCTCTCACCCACGCGTCACGGGCGTCCCGTTTGGCGGTTAATTGGGCTCCGCTGACCACCAGGCCCATTTGGTAGACGGTGAACACGGCACCATGCAGGCAGCGCCACCACAGCAGGATGTCGGAGCCGCAGTCCGCCAGGGACAAAGACTTGGAGTGGACGTCCAACGCCAAGCAGAGGGAGGTGGCCACGTGGAAGAGGCGGTGACCCGAGCCCCACTTCCACAAGTGGGATGTGCTGTTTGCATCACAGGCAGAGACAGCCAAACTTCCGGAGTCGTGAGCTGATAAACAATTCCCTGTGATGGCGTGCTGGATGGTGAAGGCGTCCTCCACTGCAGCAGAAAACAAACTCAGATTTGAGCACGGTGCCATAAGGTAAAAACAGACAAACTCGCAAACATGCTGAACTAAATACGTGACTCCAGCTGCAGCACTCGCTCGTCAGGCCACGCCCCCTTTTGGCACAACACGGAAATGCTTAATGATGCGCTCAAACTAAAAAATAATTCTATTCATTTCTTTACATTGTCGTTGACAGTTTTTATGTGTACTATATATATTTTACAATAACGGGTTTTAAAAAATTCGAAGCACGTAACTTCAAAAATAAATATAAATCAACATTGAAAATGGAAAATATATCAACAACTTACAGATAGAATGAACAAATGAGAGGATGGGCAAAGATGTCATTCACACAGAATATTATCTACTGTTTGATGAGAAAGTAAGATTATACCGGCATTTCACCTGCAAAACGCTCCGATTATTATTACTGAATAATAACCTAACATCGGCCAATATAATCAGGAAAATATTGCTTTTTCCTCTACTGATTAAGTCTAATAATTCTTTTTTGTAAATTTAGAAACTCATTTTTTATTTACTTTTAAAATATTTTCAAGATTTATGTGTACAATGTACATTCTCTCATTTCAGTCATTTTATGAAGCTTATTTTTTTTTCTCTGCTTTGCTTCTGCGGTTCGTTAACTATTTTGTTTGTAAATGCTGTGGATGCTGTTTGTTAGCATGTCTACGGCGTTTTTCCATCAAGGTTAGCCTTAATCTCACAGACCTAATGGCAATAAACTTTGTGGTGGTTGTGCTAGATAATGAGCAATTCATTTTATTTTATGATTAGAAGGACAGGAAACTGAGAATGGTAACAAATGTAGGTCAGTGATTGTGACAGTGCAAAACGATGATGGCTTTTGCTGGCCTTGACGGTCTAGCACAGGAATTCAGACCTAATGCATTGGATCGTAATGTTGTATCGATTTCTATTTCTGGAGCACTCTCCACTGATTTCGGACAAATATCCATCGGACACGCCCCTAAATGTGAGAGCTACACAAGCACAAGCGATGTTTCGATCAAGTGACATTTTTTAACTTGACCGAAACAACCGCGATGATTCTGTGATTCGATCAGCATTTCAATGTTTTTGGACAAGATTGAAGCAAGCCAATTTACTGACTTCTCACACTTTTCTGATCTGTTTGTTTTATCTTATTGTCGCTC
Organism: Idiotropiscis lumnitzeri; assembly: GCF_059441095.1. Classification (NCBI taxonomy): domain Eukaryota; kingdom Metazoa; phylum Chordata; class Actinopteri; order Syngnathiformes; family Syngnathidae; genus Idiotropiscis; species Idiotropiscis lumnitzeri. The sequence goes on along the minus strand of NC_142395.1, from coordinate 29,948,390 downwards.
TGTAGGTCAGCGGCTATTGTCCTGGTTCGCGAGTGGGAGCTCTTACGAGGGCTGAGACACATTTAACAGGCATTAGCGCTTCGCCCTGCTAGCGAAATCGAAACAACTCAAGTAAAGTGCCAAGTGCGTGTTTTGCGGGCGGCGACTTACCAAAAGTCGAGCATGTGCCGCTCAACACCAACGACAAACAAAGTGTCGCCGTTCGCAACATTTTCAGCAACATTGTCCTTTTCTTGGTGGCGTCATAAAGATTCTGAGCTGCGGCAGAAAAGTAATTCACTTACTGTAAAGCGAAAGTGAAAAGACGGGCGCACAGTAATCGCCCACTGCTGCCTGCTGTCAATCGCCCAAGCGTCAAAGATTTCGACAAGTAAGAAATGTCAGATGAGCAAATTCCGGTTCGGGCTTAACAAATAAATCGAACTTCCGGTAGCCTGCTGATGATCGAGAGTCCTTCAAAAGAAAAGAAATGGGAGTTTGAATCAGTGCTTCTCAATTATTATCTTTTACGCCCCCCCCAGCAAGATTTATTTCTTGTTCATTTTTTTTTTACTTTTTGCTCACTAGTTGAATCAATGCTTCTATTTTTACCAGAACATTTGGTGCTTATCAGCTCATGCACAGTGATGTCCTTTTCATTTTGAAAAATGCAGCGGCTGCGGTTTTACTCCTTCAATGTAACTATGAATTATTAATTACATCCGGCTGTCGGACTCTCTCTTCAGACTGACAATAGCTGCCCTTTGCCGTCGAATTTTTCGAATGATTTGCGAATGTTCACCTCTGTTAAGTTCAATAAAACAATGTTTTTGCTTCATCATTTGACCTGAAAACAGCATTCATGTATCATTTTATCACCCAAAACTGGCTCGCGTGTTGGACCAACATGAATTTATTGGGATATACACAATACGCAAATGACACATCATAACTTGCTTTGTAACAAATAACACATCATTTTATATGGAAAGCCGTTTCTTTGAGCATTTATTGGAAGTCCTTGACATCCAGTTTAAGGTCTACCTCCGAGTCTCTGTCCGTACACACATGCGCGCGCACACATTTAGGTGCTACGGGTCCAGGTGGCTACTCGTGTGTGACACGTCTAATATTTGTGCAGCACGGTAGTAGTACACACTCGTAGGCCAAGTGGAAATAACATTACTAGTCGTGTCCTGAATTGGCTTAATAGTAAGTGACAAAGAGTTTAAGTCGGCTGTCAAGGAAATGGAATGAATGCTTGGAATCAACGACCTTCCATAACCTTCGAAGATTTGAGGTTTGACAGCTTCCAACACACAAAAACCAAGCATGTATTTACACGTAGTATTAGTAATACTGACAACACATCGGTATTCCAAGTGCACTTCCAACCACATTCATTGGACTGGATGTAATTCAAACGTACTACTGACAAAAGTACATGCAAAACATTTGACAACAATTAACGATACGTTTGCATTTGCCAGGCATCAATTTTCCCTTGAGTCACGTCAACTCGTGAAAAACAATTCCCCATGAGTTGGAATTTGTCACTTGGGAGAGCATTAAACTGAAGATGTGAAAGTGCGGATTTCGACACTCTGGTGTTGTTTTCCTACAGCCTGTGGAAAGTCATTTGAGCGTTATTTCCATATTGTTGATATCCTGTCTAGGACGCTTTGTTCTGACTAGAAAGGTGGAAAGGTGCTATACTAGCGAAAGTCCATTGAACAAAGACAATTCAGCACACTGGTCGTGTGGGAGATGCGACTGGTTCGAAATTGCGTGCATGATGATGTTCAAATGAGTTGTTGCTTCACCTCCATGTCATTTCTTTTGCCGATGCTTTGCCGGATTTTCGCTTTTGTCGAATGTCAGTGATTTTTCCAATTGCCATTGTAGGAAACACTGATTTTCGTTTTTCTGATGTGGGCTTTGAACGTCTCATGGGCCGACAAGAGCGTTTGAGACGCTGAGTGGAAGAGAGACGGTGATGTATTTTGGAGGTTGAAGAATCAAAAGATTCTTAAAAAGACAACACCGTGGCTCTTTATGTCTCAGAGTTGCAACAGTAGTGATGGGAAAGTGAAGCTTCAAATTTGCTTCATGAACCACTTGTTGCATTTTTGAGTCCTGTAGGTTGAAATGAAGGTTTTAAAAAAAAAAGGCAAGTCAGTGTGCTTTCATCCCAATGTTGAACAGAGAGCGCCATCTGCTGGAGTCCAAAATACCACAACTGATTCATGAAGCAGATTTGAAGCTTCATTTACCCATCGCTATGCAACAGTGGAACAACTCGTTAAACAATGGTCATACTAATAATGGTTTTCCCTCTACTGGAAGACATTTTTGCTAACTTTGGCATACTAGGGAGGACAACTACATGTTACCAGCGAGTCAAGCTCGTGCGCTAATTGTTACTTTAAAAGTAAGAAAAGTTACTTTTTAGACACAGTCATCCTACTCATGTGCTGAATTCTTTTACTAGTGAGTACATGGCCCGATAGAAGAAATGCTCAAATGATTTTCTTGCATGTCTTTCGGATACTGAATGAAACATTTTTTGCTCAATAGTGTTCGGAAGCAATGTGGCATTGTCAGTCTTTGACCGTTATCCTGAGTGATCTTCCAGCTCTGCGATCAGCACGTTACCATCCGACTCTGTAGCTTGGGAGCCGGTTTGTCGGTAATAGGCGCTACCGAGTGCGGGGAGACCCCGAAAATGGGCAGCATTTCTCCTGTAAACAAAGCACAGCGCTCCTGCCAGCAGAGCAAAGATCAACACGGCCACCAGCACAGCGGCAAGGATGACGCCGTGATGGAATCCTGAAACGCAAAGTACATAATCGTTGGTTAAAAATAGAAAATATGTCAGCCATTTGCTCCATTTGAGTGCAATAGGCCATCAAATTCCACTTTCAATCACGATGTATGACACGAAATTGCTTCCTTGACCCCAAATCAATATAAATGGTCAAAGTAAAATAAATAATAATTATAGTATTAAGCGCTGATTCTAGAATTGAAACCATTTTAACCCAATTGTTTGATTGGATCCATGAAACAAATAATTAGAAATATTGTTTTCGTGAGTTTTAATTGGCCCAAAGTGGCCGCAATATAACCAAAGGTTACGATTCCATTTATTATGCACAACAAATTTCAAGAGTTGAATTTGTGAAAACACAAGACAATAATCGGAAGTGTCATTCCAGGCAGCAAAGAGCGTTCACAGGCACCACATCAAAACAAGAGCAACGAAAAATTAAAAAATAAAAAACTCACAGAAGGCAAGTGTATAAGCCACTAAAGAGTTGAAGTTCAATTCAAGTCCACTTTACCATTGAATGGTTCCACTTCCACCTCGGCAGTTACATCTGCAAAAGTGCACACATAGTCAGTGAGGTTCTTTTCTTTTTTTTTGTTTTTTGAAAACTATCACTTAAACAACAAACTTTTGTCTTCTCATTGACTCTGCCATCGAGCATGTGAGAGCCTTTCGGCAGTGTGAATGAGAGCACTTCAGTTGTGAGTGTGAGAGCGTTTTAGTACCCTATGAGAGTGGGAAAAAAGAAAATCAGTAATTTGTTTCGTTGGTGAGTGTGAGAGAGTTTCAGTCGTGTGTATCAGCAAAAAAAAATCCGAATGATGTGAGAGAGAATTTCATTTAGGTTGGGACAGTGTTCCTGAAGTGTGTTTGAAAAAATAAGAGTGAGTGTGAGAGAGTTTGCCAGTCAGTCGTACGTGTGAGGATGTTTCATTAGGTGTGCGAGTGAAAACAATTCAGAAGCGTCTTTGTGACACCGTTTAAGGAGTGAATGTGCGTAGGAGGGCGTGTGTGGTATAATAATAATAATAATAATAATATTCCCTTTATTAGTCCCACAATGGGGAAATTCGAGATGTTATGTGTGAGTGGATAATAAATCTGCAGTGAGCGCGAGAGCATATTAATAGCATGTAAGCGTGTTTTATTGCGTGAGTGCAAGTGAAAAAATGGGAGTATGATGAGAGTGTTTCTGTATTGCCAACAAGTCTTTCAAAAGAGCGATTCAGGAGTATGTGTGAGAGCGTTTAAGTAGAATGACAGTGTTTCTGTTTGTGTGAGTGAAAAAAAATCTGAAGTCCAAGTGAGAGCCTCTTTATCGCGAGTGAGAGTGTTTCTGTAGTGTGTGTGTGTGTGTGAGAGAGTTGATGCATTGTGTAAAAGTGTGTTTCATTCTGATGCGTGAGAGTGTTCCAGTCGTTTGAAATTGGAACATTTGTGTCGTGACCGGGAGAGGTCAAGCTGGAATTGGCTCTCCCGAGATCACCTGAGCTCGTTTTGCAGACGAAGCCGCGCCGCTCGCCGCACCCTGACAAGCGCCACACTCCGTCCACCGCTCGGGTGGTGGCGCAGGTGTCGGCGGTCAGCAACTTGAAATCTGGAGCTTTGTTGGGCCAGCTCATGTAGTCCAAAGGTGACCCGTCCACCCAAGCCATCGAATCCGCTAGAAGCAAAAGACGTCTTTTATTGTCATGTCATTTCAAAACATACACTTTGTGTAGTCTTTGCTCAGGAAAAGGATATTTGCTTGCGTTTCAAATTGTATTCATTTGTTTGGGAGAAATCAGTGAATGATCCGAATCCGAACCGGAATGCCCTTTATTGTCAGATTGGAGCGCTCCGCTCGCCAGTGCAATATAACAAATCGTTTCATTAAATATATCAATGAAATCAATTCAAGATTAAAAAAAATGAAATCAATCATTTTATATCAATAATTAAAGTGCAATAAAACAAATCGTTTTATTAACTTATTTATTTATCTAATTTATATATTTGTCTGTATTATTGTTGTATTGCACTGGAGAGGGGAGCCCTCTAATCTCGTTGCACACTTGAGTACAATGACAATAAAGGGATTTCTATTTCTATTCTAAATATGTCAATGACATTAATTGAAGATTAAATCATTAAATCAATAAAAAAATCTAACAAAAATGCTCGCTAAACTAAACGAGTAGAATCTTATAATGTCACGACTAGTGGGAACATGGAGTTGTCCTACGAGTTTGTCAAGGTTGCCCTACATACTAGTTGTCATATAAAACAAAAATAAATCAATACATTTTGCGATTCTCCGTGATTTCCAACTTCTACGGAGTTGTCCTATTAGTATGCCAAAGTTGTCCTGCGTGCTCGTTGTGTCCAGAAATGTCATTCTCGTAAGACGCAGTTGTTCTCCTCATCATTGTAGCGTATCGTCGCTGTCCTGTGAAAAACACTCGTCCATTTTTTTCAGATTTTTCATTTTGATGTTAATCAGCTTCCACGACATTAATGTGAATATCTTTTACGTTTTTTTCCCCCAGGATAGCAACGATATGGAATAGTAAAAAGTGATGAGAAAATTGCTTCATGAACCAATTGTCCTATTTTTGAGTCCTCTAGATGGCACTATTGCTTTAAAATGGCAAGTCAGTGTGCAATTCAGCCCAACGTTGAACAGAGAGCGCCATCTACTGGAGTCCAAAAATACAACAACTGGTTCATGAAGCAGATTGGAAGCTTCATTTATTTACCCATCACGAATACGAAGCCAATTCAGTGCACGAGAAGAAAGACGAGGCCACGAGACGAACAACTGTGTCCGAAATGTTTTCCACTACTCTCGGATATTTGTTCCTTGTGAGGCAAACTACGAGTGGCCATTGTGGCACTACTGGTAGTTTCAAAGAGGCTCATAGTAGTCTTTGTGAGATGTCTACCAGCTACTAGTGTAGTCGTAAGAGTAGTTCACTAGGCAGACGCTCACTGTCAACGTTGAAGTAAAGCCCCAACCACAAGTTCTGGTGAAGGAACCCTGAAGACCAGAGCTGCTCCAGAACAAAGCGGTTCTCAACCTCATTCTCGATGGACAGCACATCTGAAGTGTTGACTGCGGAACAAAAAAAAAGTGATCTGCGTTTTGTGAAATAGCAACATTACATTTTTTTTCTGCACTCATACACACTACTCATAAAAAGTTAGAGATAAAAAAAAAACTTTGGGCTTTCGGGTGAAATTTACAGATTTACTTAAAATTCCTTTGAAGGTTAAATCACATTTAAAAATAAATAAATAAAAATACCCGGCACTTTTTGTAAACATTGGCTCAATTATGCTTGGAACTCGTGCACTTCAGCTCAACAGTACCACTTTTGTCCTGTAGGGGGAGGTCCAACATTTTAAGGCTTACATTTTAAGCACATTGGATCAGCTAATGCTTCAACTCTTTCTTGGGAGAAAGCAACATAACAACAAAGACAACATTCGTCCTCTCAGAAACATTTGCAATAAGATAATGAACTAATGAGAGACGTAAAAAAATGAAAAACAAAAGAAAAACATACAAAGGCACTAAACCAGTTCAAATGTGTTGATACATGTGGGAGGAGTAAAACTATTTGAAATGTTTTTTTTTATTTTTGACTTGGTCTCTCTGTATTGCAATTTTCAACAATACCCCCTGTGACATTTTTGTCACATCCCTGCGACTCTAAGCGTAAGAAAATAGATGGCGTTGCGCTCGTACCTTTGCGTCTGCAGTGCTCTCGTGCCTCCTCAAAAGTCAGTCTCTGCACCAGAGGCTCAAAGTTGTAACAGCCACGTCCAAATTTCACCCAGGTTGAGGGGCACACAGCCTCATAGGAGACAAAGGGCTTATTCCCTGCAAGGGAGAGCGCAAACATTGAGTCAAAGATGAATTGGGTTCATGGGAATTAACAGGAATGTATGGAAAGAAACGGACAAAAGAAAGTGGAAAGGTTTCGATCTTGAGTGAGAACCTGATCTTGCCGTTCAGCTTACAAATAACTCTCATGCTTTTTGAACCACGATTTGGCCTGCGTGTGCATTTAGGACAAAATGTTTCTATTTCTATTTGAAGACCATGCCGATACCAATTCCTCGTTAATTGCCACGATTCACATGGTAAAGTTTCCAAATGTGAAGGTTTTTCCACAAAATGATCCGCCGCTTTGCAACTGAAGTTGCGTACCTCGCCCACATGAAAAGCCGCAAAGAGATGCAACCAAATCTGAATCCATGTTTGGAGTGTTGATATTTTACTTGGCGGAGGAATGTGACACAAGGCTCCCGATAAAAGAGTTTCACAGTCAGCTCGCCGCCATCCGCCATTCACGTCCATGTACACGCATTCTCCGCTCTCAAAGTCATCTTGGTCCGAGTCCCAGTGTGTGTACACGGTATCGCCGCCGTCCGACCACTGGTAGTTGATGCCGCTCTGCGAACAAAGCGTTACGAACGCCACATTCAGACTGGGATGGAACATCGCACCCGATTACTCGCAAAACGTGAGCTACCAATTTACGACCTAAATTTGCTCCACCATCATTATTGGCAAAAAAAACAAAACAAACAAACTCTGGCAACAAAAGTGAGCAGACCCCCACATGAAAGTGTCCAATTAGAATTTTTTTTTTTTTATGTCAAAAGAAGTTGATTGCTAAATATTTAGTTTTAAAGAGATGTTGCTTTCAAAGTTGACTGACTTGCAGGTTTGCAACGTGACTTCTAAAATTGCATGCGTGAGCAAGTGGAATGCATTTGAAATTGGATTTCCTAAGAAGTGGCTTACGTCTTGGCTGTAGAGTCCAATCCAGTGCGGGAGTCCCAAGCGATTGACAAGTACCGTCAGGAAAGCCTGGTGGTAGGCGTCGGTGATGCTCGCCAGGTCCGAATGGGCGTCAATGCACATATGCATGGCGTCATACCAGCTCATGTTGCCGGAAACCACCTTGTAACTGCGACTTTTGTACTCAATGCTGTCGGGGAGCGGGTGGCGAGACGAGTACGTGGGGGCTTTCGACGGATCTAAAACAAGAAAAGGGAACACTGGTAATTGCAAACAAGACCTCGGCGGGAACAGTAAATAGCATTTATGTTCAAGAACAAAATGATATTGCATTTTAGAATTAGAATTAGAAATCCCTTTATTGTCATTGTACTCAAGTGTGCAACGAGATTAGAGAGCTCCCCTCTCCAGTGCAATACAACAATAATACAGACAAATATATCAATTAGATAAATAAATAAGAGAGTTTAGTACTGAATAGTGTATGTAAAAACACATCACAATGCTGTTCTGCAAGGTAAGGGCGTTTCTTTTAACATCCAAAAAAGAAAATGCACTCAATAGTGACCAGACAAGCACAATTGAATCAACACAAATGTGAAAGAGCCGCATTCCAAAAAAAAGAAAAAACTGCTGAGAAAATCATTTTCACTTTTGACTTGAATGACGACTTTGCCCATTTTGTGGAATTGCAATCAATCAGATAAAGTGCACTTTTCATATAATCTGCACTCGTGTGGCCTTTCCGACTCTAAGGTGCACAAAAAAAAACAAAAAACACCAGGCTATAAGCGGCAGTTTTCTATGTTGAAAAAAAAAAAAGAGTTGTCCAGAACAATTTTGTACTGTGAATGCACATCAACAGATTGTGAAAACAGTGCCTTTCAACACACCAACAACTTTGCTACTTAAAACAGAGCAGACCCAAGAGAAAAAAGAAGATTTATTTAGCGTATTTTCTGAACTATAGAGCGCCCCTAGTGGTGAAAGAAAATTCCACAGAAAAGAGCTGCAAGCTTCAAAATGGAACCAAAAAAAAGTATAGTCGGGAAAATACGGTAATCCTAATTTGAACAATTTTGTGTCTTATTTTGTGATTGACGGGCAAGGCCGAATGGATTCATGGCGTTTCAATCCATTTCAACGGGCACATGAAAGTCGTAAGTCAAGGTAGCGCCGACATTCCAGATTCATGCGAGCGAATTGGATTTCATGACTTAGATTGAAAATTGTAAATACCTTGAGCTTTTTGACAAACGAAGCCATACGAAGCCCGGCCGCACTCCTCGTCGTACCACTTCCCGGTCAGGTGGACGTTGTGGTTGTTGGACAGCACGATGCACAGAGGCTCGTCCGCCAAGCCGCCAAGCAAGTCATCCTCCTGCGGTTCCATGGCAGCAGACATCAGTCGACGTCTGCGCATTTCTTATACAAAGCACACCAACGGCCTCTTTGCCTTACTTTCAGCCCTCTTCCAAAGGATTCCCGCTGAATCCTTTCAATGTATCGGAAAGCAAAGATGCGACCCGAACCCTCACCATTTGGCCCGTCTTCTTTTCCTCCAAGTGATTTCATAGCATCGTCTCCCATTTTTTCTAAAGTGCGTTTTCATAAGATTGAAGTCTTTCCATGAGTTGAAAACCATTTCAAATCAAAGTGCTTTCCACCGAAAAGGAACAATTCCCCGCCGATTCGCTGTATTCATTTCCCAATGAATCGGTCTCAAAGTCATCAAAATGCAAAAGTCAAACTGGCTGACTGGCGTTCGGGTCGGCACGTCATGCTTTCTCTTCACGGGAGCTTACATTGAGGTCGCTCTCGGGTTCGACGGGAGACCAGTTGGTGTAGCCGATTGGTCTCCCATTCGTCCATTTCATGGTGTCTTGATTCCAGAGACCAATCCACACGCCGACAGCGATTCCTTGAAGCAGCATGGTGATGTACGCTGCATGGCAAAGACACACAGAGACATGAAAGAAGCAATCGAAAAATGAAAAATGACTCATTTCAACATCGTCAAAGACAACACCCACCCAAACTCGCACCTGTTGGACCTGATGCCCTCTGGCAGGCGCATCAAATCGAGGACCAATAGACTGAGAAAGAGTTTCTTTCCGAGAGCCATCTCCATTCTAAACTCTCACACACACACGAGACCACCCGCACCTTGCAGAACAGCAACGTGATGTGTTTTTATATATCCTAACTATTCTCTTATTTATATATTTATGGGAATTATTGTTGTATTGCACCGGAGAGGGGAGCCCTCTAATCTCGTTGCACACTTGAGTACAATGACAATAAAGGCATTTCTGATTCTGATTTGTGGCAGCGGAATGTTCGAGTTTGTCTCCAATTTTATTCGGACTTGATAAAGTCATGAAAATAGTTTAGCATGACGCATTCATTCCTTTTGTTTTGACTTTTCCTAAAGTTCAATTTAATGACGTGACTACTACGAAGCATCTTATCAGAGAGTTTTTTGTCATTAGAACACACATTGTGACATTTTGGGGGGGGACTGAAAGGATTCATGGCATTATTCGTCATTTCAATCACGTCAAGTCAATCTACCTTGTTCAATCTCATTTTCGATGGCCACGAGGGAGCCTTGGAATGAGGAGCAGATGGAGCGGGCGTCCGTCCAGCTTTTTCCCTCCTTTGGAGTGTCGGGAAGGTGAAGCAGGAGACACTGCAACATGCACACAAAGGCAAATGTTGCTTTGGAGCCATGAAGAAGCAAACCAAGGAACAAGGAGACCTTTGCACTCACTTGCAGTTAATTCACGACTCAATTCATGCGGAACCTGCCTTCTGCGTTCATTCTGTTACGAAAGCAACTGCAGAGTTGGCTTAATTAAAAATTATTATATATAATTAAAAAAATCTCTAATCTCGTTGCACACTTGAGTACAATGACAATAAAGGGATTTCTAATTCTAATTCTAATTAGTCAACGACAGCGAGCATTCATGAAACTTGGATACAAAATGTACCCAAAGTGTTTGCTTCATTATTGACACTTGAAGAATACAAACGTGTTTTTCCTTGATTTATTTCAGTTTACTCTAGCGACTGTGAAATCCCTCATGGCGAAATTCAACTCAATCGCAGAGAACCACAACCAATGAAGACATCCTGCAGCTTTGGAGCAACGCTGGGTTTTGCCGTTTCATTTTTTTTTCCACTTTACACGACAATTAATAATGACGGTCAGACTAATCTCTGAAGCTAGGAAATTTAAAAAAAAAAAATGTAAAAACTCTACTGAACTATTGATAACTGATGAATTTAATGGAGCGCTTCTAATTCTTTTCCGCTACGCCCCGAGCAAGAAGTTGAGAAGCACTGATTTTATGTCACCGCTATGAAAAGAAAATCATAATTTGGAGCTATCGGCATGTCGATTTTTGTCAAGAACTAATCAATCAATAAATTCAGTCGGGACTCACAGATCCTGTAAAGTGAATTCATAGAATTGCTTCGCATTCGAAATGTTTGAAGGCAAATGGTGAAATTGTGCAATTGTGTTTTCGTTTCAGAAAATGGGAAGACAAGCCCCAAATTTGTTCTTGCGGGCCCACTCTCCGAAACATGGCATTTGCGGAATATGAATTAAGCAGCCGTCTCAGGGGGGCGGCCATTTTGTCACTTTGGGCCGAGCCGCCGACCAATCATGGCTCAGCTTGACAAAACAGGTCCTGACGTGAGCCCCGAGCGACCGTGATGTCATTTTCGGTCGACAAGTGACAAAATGGAGATGGATTAAAAACGTGCGCATTTTACCACCAACGCGATACTGATCCGAATGCCATGCGTCCCCCAGTGAAGGCGCATTTAATTGCAAAGATTTTTGGGAGGTTGACTTCCCCTTCATATGTGATTTTTGAGTTCCCACAACGCCGGCGTCTACCTTGTGTCCAAAGTAGAGCCATTTCTCCGGGCAGCCTCCGATGTAATGCGGCTCCCTCGGAGTCTCCGCCACAGAAACGGTCTTTCGCTTACAAACATACCCGTAAAGATTGCTGCATTTCTTGGCCGCCCACTTGCCTGCGTCGCACAAGAACACGACACACACGTCACACACGCACACGTCGCACTCGTGGCAGCCGTGTGATTACCGCTCGATGAGGACATGGTGACACACGAGCCATTTTTGGGAACGGTGCGGCCGTCACTCTCTTGTGCCCAGTTGTGAAAGTTGACCTCCGTCTTGTCACTCCACCTTTCGACACAACTCAATATTAGGAACCCATCTCAAGTGCTCGATTTTACAAAGCCATCAGGGCGTTCATACGTCCGGTCCATGCGGAAACGCAAAATAGCTCCGTTGGGAGAGCGTTAGACTGAAGATCTAAAGGCCCGTGGTTCGAACCCAGGTTTTGGCACCAACACCCTCGTGAGGAGACGCCGAACAGATCATGGATGGATGGGTACTCACACGGCACTTCGATTGTCATAGTGAGATGAATCAAGGAGAGACCAAATTATACGTCCCGTTTGCTTTCCGTGTCCCTCCGATATCATTGGGAAACGACGCGGAAGCAATCGGAAGCCGCCTAAAGACACACACGTGCACACACACACCTGACCTCCCCTCCACGCCGCTCGACGGAAAGACCGATCCACCAGTCCGTGGGGCCGAGGGAGAGCTGCGGAGAGGCACAATCGACAGCCATGCGGCTCAATTTAAATCGCTTTCTTTGTGACGATCAAAATGTTTGCAAACATTCTACTTAAGCAGAACGCGTTTACAAAAGAAAAAAAGACGCGTCAAAGTCATCATTCAAAATTTAAACTAGAAATTCTAACTGCAACGAGCATTTTTTTTGGGAACGACTGCATTTTGGTCTCTCTCGTAGCCTTGGCGTGTATGGAACTCTGCCATCCGAAAAATGTGAAGAAACGAACCCGCCGCAAGCGCTCCTTCACAAAGTTCAGCTCCTCCCGGGAATGAACGGACAGCAGGTACGCTCCCATCATCTGACAGGCAAGAGAGACGGCGTCCCAGTTGAAGGGCTGCTTGGCCACCAGGTACTCAGCTCCGTGGTAAAACAGCCACGGCTCGCTCTCTGTCGGAGAGGCACGTGTCAGGATACCGTACTCGCAAACGTTTCGGGAATTGTGCGGCGCTGGCTGGAAATGGAAGCGAAAATGCACCTTTGATCTACAAGGTTCTACAGCAAGTCGATTTCTAGAGCGCATTTCCCAACAGCTGAAACTGTCACAAAGCGCCTTCCATACGGTGTCACATAAAAATAGCGGGAAATTAGAACACAAATGAAAAGACAAACAATAGATACCAGAAGAACAGCCACAGTCTCAGGTTGAGGCGAAAGCTAAAGAATAAAAATGTCTTCAAATGAGCTTTAAAAGCGGACTGAGGGGGGCGGGGCTTGCCTCACATGTCCTCTCATCGGGAAGGACTGGCAACAGAAAAAGCCACGCTTAGTCTTCCGGCGGCCCAACACAAGTATCATAAAACGGCAGCCGGTGAAGAGAGGCCAACATTGGGGTGGTGGGATCCGTCTTCCGAGCGACGAGCCGCAGCATTTTGGAGCAACTGGAGACGTTTGATGGAGGACCGGCTGACTCCAAAGTCAAGTCGCATGACGGTCATAGAGCCGACACGGAACGAATGCGTGTGTGACTGTTTCGAAAGAAAAGGCTTTCTTCACTTTCGCCGGCTGCCGAAGATGAAAGAAACGAGATCCAACAACAGCATTGATTTGACGATCTTATTTCCAATCGTAATGGAAATCACGGTGGCTACGGCGATATAATCGCTAAATCTGAACCGTTGAAGTGAACTCAGATATTCGACGGTTGCAAAAAGGGAGAACTCTGTGCTACTGAATTGTGGAGATGGAGCGTCGAGCTGTTTTTTAAAAATTTGCATACAAAAAACAAAAGACACTTACGCTCAGTGTACCAGTAGGGTGTTTTCGGTTGCTCTCCTGCAACGCGAATCCATTTTGGTCAATCATTGAATTCCACTTTTGATGACTGTCTTTTGGGCAACGACTTTTACCTCTGGCCAGCTTACAGATCCACTCGTGTTTGCTTTCACACGGCCGCGGCACGAGGCTGTCGGACACGTGACTGTACACGGCGCAGTCCCTCCTGTCGTCCTCGTCGTTTTTATCCTCGACGAAGGAGCTCGTCACCTGCATGATAAAAAAAAAAAAAACAAAAACGATCAAATGACATTTGCAGGCAGAAATGGCAAGCAAGCCGTTTGAGCATTTATTCGATATTCTTGATCTCCATCTTCTTTTTGAGCTCACCTGTCCAAAAAGTAGAATGTCTTCCTCGTCACATTTTTTCACTGCTGAATGACTTTTCGGCACATTACTGGCCCAACTTTGGCACACTAGTAAGACAAGTACGTGCAACTCGTGTGCAACTTTTGCTGTGACTTGGTAGCGTCCGAGAGGCGACGATTATTTGACACACGCCGATTAATTGGGCATTGTGGTTTTACCAGTGGCGGGCCGTCAAGGCCCAACATAATCAAGAAAGAAAAAGCGATCATATTCTTCACGTTGATGTCATATTATAGCCTAGTGTTGAATTTTGAGGTGAGAGTTTTACATCCAATCAGAATTCAGATGGCTCGTGTTGCCGGGCAGATTTCACGATACACTATTCTTCAGAGGCCTCCAGATGCAATCGTGCCGGCTTCTGTTCTCTGTGAGCAAAGGGGCTTTTACAGTTGATAGACAGTCGCGAGAGCCAATCAGATCACGAGGTGATGACAGTTGAAGTTACGTTGAAGGTGATGAACGCATCTTGTGATTGGATACTCACCCGCGAGGGGGCGGGGCCATGTGGAATCAACGCAACCGAAAGTCATCACTGGCGACCGTTGGAAAATCTAAAATATATGCTTCCTTTTTTAAACCACAATCGCCAAAAGTGTGGATTTAATTGCAGATCAGCTTGCGACGCCGTTTTCAAGAGCAGAGAAGCGAGGTCATCCAACACGCAGTCGTGTGTAAGTGTCTTTCTGTTTATTATTTCTCCAGCCGTGGAGTCATAAATGACGTTATTATGAGGGGGATTTATTGAAGTCGGACTTCACCAAAGGCCCAGGTGGGACATGCGCGGCCCGCCCCTGAGTTTTACTGGTGCGCCACGGTAGTTTGCTCGTAACGTTCAACGATGCGCAAGTCGTCATTGTCCGACGGTGCAGAATTGCCTCGCTGGAAAGGAAAATGAGCACACGACTCGATCGACCTTGAGCTGGAAAAGAAGAATATCCGAGAAATGCTCAAACGGCGTTCCATAAGCCGCATCATGTCGAGAGACGTTTCAAATACGCCGCTCGCCCCAAAGCCAAAGATAGGAGACAAGAGTTTGTCGTCAAGGTAAAACATTTTCCAAACTGTCCTATTTTGCAATGCACTTTGGACAGCTTGGGTGAAGTTCATTTTGGAGGATGTTCAAAGGGGCACTTACAGGAGAACCGTCAGACCATTCCCAAGCTCCCGGATGTTCGGGATCTCTTTTATTCAAGCCAGTCCACAGCCAGCGAGCGTCTGTTCTAAAAAAAGACCAGCGCAAAATTGAGGATGCGTCCACCGTGCCAGATTCTTCTCACATTGGCCACAAACTAAAATGGATTTGGTCATTATTGCTGCATGTAGCCTGTCCATAAAAATGTGCACGTGTGCGTGCACAAGCCAAATTCACTTGCATTTAAACGTCTCGATGCTATTACGCATGTTGCAATTTGGAGGCTGTACCAACCCTTCAAACATGCTACTGAGGAGTTGCTTGACAAAAAGCTGCTCCTCATGGTGGCGCAAACTGGCCAGCTGAGCTCCGAGAGCCTGACAAAAGTAATCTGCTTCCGCCCACGAACGTTTCATGAGCACCTTTTCGTCATGGAACACCTAAAAGAACAACATTCCTTGTAGGCGGGGCCCGCAGCAATCCTTTTTTTTTTTGGACAAAGAAGAAGGTTAATGCTCATACTTTAAAACAGGAGAGGAGACCAGCCTGAGAATCCCATCCTGGAGGACAAGCGCTGAAGGCGTCAATGTGGGCCTCAGGTGACGGCTCAAGCGGCGGGTAGCCGCTGATGCTCTGCTTACACACGGACAAGGCCTTGTGGGAATTGCAGTCTTTCACCTCCCAGTGGCCCAGAGCAGACCCGCCTGACATCGCAACGCATCCGCTGGCGCTGACTAAATTGGGGAAAAGGAAAGCGGGGAAGTTGTTTTGCAATCCAATTTTATTCCGAGGACGCTGGAGCTGAAACAAAGCGCTTTCATAGAATTTTGCAAATAATCAGAAGAAAAATGAAAACACATATGCTTGCGTGGCTTTTCCTCCGGGTGCGCCGCTAAGTTAATTGAACACTCTAATTTGTGAGCGTGAGCGCGGATGCTTGTCGGTTTTTGTGCCCTGCGATTGGCTGGCAACCCGTTGAGCGTGTGAGCCCGCCTACAGTCCGAAAGCAGCCGGGATAGGCTCCGGCACCCGAGCGGAACACATAATGGATGGATGCAAAATGGAGACATTTGACAGGAAACAAAAGAATCAAATCCAAACTTAATCCGTCAAAGACATTTGGAGGCGCAAAAGTTTTCAATTTCCAAACTCCAAAAAGCTTGGCCGTTGACCGCGGGACGGACTGATTTATGCAGGTCAACAACAACGAAAGAGCTCCTTTTGCAATCCTCAACCCATCCATGTCGAGAGATGTCAAACGAAGGCAAACCAGGGTTGAACTTTGAAACGCAGAAAGACGAATGACACAATCAAGCAATCTCGCCCTCCCACAAATCAGTTCCGACGTGGCGACGTTGCGCCGTTCCGTCTACCTGGCTGGTGTTTGTTCCAATTGGTGAAGGTGAGCGGCAGAGCGGAGCCATTGTGACGAAGCCATCGGTATTCGCCCTTTTCCCCGGAGTCTTTCAGGCCGATCCAATAAGACATGCCGTCATTGGCCCCGTTCGCACTCAGCAAACTGTTGACAAACGCTTGCTCGAACCTTTCGGACGGACGGGAAAAAAAAAACATTGCGAGAACAACCGAAAGCATCTTTGAAATGAATGCAATGCAATCCAATCTTAATGGCGCACCTGTTTTCCAGCGTAAGGAGAGGCGCATTGCAGTAATAACCGTTCTGTGCGTCGTGATGCGTCTGCTCATGCCTGGTGATGGTGTAACAAGAATGACCGTGACGCTTCCAGCCCTGAAACAGTCACAAATAGACACTCAATTAGTCTTTTTAAATTTGCCCCTTGGGTCTCCAGTGCCTTTGAACACGGCAACAACTTTGCTAATTAAAAACGAGCAGACGCAAGAGAGAAAAAAAAAAGAATGATTTGACGTATGTTCTGAACTCTAGAGCGCCCCTAGTGGTGAAAGAAAAGCCGCATGGTTCAAAATCAAGGAGAAAGGTTGCGGCTTGTAGTTTGGAATAAAACACACAAAACCTCAAACACAAACTTCAGTTTATGTTGTGCAATGCAGAAATGTCATCGCTTCTGCAGCATTTCACTTCACCTCGTCAGCATTTACGCCGCGCATGCACGCACGA
This sequence comes from Idiotropiscis lumnitzeri, assembly GCF_059441095.1. Taxonomy (NCBI): domain Eukaryota; kingdom Metazoa; phylum Chordata; class Actinopteri; order Syngnathiformes; family Syngnathidae; genus Idiotropiscis; species Idiotropiscis lumnitzeri. The sequence continues at coordinate 29,931,236 of NC_142395.1, read as the reverse complement.
TTGCAACAGAAATGGCATTCGTTCGTTCCGGCACGCAAGAGCCGGAAATGTTTTCCATATTGAAATGCGTGGATTCGATTTGACCTGAGGGCAGCCTTCATCCCAAGTTTGGAGTTGATGAAGCCGTGTCTGACGTTTCGCCTTTCTGCACACGGCCGGATGTTGCTCATCACATGAAACCAAAACCCAGGCAGCTTCCTGTGAAAACATTAATTGTGGAATCATTTACAATTCATTGAGTGCACCGACAAGATAAAAAAAAAAAACTCTTGTGTGACATGTGAAAGGAGTTAATACTTGTTGAAGGTTTGACAAATCAAAAACTTGAAACAATCTTGCACACTTATTTGGAGAGCCGTGGAACAAAAGGGAGGCTTCCTCAAAGTGATTGTAGACAATCGTCTCCCAATGGACGCCATTGATATCAATTCATTCATTCAGTATTTTTTTTTTCCCCAAGAATTGAATTCTAGTCGGATGAAATGAGTTTTTTTTTTTTTTTTTCTGCCCACCTTTCTGTCTGCTTTGGCACAGAATGTTGCGCCAGTCAAGTTGTGCGGAGGGTGATACTGGTGCCACATTGTAAGAGTCACCGGTGAGCCATCAGACCACTCGACAGTCGCAGACGACGCTTGTTTCCGGAGACCGATCCACATGGCTGAAGCGTGGCCAGAATCTGCACAACGGAGCATTTGGACAGAGAATTTGCAGAAGAGAATCTGACGTTCCCGCAGTGCAGATCTTACAGTTTGCCAGAAGGCCGTGCAGCATCTCCACATGGGAGAGCGAGTGAACGCTGGTGAGGTTGGCATTGCGAGAGAGGCACGCCTGAGAAGACGCCTCCCAGCTTGCCGCCTGCGCCGAGATCTGGTAGCAGAAACCGTTGTGAGGCAGCCAGCCGTCATCACACACCGTATGGACGTACTGCCAGCGCTCTGGACAGGAGGACAAAGAGAGCCCAAATCAGAAGGCAACACTCGGGGATTTGCAAAGACAAGAAGAAGAAGAACCTCTTTGGAACTAATTGGACCCTTTGCAACCAATGAAAACTTTTTTTTTTCAAGTTCATTGCCATCTACTCCATCTTCGGTTCCATTCTAGAGTCAACAACTCAAATGTTGTCATTCCTTGTTTTGTTTTTTTTACTATTTTCGGGGGGAAAAGGGAGCAATTTCAAATATTATTCATAGTTTCTAAAACAGGTGTTGCAGTATTGCAGTGGTCCAAATTTAAATTGTGATCTGAGAATAATTAGCATTCAAATCATCCATTTGCTGATTTATTTTTCTTTCTTTGGAGTGTGTGTGTGTGTGTGTTGGGGGGGGGGGGGGCAGATGGGTCTTGGTTGGGGCTGTCCTTCCTGACTTGCTGAATAAATCATCTATTTGCTCTTTGCCCAGGCCAAATGTCCAATCTAAAAATGATTTCAAATACAATTACATTCATTCTAAGAAATTATTCTGTTAAAACCGTCACAAAAAATTGCAGTGGAAAAAATGTGATTCATCGCAATTAATTACAGAATTCTTTCATTATTTCTAATCCTTTTAAAAAAAATGAATCACTTATATATATATATATATTTATTTTTGATTAGATTTTTTTTCATTCCTCGCGTAGTCCACAGAGAAGAGGTGTGACCCCAACTTCTTCTTCAGACCGATACAAAGAGGATTCCGATGGTGTTGTTTCTCACCGAGTGGCTCGGCTCTCTGCGTATTATTGGGCGTCTTCTTGCAGATGTACGGCAGAGCAGACTCGCAGGAAAGACTCTGCCAGACTCCGTCAGGGCCGGAGTTGTACACTCCACACTGTCTGTTGTCCTCGAGAGGGCGAGCCGGCAGCGCTGATGGAAACGAGGCCATAACACGTGTGTTATTTTGCAGCAAAATTGGTTTTCTTATGAGCCACATTTCTCCAACAATTCAAACCAATCCCACTTGATCATATTCACCTCATTCAGGACATCTGCGGATATATTTTCCACATTCTTGAACCTTTCCAACAATGTCATTTTTCCCTGAAAATCATTCCCTTTGAAATGAATGGAGCCGCATTGCAGATTGAATTCAGATGTCCTGATTTCACATCTTATTGAACCCATTCCAAATTCAAACGCTTCAAATCATTCAGCGCACCTTGGTCATTGTAGTGTTGACGGTACCCAAATTCCCAAATGTCAACGATTCCACACTTTCCATTCCAAAATCAATACAGACCATATTTAGCTGTTCCTTCCTCACTTCCTGACGGATTCAAACCATTTCACCTTGGAAAATAATCCGTTCTTCCTATTTTTCACATTCCTGGAAAAAAATCTCCTCAATTTCACAATAAAATTCCCTCAAATCAAATCTATTTTCCAGATTTACCAACCCGAAATAATATCTGCCTTCAAAATGCTGAGAAAAATATCGGTCCCGTGAATAACTTTAGAATGCTCTCACACAGGAGCGTGTGTACCTAATTTTGTGGCCGGTGAAATGACAAATCAATACTAAAGGATTGTGCTTGAGATGAAATCAAACACTTTGCAATGAATTGAATTGATGAAATGCAAAATGTCAGACTTTGAGATGCAATGTTTGTGAGGAGGACTAATTATGTAAACTTCCTCTCAACGGGGCAAAATGTCTTGCAAACATTTCGGAAATGCAATGAAATAGTTCCGAACAGATGGTGCATTTGGAATGTCTTAAGTTGCAATGGCTGGTTAGGTGGAAAAAAAGTGGAAGGAGTCGAAGAACACAACGGAAATTGCCAGTATTGTGGAATCTCGCGACAAATCTGCACACGAGTCACGGAGACAAAAGAATCCTACCTGAAGTGAAATTCACCAAAGAGAGAGGCGCGTCGTCCGACCACTGCCACCCCCGACCGTCCTTTAAGTGGTTCAGCCCGATCCACGCCATCGTCCCGACACTTTCCAGCCGATCTAACGCAAGAACCACATTTTGCTTGGAATAAAATCAAGCAAAATCTGCTGCCCCCGCGACGGATAATGGATGGATAAAATCAATCATCGGTCTAACGTGATGATTAAATGGGAATGAAAAGATGGAAAGGAGCATTTGAGCAATTCTCATTGGAGGACATTTTCTTAGCCCATCCAAAAAAAAGAAAAAAATGCACAAAATACAGAAACGTGCAAATAAAAGTTGTCCTGAGGAAAAATAATGAGCACACCCTAAAATGTCAAATCTTTCTCTTGTCCCACCAACGCACATATCAAATAGAGGAAATGTCAAAAAAGTTTGGGAAAAGGCATTGCATACCTCTGATGTAGCTGTGCTCTGCCAAACTGGTGATGCTGAGCAGATTTCCTCCCTGAGCCTGACATGTCAGCATCGCTTGACTCCAGGTGAGGATCGTGTACAAGTTGAACTGGTAGCAAGCCCGAAGTTCCTGGTTCGACTCCCAGAAATACTCACAACTGTAATCTAGCAAGAAAAGTTGCTATGAAATAGAACGCTTGGCTTGATCAAAAGCGGTTTTGTTATTCATTCAAAATCCTCCATATCCAGTTTCAGATTCATGTACGGGTAAGACAACTTTGGCATACCAATTGGACACCTACATGACTCGTGAAGCAAAAAAAAAAAAAAATGAGACGTGACATTTTTCCAGCATCGCACATTCACAATAAAAGGCAAAGCGGAAACAAAAATCGGCAAATAAACTGCAAGATCTTCCCGTGCGGATGATGCCATCGGCCGCCATGACCCCACCAAAAATTGTGCCGCACAGTCAGGGAGGTGCTATGAAGATGATCTAACGAGTCCCACAATTGGTTTCTTCAATGATGTCGTTTAGGGCTGCACGATATTGGAAAAAACTGACATTGGCATTTTTGGGGGAGGTTGCGATAAATATTGCGATATTGAAACTAGAACAATTTTCACCAGATGACTCAAATAGCTCTGTTGGGAAGAATTTGGTTAACTCACCAGGACATCATTGGATTCATTTAATAATTCAAATATTTAACGTTGTATTTCCCACTTCAATGTAAACAGCATTGAAACCAAAAAAATAAATAAATAAAAGAGGAAATGAAATAATTGTATGCGTGAGCATCCGCCGGAGTCATGTTGTCCAGTGCTCGTATTGACGCAATTGTTCTACTGAATAAAAGGAAATACGAGTACCAGAACCTGAAGCTGGATATCGATGATGCAAGAGAGAATAATACTCCGGCGGTTTGTTCCGCAGGCGTAAACATTTACCGTGCACCGGACAGAAGCCCCATTTTTCAGCCTCATCATATCGAGTGGTGGTGGAGCACCACGGAAGATGATCTTCGCGGCCTTCGGTGGTGCACTCCGAATACCATTTGTTGTTGTATTTAAAGGGCAATGCGCACGGCATGCCGTGCGCATTGCCCAACAAAGTGTGGATATCTGCAAACGCACCGTATGGAAGAAATCAAGCGACAAAAAGTCTCATTTGTGCTCACTTTTTTTTTTTTTTTACCTTCATATGGATTGGAGCAGGGCCCTTCCCGCGGCGTGTTGTACCTTTTCCACTCGTGATAAGTGGCTCGTTTAACCACGACTAAATTACCAGCAACGCCCACCTTCCACCGGGACGCCCCGTACAACATATTTCCTCTGCAGCGCCACCAAAGGACCGGAAGGTCCATGTCGCACCGGAATGTTCCGAGCGGCTGCGCGGGGTCCGACATGTTCAGGCCCAGGCACGTGCTGGTGCCGGCGTTGAAGAGACGATGGTGGGAGACCCACTTCCACAGCATGCGGCGCGTGGGACGACGACAGTCCCGCAGGACCAGGTCCGATTGTTCCACGGTGACGCAGCGCTGAAGAAGGTTGCTCTCCAGGATGAAAAGACCCTTTCCTGCACCGAAGAAGGTGGACAAACCACAGATGACTTTTGCACCAAAATGCATTTCAGATTGGGGATTTTATTTTTGTGGCATAACTAAAAGACCGACAATAATAATAGGCATAAAAATAATGAATATCTCACTGAACCTTTTTACTTTTCTTACTTTTACCAAGGTATTTTCGTCATGTACCGCTACTTTACATTTTGCCATTTCTGACTAATATAAAATACATTTTATAATACAAACAAAGCAGAACAATTCAACTTTATCTATATAGAAGAGTAACAAAGAACTTTAAATATAACATAAAAATAAAGACAGTGAAAGCAGAAAATTAAAACAATTAAAAATACAAACACACAAACAGGAGACAACAGAAAAGTGTCAGTCTCACGTTGGAGCCCATCCCAGCAATCTTCGGGCAGTAGGCGGGGACACCCTGAACGGGTTGCCAGCCAATCGCAGGGCACACATAGACGAACAACCATCCGCGCTCACACTCACACCGAGGGGCAAGTTAGAGTGTGGACATGTATAATATAAGAAAAGAAAATGATTACAGTATTTTTAAATTAACTTAGGTGATTTAAGGCAAGAATATGTTCCTGTGAAATGATTAAATGAAAGTGCAGTGCTTTTTTTTCTTCTCGTTCCAACTATGTCAACTCAAGCACAGTATAAGCACCTTTTTAACAAATAGAAATACAATACAAACATGAAAATGTAAAAAAAAAGATGTCATGTTAAATACATTCGACATACAAATATATTTTTCAAAGAATAGTAAGAATTTTAGAATTTTAAAATGAACTAAAACCATCTCTCTTGAACTAATCACATAAAATGACAGTATTTTTTTTTTGTTTAGTTTTACTTATGTAAAATATTTGAATCAGTGCCGCGACTTTTACCAGAGTATTTTTATACAAGTATCGGCACTTGTACTCGAGTACAGCATGTGAGTACTTGGCCACCTTTTGATCGGACGTCAATCACGTGTCACGTCACTCGATCGTGAGCCACAAAGCTTACAATTATTTACGACGCTCACGTTTGCTTTTTGTTTTTTCCCCAACCGAGGCCACGAATGTTACTTAACTGTAAAACTCAGCGAGCTCTCCGTGCTTTAGAATCTCCCCGTCGTCATCTTCCTCCTGGGCGGAACACGCACAAGTTTTCAGCAACAAGAAAGTGACACAAAAAGTCGTCACCACGTCCACGGCCATGAAACGGAACAACCGGGAGAACATTTCGGCGGCGGCTTGCAAGGTCCAATATGGCGAAACATTCGGAGACGACACTTCTGGGGGGGGCAAACTGGGAACTCGTTGTTCGTCGTCGATTTTTTCCCCCCACTCACTCGCGTCTCGCACCAAAAGTTCAGCGGAGGACTTTGGAGAGTTTCAATGGGGGGCTGTGACGTCACGTCCGACCCAGAAAACCAAAGAAAAAAAAACAATTGAATGGATAAATTGATGGATGGATGGGTCGATCGATCGATCGATGGATAGAGGTGCTGTCAAGTGATTACGTTTTTCAACTAATCACAAAAAAAAAAATCAGCATTAATTGCGATTCATCACATTTTCCAACTAGAATTTTTTTAGGTGAAGCTTAATTGCAACAGATACTTGAATAATAGCTTGTAATTCATGTCAAAACCATCATATCTGGAGTATATTTCATTTCAAGAGTCTTCTAATTGTTTTCTTTGATTCTTGAATAGGATTTAAAGAGAGACATGTTTACGGGCATTTTTCTTCCAAACAATTCTCAAAACTTATGCAGAACATTTCACACTCTAGCAGTGTTGCTTTGCATGGCCCAGTGTTAACTTGGGCAGGTTTTGTTCTGAGATGATGTGCTGAAGATGGATAAGTAATATGGTACAATATTTGCAAAATATGCACATTTTTTTGGAAGTAAATCAAGCTTTTTTTTATTTATTTCTCTAACACTTTGATTTTGACAGCCCTAATAGATAGATAAAGAATTTGGACTTTTTCACTGAGGGGTGCCCGAGATGACAGAAGGCCGAAATTGGCACTCAAACTGACGACTTACTTTAAAGTGACATTTCTTCTCCATTGTCTCATGAAAAGATAGACAATCATGATAAATTGGTTACAAAAATGAGAGGAGAATTGTTACTTTCGTGAGACTTTAGTGTCGGTATGAAAAAAAAAAAAAAAAAAAAAACTTGTGCCACACCATTCCATTTTATTTCCATTGAAGGCTCAGCCTTTCTTCACAAAAAACGAAAAACATTGAAAACCATCAACTCAGCGTTTACATTCATTGGACGAACACAAAGACAACATTGTTCATTTTTTCAGTAGTCGACCACGCCAATATTTTCGTGTCCTCCCTCAGAAGCGTGTTGAAGCTTGCAGGTTCTCGCAACAGACAGCCGAGATGAGTGTGCGTGCGTGCGTGCGTGCGTGCGTGTGTTAGTCAGCGTGCATTTGCACCTGCAGGCAAACAGCAGCAAATGTTGGACACAGCGTCACGTCTCTTCATAGACTTGTCAGGATTCTGACTTACGGCTCGGAACCGATTCAGAGGTTCGTGCAGTAGTCCAAAAAAAAAAAAGTTGCGAAATCACTTTCCTGTTGTAACACGCGCACGCGCACGCGCACACAAAGACTAAGTGCACTCAGATGCTGCTTGGCATTGCCTCCAGCTGATCATCAGTAGTGATCCGTTGCAATCATCTTCTCCCGCTCTCGGTTCTTATAGGTAACATTTTTAAATGTCGTTGTGGAGCTCCTGAACAGTGGGTTGGTCCCCTGAGTGGAAAACACAAAATGATGCACTTCGAAACAACACCACACAACATTCACAGTTGGGCTATTTTTCTTTTTTTGTCACTCGGGCAAATTCTTTTCGATGTTCTGATCAACCTTTTTCATCGGGATTCCCCAAACAATTCCTCTCAACCAATTCAATTTGCAGATCCTCTCTTTGTTTTTTGTTTTTTTACACGCTGAAGAACCTGGATGGCATCTTCGCCACCAGTCCGGGTAAAACCCATGTACGTTTTGTCTTCTATGCTCGTCAATGGCAGCGAGTGAGTTAAGAACTCACCGACTGCCACTTTGCCTTTGCCATCTCAGCCTCAAACCTGGCCACCTCTTTCCCGTCGTGGACTGAGACCAGCACTTTCCAAACGGCCAGCAGGATCAGACCGATGCACACAATGGAAAGCGAGACCCCCAAGATGATCATGGGGATGTTGGGCGCCTCAGGACAACCTAGAACAGGATAAAAGACGACTCTGTGCTTCTCAATTATTTCCCGTTATGCCCCCCCCCACCCCCAGCAAGAAGAAAATAATTCACGCAACCCCACCCCACCACCCACTCTCTGCCGAAAATGTAAATAGCATTTTTGTTGCAAAATAAACCTACACCGTCGCGTTAATACAACGGGCAAGGAGAGCGCCACTGCCAACTACTGGAGTGGAGGTGCAATTACACTTTCTTGTAGTACGGCGGGGGAAAAAAGAGCATGTTCCCCAAGGGTCACACACGCCCGTCTCATCATGACTAAGACTAAGACTAAATCTAAAATGCCCGCCCAAAACAACACGGTTTATACTCGTCACCATTTCTTGCTTGCGCGTACTTTGTTGGCCAGCTTACCGTGCACGTGAGCATTGTAGATGGTCATCGTGTCCCCGCCAAGGACGCTAAACGAGATCCAGCATTCATTTTGGGACATTAGCGTGCATTGCATAGAGGCACTCTTGTCTACTTCTGAAAGGAAATTGGAACGTTTGTCATGAAGCCACCAAAGAATCGTAGATCAGCTTCCCTCTCAACTGAGGCCACAATGGAAAAGGATATCCTCACCTCTGTGGCGCTGTCATTGTGATCGCCGTATCAAAGAGGACCATCTGTGTGCGTGTGCGTGCGCGCGCGCTAACGTGTCGTCTGCATTATTGTGTTCACGTCTGAAAAATCCTCATGGCGGATCAGATATCGCTCTCAGCACGTTTGAAATAATCTCTCGTTTAAAGGAAGCCACGCTCCATCGGCTCTTCACATGCGCCACAAAAGGACAACAAGGTGAAGAATATGCGCGCCATTGTCCGAGGTTGAAAAGAAGCCGAAAGGACATGGCTCGCGGACAAATAGAGTTGAGATTCCTCAACTTTTTGTCTACGCCGAGTATCACCTGGAAAAATACGTCGCTCCGAAAACTAACATTAAAGTCCAGTGAGCGAGGACTAAGTGTTCATTGAAAATGTGCCTGAGCATTAAGCCCAAAAAAGTCAATCTAACATTCTGTTCACAGTTTGAACATTAACACCGTGCTTAAATAGAGCACAAAAGAACTGTCCCGAAATAATAATTCCATTCAAATTGATGGCACATAAAAGTTAGGCATAAATTGTTCTTGCGTCGTTTATGAGGAAACATTACGAACAGAACGACCGTCTGACATGTAATAGTTACGCGAGCCAATCGGTAAGTCACTTTGCAAACTGGTGAGGACATGACGCTTTAGCTCGCTATCAAGGCCAGCACGTCGCGAAAGAGCCCACCTGCCAAATCCCAAACCCGAGTTTGAACGGATTTCAGATCTCTCGCTCTTTTTTCAAACGACTCGGTGACGCCAACAACGATGCAATCGTAAACGACTCTACCGCACCAGTAGCACTACTAGGCCCAAACAGCAGTCACGTGACGTGCACTAGTAGCCTTCCTGGACCCTATTAGTAACACCAAAAGTAGTTTAGCCCCTCTAGGAAGGTGAAGTTGGCCTACTCGCGTCCCAAAGTTCTTTTCTACTGGTGCCCCCTCATCTTTCTACTAGTGTCTTGAATTGTCCTGGACTTGAAGCTGGCGATGGGGAAAAAAAAAAGCTCCAATGGTTTTCCATACGGGCGACTTGATTACGCACAGGCAATCGCAAAGTGGCAACGGCGTCACCTCGCAAAGAGACGTGCCATCCTTGGCGGGTAACGTACCGGCGGTTTTGTTGACGTCAATCTTGGGGAGGCTGCAGTTTTGCTGGCACAGCTCAGCATCGTCTTTTGCTTGCAGGTGGCACTCCACACACGTCCTGCGATCAAACGCAAAGGCGATCGTCTCAACAAGCGCTAGAGAGCATTTTGCAAAGGTCGCCCCCGTATCCGCTCCAACGGTGCCATCAAAAGACAACGGCAACGGCAATCCTCGAGGGCCGCGCCGAAGACTTTGGTGGCCTTTCCATGTCACCTGCGGGGTGTCGACGCACGGAAACAAGAGAACCAAAACCTGATCCGCCACTCGGGAGAGAAGACGGATCAGATCGATTGTGGGGCGTAAGGATACAACATCTTACATTTTGCTTTTTTTTTTTTTTTTACATTCTTCGTCACTTCTCCTCATTAAAAACGATCAAAGAATGTGAAGTTCTATTCTGACAAAGACGTGAAAAAAATAACAGATGAGATTTTTGGAGATTTCCAAAGAGCATCGGGTGCATGTTCGGTGGCAACTTGTGGAAATGTGGCGGCAACATCGGCAGTTGTCAGGACTGTTACAAACCCCCCGAAAAGATCGCCGTCCAAATATTTACTTTGTGCATACGCTAAATGACTCGGACGCTTTCTTTGTGGCCAGCGCAAGTTTAGCGCAAAGTACGGGCGCAGTTTTTTCTTTTGGTATTTTCCTAAACGCATGCAGGTAGAAGTGGGTGTCTGCGCTGTTGTGGGGGCGAGCACAGCCGACTTGATTCCGTCTCTCTCGTTTCCTTCACATTCGGCGCATCCAGAAAATCACTTGACGTTCTTTTAGGAGAAACGGCAAGAAGATGAAAAGTCGGCCACTGCGAAGCGACAACTCGGACGCCTTCAACCCCCGACGGCGCGTCTGCGTGTGACAAGCGGCTCTTCGGATGGTCTAATGTCGAGTCTACTTTGTGTCCCCAAATTTACAGGTGCGCTGGGGGGTGGAAAAGAAAATAAAAAAAGGCTTTTGGTGCCTCAAATGCCAAGAAAGGCGCCAAATTCCCAAACACAAAAAACTCGACTTGCCCGGAGAAGAAAATAAAGCTTTGGCACACGCGTGCACCCGTCGATGAAAAGAATAAAGCCCACGCTGGTCAGAATAAAATCCATTTGAGTTTTGACACGGGTCAGAATTGTTAAAAGAAAGACATTAAAAATATTTCACTGTCGTGCATTTTGAGCATCATTAAGGAAAAGTGATCACATTTCAAATTTTAGGTTTGCTTGTTTTTTGTTTTATTGCTGTCGCGGAGGCCGAGAACCGATACTTGAAGTCGATATTCATTGGTTGAAAAAAGGAGGGAAATTGTTTCAACATTGGGAAGAATAAAACCTCCAAAACTTGACTTAGTGTAAATGCCTTCAAGCACATTTCAATTCAAAACGGGTTTTTTTTTGTTCCCCCCCCCCCAATTGGCTTCTCGTGTCTTGTGCTCACCTTGCAATGGAACAAGCGTCTCCACATGTGGGGCACTTGTCACACAAGTCCCCCGACGCTCCGGATAGCAAGCAGACACAGCGGCCGCACTCGCACTCGCCTCGGCCGCTGCACAGGACTCCGTCTTGGGAAAGACACGCCTCGGTGCTGCTGCTGCAGTTGCAGTACTCGCCCGTCCAGCCGCTTTGGCAGCGGCACTCTCCGCAGTCGCACGCCCCGCGGCCTGAGACAAGAAACACGCTCATGCGCAAAAGCTCGCCACACGGCCGCGCCAATAATCCACAAGAGGATCGGACAGCTCACCTCCGCAGAGCTCCCCGCGGAAGCGAACGCACGAGAAGTCGTCACACTGGCAGAAAGGTCCGTAGATGTGACCGAAGCTGGATGCGTCACACACGCACTCGCCGCAGTAGCATCGGCCCTGCCCGCTGCAAACGGCGCTCTCGTTGTTCGCCACGCAGTCGCTCAGCGAGGCGCTTTCCTCACGGCATTCGCACTCGGCTCCCGAGAAGCCCGGCTGACACGCGCACACGCCGCAGCGGAACGTCCCCTGGCCCCCCGCGCACCGCCGGCTGTCGTCGCCTTCGGGAGGACGCTCGCAGGAGCAGGAGCACGCAGACTCCATTCGGATGTCCAACGTGTCCTGGAGGCCCACCGGCTTTAAGGAGAAGCGCCCGCTTCCAGTCAGGCAGCCCGGAAGCTCCACGGACACGTTGAACGTCACCTGAGAGACCGCAGAGCGGAAAAGGTGATCGTCGCAACGGATCGAATGACAGAAAGACGTCCAAAATAGCGGCGAGGATGTTGGGATGCATGACGGAGAGCGAGACCAACAGACGGGCGGTGAAAATGTGTAAATATGGCCTCCGCGCGCCGTATGTCAGCGGCGGGCCGCGCATTGACATGACATGACATTCTAATTCTAATTTCACACGTAGGCCTTCAGTGAAGTCGACTTGAATAAATCCCCCTCATCATTTATGACGCTAAAGCTGGAGAAATAATAAACAGAAACCGCGTAGCAAGACCTCGCTTCTCTTGAAAATGGCCTCGCAAGCGCATCTGCAATTAAATCCACACTTTTTCCTCCTCCGGCCATTGTGGTTTAAAAAATGCAAGAAAATATTTTCGCTTTTCCAACGGTCGCCAATGACGACTTCCGCGTGCGATGAGTGAGTATCCAATCACAAAACGCGTTCATCACCTTCAGCGAAAGGCCAGCGAGAATGCCTTACTGTCATCAACTCGTGATCTATCAACTGTAGAATCCCTCTTGCTCACTGTAAGATGGGCGGAGGATAGGTAATCAGTTTGTGTATTTATCATCATGTTTTTATACGATATTTCTATCAATGATAATTGCTTTAACACACTTGCGTTGTTATTTGAACACAGTATCCTGAAGATGTGTTTAGTTAAAGTAACCTTTACACCGTGAGTTGTTATTTTCTGCTGATGATTAGTTATTGATGTTTTCTGTCTTCTGCTAATTCGTCTAAAACAGACCACCAGTGTTAAGTAATCTCCTGTCTTCTGGTCATTTAGTTTAGGCTAAACAGACCTTCATTGTATTCTAATTTCTTGTGATTCTTGAGTCAAGCGAATAAAAGCAGAGCCGGTGAGAGGAGGAGAGAGGGGAGTTGCATGGAGCGCTGCTGCTCGCGTCGCGGCCTCTCTGTCCCACTCTTTGAACAACGGTGTCTGGTTCCTCCTGGCCTTTCAGCTAGCGTTGTATTTCGGCCGTTACATTTAGTAAGTTATTTCAGTAAGCTCTCCCAAAATGGCCATTCAAACCTGACACTCACAGACGACTGTCTCTGAAGGCCTCGGACGAAAAGTGAAATATGAAATCTGCCCGGCAACACGAGCGAGCTGATTTGTGATTGGATAAAAACTCTCACCTAAAAATACAACACTAGGATATAAAAAGACATCAATGTGAAGAATATGATGATGATTTCTTGATAATTTTAGGCTAGCAGAGAAGGCCTCGAACGCCTTGACCGCCCACCACTGGCGAATGTGTGATTATTGCTATCCGTCCACGATAGCGTGTTGACTCATGAAATGCCGTAAAGCAATTCCGTGTGAACACAACTGACCGTCTCTCCAGGTTTGACATTGGAACATTTTTTGAGGCCCGGAAGGACTGTCCCATTTGGACAAATAGCAGCGAAGGACATCCGGAGCTCTTCGGTGTCTCCAAGGACCTCCAGTTCGATCTCTGATCGCAGTTCCTGCAAAAGCGGCAAAAGCACAACTTTTGTTTTCCTCAAAGAAACACCTCCAAAGAATCACCACACTCAACTCGGTCAGCATCATTCGGGCGTATTCGAAGGTCCATTTCACTTTGCGGTGACCTGTAACGTGCCAAGCCTCTTTTTCGTGTTGAGTCATCGTCCCAGGTGTGCTGGGCTGTAAAAACAAGCTGATGGCTCACCTGAGCACGAGGATGGGCGGAGTTGGACAAATGAACTCTGTGACAAAGCGTCTGCGTGCTCAAAGGCTTAATTGCGTCTTATTTGAACGCCTGCGGTGTTTTGGGGTTGCTGACTTAGACAAAGATGACATGCAATCCATTTATTAGGGAAAGTTTCAGCAATTACGCCATATACTTGCTATCTGGCTTCAGGTTCAAGGTACGAGAAAGTTCATCACACTAATACAGAGGGGGGGGGGTAATGCGATGCTGAGGAGGGCGCGTGTGATCCTGGGGAACATGCTTTTTTCCGCCGTACTTCAATAAAGTGTCATTGCACCTCCACTCCACTAGTTGTCAGTAGCGCTCTCCTTGCCCGTTGTGCGTCGCGAGTATCAACGGTTTGTTTTGCAACAAAAATGTGATTTTTAGTTGTGGCGCAGAGTGGTGGGGGGGGCGTGAATTTTTTTCTACCTCCTGGCGGGTGTAACAGAAAATATTTGAGAGGCATTGCTGTCGTAGCATACCAACTGTGACAAACCAGGAATGCTTTTCTCACTGTGCTCTAAAGTCAACTAGTAATGTTAAGAAAATGATACTAATTGACTTAAAATGCGTATCAAATTCAAATTGCACTAGTTAAAATCTCCAGATTTACTTGTCGCACACAAACGTCCACTAGTGTACAATTTTGCCAATTTTGTGTTACTAGTACAACAAAGTTGTCCCAGTCGGGTGCAGAAATTAAATTCGTTGTGGAAAAAAAAACTTAGTCATTCTACTAGTGCACTGAATTGTCCTCCCTTTCGGGACGAAGAGCCGACGAGTACATGGACCTTGAACTGCATCCGACGGACACGGAAGAAACGCTTTCCAAGATTTCTGTGTATACATTAACCAGCACAAAAAGAGCGACGCCGCTTAAATTGGCCGTCAGACTGCAATTGTTCACAAATCGCGCAACTGTCACCGAGTGATGGGAAGTTGGCCATCGCGAGCACGATTGACACAAAAGCACAACGAGGAAGCACACGTTGCCGAGGAAAAGCAGAAAAGACAAAAACATATCAACCGGCCGGGACAAGACGAGACTTGCAGGTGAACATGATCACGCAAATTCCTGAGAAGCCAAAGAATGAAAGAGGGATTGGAAGAAAAACGTCGGGGAAAGTTCACACAAACGACGACACTTACTCACTTTGTACGCCGTTAAAATCAGTTGAAGGATGTTGTGAGAATCCGTGGCCACGACTCCGACGGTGGCGCCTGGTATCAGATTGGCGTAGTTCTAAAAAGAAGCAGAAGCGGTCATGCAAATAAGCGAGGCTCGCGTCTTCACCGCACTCAACCCGCCCGCGTTGTCACGTTTAGAGTTTTCTTTTTTTTTAAAGATTGTCTGTGTTCATTTGAAATAGCCCAACAAAGACATTCGTCTTGCAAATGAGCATCAAGCGAGCCGACCCGGTTGGGTTGTTTTCAAGAAGCAATGTTTAATTCTCGTTTCAAAGTGAACGGCAACCGAGAGTGATGAAGGAAGCACACTTTTCCGCTTCAAATTGGCTCTTTTTCTTTCAAGTGATGGTAAAGGAAGTGGCCAGCCAAGATCACCAACAAGCTCACTTGACTTATTTTTTGAACCGGAAATTGAAATGACTTATCATTCTCTTTTTTATCTTTTCATTTGGGAGAAATGAGGAGTGACGACTTGAAAAACGCCGACTCTTAACCAGGAACATGGCCACGCCCCCTCCACTCGCAAACGTGCTACTGTCAAGACTTGTCTTGGCGCTGGAGATGGAGGACCCAAACGCAGGGAAGCCAGGCAGGTAACTTAAAAGACGTTTAATTAAAAAAAAAAGAAAGGCAAACTAGGAACTCAGAAATCCGAAATGGCCAAAGTCCAAAACAAGGATCAAAGTAACAAACAGAGTCTAGAAAACTCATTTGGAATTGGCATAGACAAAAACGCAAACGGCACGAGACAACGAGCCAGGCAGGAGGACAACCGACGTCGACTTCTGACGTGGACAAAGAACGGACAAGAATTGAAAGCAAACCGGGAACTAAAAGCAAAGCAATTAGCTCGACACGAGGAACACCTGCACGAGACACAAGCGCGCGAAGGGTCGGAGGAAGCTGATTGGTTGACACTCGGGCTTGGCGAAACCAACACGAGTGGACACAAAAACGCAAAGCAAAACATGAAACTCAAATCAAAAAGCGAAAGCAACTATCCACGTTTCTCATATTTCTTGAGAGTGAGCAATATTTATGTCTATTTAAATGGCTTGAAATGTTTTCAAAGCATGTGTTGGGGTAAAACCACCAAACTTTAATTGTATTTTTTTTTAACAAGCAAACAAAAAAAAAAAAACAATCGAGGTTGTGTCCGGAACGTATTCCACGTGATAAACGGGGGTTCGCTGTACTTCGATAAGGTGAATCTTACTTCATAGTTTGGCTTCTGCGTTTCTGTCACAGCAAATATCAACAAGATATTGTTTTCCACCACTTTATCAATCAACTGGCCCAAAGTTGGATACTCCTGACGAGAAAAAAAAATACAAATAGTAGCATGAAGAGCGGGGATGATGTGATGAAAATGGATGAGATTAAAACCTGCTCGGTGGACATGGCGTATTCATTGTTGGTGTCCAGGTGACAGCGGCCATCGTTGGGAATCACAATGCCGGCCATTTTACTGTCCATCCCAAAGTGGGAGTCGGCATCGCTGACAAACACCAGCAAGCGCATGGAATCGTTCCTCCAACCGATTCTGTCCTATCAGAAGAATATTGTTGGTCATCTCCAACGGAACGCTCGCGTCTGCGCCGACGCTTACCCCGCAAACGGCCGCCTGCATGACGGCATCGAAGCCGCACTCGGGAACGTCGATGTTTGCCGACACGTGCTGCATGGAGACCATCTCGTTGAACTTGTCCGTGTTGCTCGTGAGTGATAAGATGTGTTTGTAACCAAACGTCGGCAAGCACGTCACATCGGCGCTTCTGGAACAAAGAAAAGAAATCTTTACGAATGAAAACCGGAGACTCGCAGCACTTTGTCGAACTGGCACAAGTGACACACATTTTTTTAAAACTCATTCATTGCAAAAAAAATAAAAGAAATTCGTAATTAATCGCAATTTTTCCACTACCATTTTTTTGTGAGGTATTTACTTAAATAATATCGTGTCATGAATGTAAAATCACCCAATATGAAGTGTTTCAAATCAAAGACTGTTCTCATAGCTTTCTTTGGTCCTTGAGTACGTCATCTTGAGAAACAAAATCATTCTCAAAACTTCTCCAGCATATTTAGTTGTAAGCAGCACGCTCCAGCTTTGCAAGGCAGGACTCATTTAACAGCGATCGTGTGTTAAAGATGGACAGCGAATATGGGACAGTGCTGGAATTTGGTTTTGCAAAATACATTTTGGAAGTAAATAAAAATGATAACAATATTTAATTATATATTTAAATCTTGAGATAACGCTTTCATTTTGACAGCCCAAATATATATATATATATATACATCTTTTGGGCTAACACGGCACACATTCAACATACAGGCCACGAAAAATCAAATTGATTGACGGCAATTTCCCGGGTTACTCAAACGCTACGCTGTGCCTCAGTCACGCGTTTGTTTCCGAAGCTGCCGTCGAGACTTTTTGTGATGAAATCATTTGGAAAAGAGAAGCTCTGAGACGCACTCTTTGCACCAGGCCTCCTTGACATGATTGGAGCCATTTTAAGCGCAAATGTCGACGGCCAAACGGCCACCTCCGATACCTGCAAGGGTTCGCGAGCTCCTCTTCTGTAATCATGATGAAGGGCAGAACGGGCTTCTCCACAAAAGATCCAAAGCCCATCCGAAATTTACTGGTGAGTTTGGCCATCTCCTTGGACAGGGTGGAGCCCAGGTTCTTGATCATGTTCAGATCATCAAACATGGACGCTGACAAGTCCATCAGGTAGTAGAGGTCCACAGGGTAGTCTTCAGTGTGCTGAATTTTCACCTGGAAAGTCACCTGACTGCCTGTCCAAAAAGAAAACGCAAAGAAGAGCTGAAGAGCTCAGCGCTTGCCACTTGAACCTTTTTGGACGGTCGGTCGGTCCTCCGCGCTCTTGTTATCAAGTTACCGTAACATTGTTGGGTACCAATAAAGTGTAATTGCGCATGCTCGCCAGTAGTTGGCGGTGGCGCTCTCCTTGCCCAGCCCACGCAGCGAGTATTAACTCTGCCGTGTCGGTTTGTTTTGCAACCAAAACAAAACAAAGCCCCTAACCCCGATAAAAATCCTTCGCCGGCTACTTTACGATTCAAAGGCGCTTATTTTCTGATGGATTACGGATCCCCCGGGAAAGAATGCCCAGCTCTGCTCCGAATATGAAAATTGCATACCAGGTCGTAGCTTGAGTGCCATTTTCTGCGGGGAGATCCGTGTGAGGTTCGGGTTGCCGCCCTTCTTCCCGAGCGGTTCATCCTGCAGGATTTCACTTTTGGAAATGGGAAACTCCAGCAGGCTCTGGGCACATCCTTTTTCCAGCAAATGCTCCGGCGTGTCACATCTTTCACTCGCTGATAACCAGTCGGTGAAATTCTTGGAAGGAGAAAATGTGCATTGTGAGATGTTGCAAAAGCCGCACATTCGGAAGCTGCTGGCTACCTCTTGCGTACACCAGGCACAGCGCGGACCAAGTTGGAGACATTGATCGCAAGTTGCAGCGCTTTCTGCTGAACATGAACCTTCAAAGCAAAAATAGGAATCAAAAACGGGTACAGAATCAAAGACTCGCTTTTACAATTCATTACATTCTCAAGAATACAATAATATTTGTAATGAAGAAAAAAAAAGTTCCGTATTGGATTAAAAAACCTGAAAAAACTCATTTCAAGAAACGCACCGGTTGTCCGCTTTGTTTGCTCGTTTCAGTTGTTTTATGATAAGCATTTTCTTCATATTTTCATTTCTTAAATCATTTGTTGCTTTTACCAAGGTCAGTTGTAATAAATGACAAAAACATAATCGTTGTCGAGGATCACACACGTACATGTTGTGTGTGTGTGCGCTCACCCTCCACGGTGGCGATCCAGCAGCGGAGAATCAGGCCCAGAAGGAAAAGCCCCATTTAGTAAATGCGCGACGTGACTTCAACTTGACTCATATTTCCACGCGTCTGCCAGCTTTGTGCCTTCGACGCGTCTTCAGCGCTTGACTTGTACCTGACAAAGGGGGAGGAGCAAGAGGAGGAGCTAGAGGAGGTGATTTGTGGGCCTCACCTGAGCTGCCTTTTATGTTCCCTTCCGGAGACTGTCAAGTCATCAACATGTTCCTCTCATTGAGGACGTTTTAGAAAAAGGCAGGAAGGGAGCTGGCACGTTGTCAAAAAGTCGCTCAAACACACGACTTTCCCGTCGGGATGGCATTTTTTTTTTTAATCCCTCACTTCTTTCTGGCCTTTTCTGCTTGACCCTTCCTCTTTCTCTTATCCATATTTACTTTTGACGCCACCTCCGGTGGCTGCGTGACGTGACGCTAATCAAATAAATTCAGGAGCAAATGCACATTCTTGCGAGTCCCAACCGAGCGCACCGATTGGCTGACGGCCAGCGAGCGACGATGGCGAGACAGAGAAGGAGAAAGGCAGACATTTTGTCAGCAAATGCTTGCATGACCGTGCGCATGAAGTCGACCGAGCTGAAAAATTCCTGCAGCCTCTCTGGGCCCGATTTGGTCTATTTCCTGATTTTGAAATAATTCTGGGGTTTTTTGGGGGGCCGAAATAACCGTTTTTTCGAAAATAACGCCACACCTCTCTTGGAGCGGTTACGCCGTTCCTCTTTTCAGCACCGCTCAAGCACCCCCAGCTTGGGTTGGGAGTGCGGGTGAAGAGCCATTTTCAAATTGATGTCCGGGCCATCGGAGGACGTCCACAGAGTTGTCCTGAAGCCCCTCCTTCCTTGTCTTGGCAGTCGTGCTTCGAGTTTCAACGGGCAGCCAGCTCCAGGAAAAGTCCTGCCGGTTTGAAACTTAGAGGCCACTGTGCTCATTGGGATGTTTAAAGCAGGAGAATTTTTTCTCTGCACAGATCAGACAATTCATTTGTGCGCTGACATGCACAATCGACTGTGGGAACGTGTGTCTTTCCAAATCATGTCCAATCAACTCATTTCACCAAATGAGCCGTCGGAACCTTTCGAGTTGGAGTGACGCGTCTGAGCTCGGCGGAAATACGATTTTCGTGTTTTTTATTTGGAATAAATTTGCAACATTTGTGACACCAATCCTGGAACATTTCGGAAACACCTTCCATGTCATCAATTGATTTTGTAAAGTTTGTGTTGGAGAGAGACTTTGTGGTTATCCTAACAATCACAAAACAAATCGAAATGATGGAAAATTGTGACATTCAATTATTGAAGTATACAACAATTGCTCAATTTACGTTGAAAAGGATTTGGTGAAAAAAAAAAAGAAGTATGATTTTGGCGCTGATTTTCTGCCAAAATAAGAAAAATCCATTTGGCAAGAAACATGACACACTTGATTTGTGGTTCATAAAAAAAAAAAAAAAAGATTATGCAGCAGCGTTTTTTGGTCAAAGCCTTTGAGTTCACATTCAAGCACATTTTTGTCATCAAAACGTCACAAAAAAAGTCACAAAAGATTTCAAGCTCACATTGCACAAGCTCGCATTATTTACGTTCTGCCACCTAGTGGAAGAACATTGCATTGCATTGTTTTGCCTGACACCGGCACAGAAAACAAATTCAATATTTGAATCAGGATCATTTCCCGTGACACATCTGAACATTGCATATGGAATCGAGTACATGTCGTGTAACCTTTTTATGGTTTACACACACACACACACACCAGATGCAACAAGTTTACAGTCTCATTCCATTCATTAGAAGAGCACGTGTGTAAAAACGTTCGAAAAAAATGGATGATTGCTTTAAATTGAGAATTGGTGATTTCAAGTCAAAGGAATCGAGTTTAGTGGACAAGATGTGAAGCACCTGCGCTCAAATTTCGGAGCGATGAGCTTTGACAAGCCACACCATTTGTAAAGAACGCTTTTCTTTCCTTATTGCTTCGACACATAACAAGAAATTAATTATTAACCAACACCGGCGACCTGAATATGAATCATCGTCTCGCCAGACATTTGTCAGTCGTTACTTTGAAAACAAACCAGGCCCGCCAATCACAAAGTGTTGAACGAGAAACACCTGCGGCCAACATTTTTTTTTACTCGGAGGAATCTCTGCGTTGGGGGAGTCCCATCCATCTGTCACCTCACACACACACACACACACGCGCGCGCACATATATCACCATAGCAATCTCACTCACTCCGGGAAAGTTGCTGGAGAATCAAAGCATCAACAACAACAAGCATCATTTTCATTCCTATAGCGCCTTCACAACTGATCAAATAAAGATGTTCTTTGTGCTCACTCGTAGGACATCTTTTGAAATACGAGGAGAACAACTACAAACTACTCGTGAGGCAAAGCTGTGCACTGGTTGACAACTGCTCTCCATCACATCCAGCTTAAGGTCTTATGAGTCGGACAAAAGTGGCACGAGATGTGGAAAACGTGCCACTAGTAGCCAGTTGTTCTACTAGTATGTTGCACGAATGTTCTGAATTGTCCGGTGCAGTAAGGGAAACTTCCGACTTCTTTACTGTCAGTTTTCGTCCCGAAGCTTTTTTTCCTCCAAATTTCACAATACCACCTGACGTCTAAAGAGGGTCACTCATTCACATTCAGCCTGCCATCAATCATTCTCTCCCAAATCATGAGATCCCTCACGACGACTAGCATACGGCGGTGGCTGCATTGTGAGGGCTCACCTTCAGGGCCGTCCTTGGCAAACATGCCGCCCCTTCCAGCTGCGTCGTCCTCGCTGTCATCCGGCGAGAAATGGCGAGGAGCGGAGCTGCATCATTCATTCAGGCCTGTTGCATCGCAGCGCTGCGCTCAGAGAAACAGAAAAGCCATTGTGACGGCGCCCTTTATGAAGCATGTGTGACCCCGCTGCCCATGTGTGTGTGTGTGCGTGTCCCATCGTGGGTGACTATGCATGAAGGGGTGTGCGTGTGTGTGTGAGATGTCAATGAGTGACGGTAGCAACTGTTGCCTGTGTGAGCTCCACTCTGCCTCTCGCTCAAAGAAGAAAGTGTAAAAGTGGAGTGCATTTATTCGATATCCTTGATATCATGCATAAGGTCCACGTACTAGCACACTCTTTGTCCAATTCAGTGCCCTAGCATAATGAGTTCGGCACTCTCTTAAGGGCGGGCCATTTGCAGTATCATTTTTGGCCCAATCGAACTTTGTACACACTTGTCATGCACTAGTAGTCTCCGTTCTAGGAGGAAAAAAAGTCCACTAGTAATTTTGCCACACTCCTAAAATGTATGTTTTTCTACTAGTTTGACAAAGTTGTCATACATTTACAATAGAATAAAATACGACTTTATTTATACATTTGTGAAGAGATGTCATAGAGTATTAGAAGGCAACACAGTCGTGTAAAAAACATGACTTGCGAGGACAAAGAGTACACTAGTTCAGTACTATTACTAGTAGGCTATTTGATATCCCACCTAAGGTCCATGTCGTAGTATCTGCTATATTTTCACTCTCTCTCACACCCACGCACGCACACACCAAAGAAGTCTTTCATATATACACAAAAACTCAAATGAACAAAAAATCCTCTCACACTGTACAAAAAAAACATTTCACACTCAAAACACACGCATATCCCAACTCCCCCCCCAAAAAAACTCACACTCTCCCATACACACGTATAGGCACTAAGTAAACAAACAACAGAACAAACAAAAACCCATCACACAATTAACAATTCTTCTTAGAGTCCATGAACGACTAGTATCCTCTTAAGTGCCCTCGAGTAGACCTTTCCAAAACACACACAAAAAAATTCAATAAAACCCTCTTTTGCCATTCCAACTTAGCTTGTTCTGATCAACCAATCAGACGACTGAAAAATGTCGACATCATTCAAAGGCCAGCACAGCGCCGCTTTGAGGACAAATTCAAAATTGAATTGGAAAAAAAAGAAGCAGTCATATGAGGCGGCACTGGCGATTCTGAAAAACTTTGGAAAAAAGATTACGTAGGTAAAAACAGCAACGTCAGCGTCGAGAGAGATGCTATGCCATAAATACAATTTAAAAAAGCGTTTCTGGTGGTGTTGACCACCCTTGACCGATTCCTCAAGAATATCGAATACGTATTCCGTAAGGATCACACAGATGATTTGAGTGACTATGATAGGAGACAAGAGTCGGCATCTGAGACGAATTACTGATGGTATCACAAGAAAATCAATCAGATTTAACAGTGAGGCACCCTCCCCCGCCCGCCCCGCCCCGTTTTTCATGTCTGTGCCCCCTGCCTAACCTTGAACTTTCTCAAGGGATCGGTGCCATGTGTCCCTTCAGCTGTGGGGAATTAAAACGAGCGAGCGGGCGAGCGACAGATACTTGGCATGTTGCGCGTGTTCGCAGGCTCGATGCCATTAAGAATGGAATGTGATGGACATCTGCGAGCGTATTCCTGGAGATGACATTGAAGGATGTGTGACCCAAACAGGAAACGCCGCCGTGTCAAAAATACACAGCCAAATGGAGAAACGACACAACAGAGCCACAGCGCATTGTTCGCAATGACAAAAACAAAAAAAATACACGTTCAAAAGACCTTCTCTTTTTTTTCCACACAAATTCTTTTCCGAATATGGAAAAAAAAATCCTCGTCGGCAGAGAGAAAAAAAAAGGAAATATTATTGACCTTGAGAGTCAAATATAGCGGGAAGAGAAGGTTGTTTTGTGGGTGTGAATTTTTTGGGGGGTTGTGTGCGTGTTTTTTTTGTTTTGTGCCCGAGGACAGGAAAAAAATCAACCCTGGCGCAGTCCCTGTGCAAAAAGTTAGCGAAATGAAGAAAAGAGCGTATATACGCGAATCAACGTCAACTCCAAGCAGCCAAATTGTGTGTTTTGTGGGTCCGGCAGAGGGTGCAATTGCTAATCTGGCACGTGGGTGCCTCGGATGCCTTTCGACTGGTAAGAGATGGAGCTCGGTGCCGCCTTTGTGTCTCAGCGATCAGCCGCGCCTAAGTCGGAGCTTAACTTGGGAGATCCGAGTTCTCAAGCGACTGAGGCTTGTGTGCCACAAATAGTGCAGCCGGAAAGGTTTTGCCGTATGAGCTCACACACGCGCACACGCTTGTTGCCCATCTTACTTGACGGCATTTCCCCTGACAAACTGTTTGCTCATATGAGGGCAATCTCGGAAGACGATGGCAGTCGCTTTTGTATTGCAAAGGACTGAAAATTTTCAAGCAGTTGTTCAAAAGTTTCACACGGGAGTTGTTGTGAAAGTCAACTTTTGTGTCCTGTGAAGCTCATTGCTCACACGCTGACCCTGAAAATTGGAAACAACGTACAAAAAGGCTCGTTCGTAAATGTTGACAATTTCAGTTCAGTTTGTTGAAAATGTTGTTCCTCGCTTCTTAACCGGATCCCGGAAGAGGGAGCACATAAGAGCCACCTTAAAAAGCAGCATGCCACCTGAGCCCTTCTTTTTGTTTCGTACGTCATTATTTCATTTTTTTCCAAGTGTTCTATAAAATGAAACGGAGTCGAGCTGAATCTGTCTGTAATTGAATAGTAGACAATTTGAGCAAAATGCTGTCGCTCACCTCTTAACTCTGTGCAATTATTTTCTGCCCCCCCCCCCGCCCCCGCGAGAATCAAACAATTCGTGGCCCCCCACCGCCACCCACTCTCTGCTACAACTCTAAATGATCGCATTTTGGTTGCAAAACAAACAATACTGCACACGATGGGCAAGGAGAGCGCCACTGCCGACTACGGGAATGAAAGTGCAATTACACGTCATTGTAGTACGGGGGGAGCATATTCCCCAGGGTCACACGCGCCGCCCAGAGGGGCTCCTCCCTCGCCCCAACTATTTGAGAAGCACTGTTTCAACCGGAGCATGAAAGAGGGAGCCTGACGCAAGTTGCTTTTAAATTGAAAGTCGACACAACAATCACATTGATTGCCATCTTTCAAAAGTGCGGCGTTGGCCTAAAAAGGCGAAATAACGGTCGCTGTGTGTCGACCTCATTAAACAGACGCGAACATTGTCAGAGAAAGAGAAGTCGTTTATTCAGCACGGTTTCAAATGTTTTCAAAGGTGAGAGCAACGAGATGATTGTTTTTTGTCAGTTGAGGGTGACAAGGGCAAGCAATGAGGATCAAATGTACAAGACCCCCCCCCCCCCCCCCACGATGAAATAACCTGCAGTAAAAGCTTGGTGACTGAAGCATTTCCGTACCCAAATCGTACAACCTGACCTTCTTCGCTGTGACTTTTTTTTCAAGCGTCACAGCAAAGAGTTTGTCTTGAAACAAGACGACTTGAGGAGAAAAGCCAAGCAAACAATCCGCTTATTTTCATCCTTTGATCTAAAAACTGAAGAAGCAATCTGGCACGAGCCACCAAGCGTCACCACGCACGGGAATTGCTCACTCGTGTGAATGTTGCGGAAACAACAATTGCGCGAAGGTAAAAGCTTTGGTGGGCTTTACGGCAACACGTTGACCTATAGTGACCCTAAAAACGTTGCGGGGTGGCGATGTATTCCATTGACGAAGGCGGCTACATTCGCCAAACAAATGCGTGGAGCCCGCCTTCATTTGCGGCAAAGTACGGAAGGAGGCAATCGCTAAATGGTGTCAAACTCATTTTCATCATGCGCCACGTCAGAGTTAGGATTTCCTTTAGAGGGATGTGAAAAACAAATGCAATCGCATCTTATCTCACAATTTTGACTTATTTTTGGAAAGACAAATTGAATGTAAAATCCAAAGTTGTGGAAAGTTGATTTTTTTTTTATGGTTATTTGGCTTTCGGGAGACATTTCAAGAAGAACCGAAAATGCTCGAGAACCTTCCCAGGTGAACTTCATTTGAGCTTTTGTCAACTGTTGAAATGTTTCCGTACCTTTGGCAAAACCTGTTTGACGTTCGAGCCACGCAAATGACAAAAAGCAAAACGCGCGGATGAAGCCGCACCGGCGCCGCCGATGCGCTTCAGAGAAAGAGAAGATTGCAACACAAATACTGGAAAAGGCACAGAAGCGGACATTAAAAAAAAATCTTTTTCCAGGTTTGCTATTGGAACCGTGCTCGTCAAATGAAGTTCATTTTGGGTTCAAGCAGGAATTTCACCCGAAAGCCAAAATGTTCGAAACAAATTGTGTTGACATTCCGACAAACTTTGGAGCAGCGTTGAAAAATTGCGTTTGGTTTTTCAGAGCCGACTTGAGAACGATACAATTTTCTTTGTTGTTGACAGCCGAACAGCAAAAGGCCGCCAACGACCAGCTCAGACCAAACGGAAACCCGAGAGCAGCAACAACTCGGTTTAGTGGCTACTTCAAAAAGGGAGAACGCTGACTTCAGGCGGTTTCAATTGGCCAGCCGTGGGCAACGAAATTAGATGATGACCGAATTGCAGCTCCACGTCTGCCTCAATGATGCAAAAATGAATTTTGGGTCATATTGAGTTAAAAAGGGCCTTGTTTCATAAAATGCTTATAATATTTGTAACAATTGAGATTTTCTGCCAAATTGAGAAGAACAAACCCAGCAAGAAACATGAAGACACTTTCTTCGCTTTTAGTGTGCCGCAAAAAAAAGTTGAAGTGGCGGCCAAATGAGTTTGACACGGATGCAGGAAATGGAGCATTAAAATTAAACTACACTCACATTCTTGAAAGAGAAAAAAAATAAGCAATGACGAATAAAGAAGAGGCCAAGTGACAACGTTTCAAAAGCGTGGAAGAGAAAAACGCCGCCAAGTGGGAGGAGACGTAATGCTTGAAGTCCGAGTTGGCCAGCTCCCGAGCGTGGCTTTTGTTCTGCTTCATCCACTCTGGTGCAAAAAAAAAAAAAAAAAAGGGGCTTTACCTGCAAACCCAACCACACCGGCAGACTCAGAACCATGAGGTAGATCACCGGTCAAACTGACCACGAGAGGAAATTAAACTGAAACAAACAAACCAAAAAAAAAAAAAAGATGCCAATTGGTTGTCATTTCCAAAAAGCGCAGCTCTTGCTTGATGTTATTTGGACAGTTAATAAAAAAAAAAAAAAAAAGCAAAGAGGAGGAAGATAAGAAAGACGCCGTTTGAGTTTGTCACTAGACTTTTTTTTTTTCCTCCTCGCCTTGCCTCAGTATTGCAGTGGGACTCTCATTATTGCTACCAAAAGACGAGCGAGCGACACACGCTTCCGGTGTGGGATCAATCAGACGCAAATAGGATGGCAAATGACACCTGATCAAGTTCAATGAGAAACGCTGGAAGATGGTGGGAAGGAAGGCACCTTTTCCGACATTAAAGTCATGACATGGTCACCTCTTTCAAGCACGTGATTCTGTGAAACGTTTGTCAACTTTAAAAGTCAGTGCAAACAAGGTTTTGTTGGGGCAGTCCCTCGAAAATCATAAAAACCTAGAAGGGGGAGGGGGGGACATCGCAATCTCATGCATGTAAAATCACATCATACTGTGGATAATGGGCTGGGGAGGTGTCCTCTGGAATTTGAGAATCCTTCTTGAAAAAAGAGAAAATCTTGAAGAGCATGTTGTTTCTTATCAAAATAAATCTTTTTTTTTTTTTTGATGAGCCAACTGCTTGAGTGCATTTTCACGGTCCTCGTTTTCCAACACACGCATAAGGGCTGTGCAAAAGAGTTTGTGTGTCCGGTCCAATCGGAGAGGGCGGCTAGAGCGCTGATGTCATCAGACCACTCCCGCCAACCCTCTGGCTCGCCGAGCCTAAAAACACAAACAACATGAAGAAACATGTTTGAAAATGTCGAGTAGGGACGCAAACGGCGTTCCATTCCCAGTTGATTGAATAATATTGAACTTTACAAACTTTCCGTGGGAATCTGAGCAAAATAACGGCAAATTGAGGGCGATTGGATGAACAACATTTTTTGTTTTGTTAAGCAAAATTTAAAAAAAAGAAGCAAGAGGGCTTTAGTGTGCCTGAAAGTCTGTTGCCAACTTTGAACGACTTCAAAAATTGTCACGTACGGAAATCGACCGGCTTCAAACCTGGAGAAAAATCAAATCCATCAAATGTTGTGGGCGTGTCCACTGAAGACGTTGAAAATGTAAACCGCGACCTCCGTCACTGTCCACTGTCAAGCAAATGTCATCTCAGCAAATTGCAAAAATGGATTTGACTTCATCAAGCGTCTTTATTATTCTTACACATTTGGGTCTGACCGATACAGATTTCTTTTTTTTTTAAAGGCAGGTGGCGTAAATTCGATGGCTGATTAATCTGCCCATCAATTAAACGATTCTGGTTCCAATTCTTGTTCCTTATTTCAGTTCAAAGTTTTTGATCAACACCAAAACACCAAAAAGAAATTTTAAGCCGCATTCGGCGGGTGTTAATTTAGAACACTGGTTGTAATGTGTTAACGAATTTCAAAAAAGAAAGTAAATACATAAAACAATAAATGAAAAAAAGACCGCTGCTAGTGGCTGGAATATATCTGACTGGGTTTTTCACGCCATGACAACGAGGCGCTCTAAAGCAGCTACGCCAGTACAAAGCCGCCGTTGTCCACATGCTAGCTGTCAAATTGTCATGTCATGTGATTATCCACACCGCTTATCGTGTACCGGGTCGCGGGAGGGTGCCGGAGCCTATCCCAGCTGACTACGGGCGAAAGGCGCACCGCACCCTGAACTGGTCGCCAGCCAGTCACAGGGCAGACAGACACCGTCACTGAGTGGGAACTGAACCCACGTTGCCTGCACACAACTCAGGCGAGTGGACCACTACACTATCAGTGCTGTCAAATTGGACTTGCTGTTCTGCTTTTCTCTGCATGACGGGCGTGCATCCGCAGCCGACAACAACAAGGCGCTCGAAAGCGGCCACTGGATTTTTTTTTTTTAACCAATTTCACAAATTTAACAGGATTTCTTTCGCAGCATTTTAGCAGCTCGTGGAGTGAGCTCAATTTATTCAAGGCCATAGCCTCGTCCAATACAAAAAGTCCAATTCCGCCCCATCATCTGTGTTGATGTCGGTGTCCATACACCAACACACACACACATGTATATTTACAAATTGTTTGTCTGTCAATAAAATAATAAATAAGTAGAGGGGGAAAAGTGCTCTGGTGGCATCTATAGGCAATTACTGGTGGATTTTTTTTCTTTGCGATTCAAGGCAGGGCTCAATCGCTATCCCCTGTAAAGAATAGCATACTGTCGTTAATGATGAAGATTAATAATATTCCCTTTATTAGTCCCACAATGGGGAAATTCGAGATTCGAACCCAGGCCTCCTGGGGAGACTGGGTCCTGAACGCGGCGCCTTAGACCACTCGGCCATCCTGGTGTCAAGTTTTGATTTAGTTTTTTTGTATTGCCGGTTGGGAAAGATCCACTTCGTTGCAGGTGACAAAAAAAAAAAAAAAAAGATCATATACCGGAAAACGTGTCAGGACAAATACCTGCGGTTACTTGCTGAGTTGACTGTAAGGGGACGAGTTGTTGGAAGAATCCACTTGTTGTGGCGTGCCGCTTTCCTAAAAAGCAAATTGATAACGGAAGAAGTATTATTTGTGTGTGTGTGTGTGCATCTATCTAGCTATCTATATTAGTTTTTTAAGGATACTTGCAGTGCAGTTCGATTTACTAGTAAACATCAAGCATTTTTTTTACTTTATTGAATTGCACTTGGTGAGTGAGAAAAATTAATTTTTTCATGTAGACCCTGATGGTTTGGGATGATGTGCAGAATGTTGTAAATGTAGAGTAAACCTACCGGCGCTGCTGGCAGAGGAGGATACTGCGGCATATAAGTACCTTGAACCCCCGGGTTGGCTGCCATATACTATGAAACGAAATAAAAATTTTTTTTAAAAAGAAATAGATCTCGAACCTGTTCTTTGAAACATATAATCGACCGTGAAGAATATTCTAAGATCAGTCGTCGGAAATTGCAAAGTGAAAACACTGTTACTGTACTGGACTAGATTTTTCATGTAACAATAATTTACTAGAGGATTTATTTCTCTGAAGATGTTCTACTTTCAGTCAATATATTTGAAAACAAATATTCTAGTGCTTACTTGGTCCAATAAGTATAATATACTTTACAGTCTGTCCTTTTTTACATTAAATAGAGTAAAATGAGTCCGATTCCGTAGTAATTTTACCTCCCAGACCATACATAACAGAACTTCAAATATTTTTGCCACATCTGTCGAAAATTGTTCTTACTGCTCCAGTGTTTCCAAGGGACAGCTGCCCCATTTGCTGCGTGATCATCGTCGAGGGGTGCAATGACATGGATGGATCCACAGAGGGCGACATCACCGGAGCCTGCAAGAGACACAAAACAGCTGGCGTTCACCGCAGATCACATGACATCAGAATTCCTCCAATGAAATCCACTCATGGGAAGAAAAAACTAGAACATGCAACAAAGTCAGCGGGTGGCTTCGGTTCAGAACAATATATGCGGTATCAAGTAAAAGAGATGCATACAGGTTTAGGCCAGCCAATGCTCACCTGAAACACACATTTTGAATATGTCTGAAAAATAAAAGTTTTATTTCGAGTTGAAAGGAAAGAACAAATGCAGGCGGGTTGTGTTCAATTAAAAAAAAAAAAAAAGCCATTTGAGGAGCAATTCCATGTTGTTGATGTCCAGCTTACGAGCGCATTCGATAATTTATTAGCATTCGAGTAGAGCGGCTGTGTTGCACCACTGACATTTCTGAATACAAGAAGGGAAAAAATCTTTGGAATACTCATAGGACAACTACATACACAACTTTGCACGCGTTATCTGCATTCTACTAGTAAACCACAAGATGTTAGCAAGTAGTAGTGCGAGTAGCATGCCGTTATCAACTAGTGCACAGTTGCGTCACTAGTGACACAAAGTCCTGTTCGAATGCCAAACTTGCCCCTCTAGTCAGTGGTTCCCAAACCTTTTTCGGAGATGTGAAATGTTTTTTCAGCTAGGTCCCCTTTTACTCTCTTCAAGTGATTGACAGGTAACGAGAGGTGGCACGTGACAGCTCGGGTCGAACCATTCAAGGTTGCGGGGGAATTTGTTTTTATTGAATAACCTGCTGGACATCAAATTCGTTTCATGACCTTATATTTTAATTCAATATTTCTTTTTTTTTTAAGGATTTTTGCATGTGTGTTTTATTTTAAATCGTGCGTACCCCGTGGAGTTCTTTCAAGTACCCCCAGGGGTAGTAGTACCCCCCTTTGAGAACCACTGCTCTAGCGAGTGGCAGTAATAGTAGTCGTATGACGCATACAATACGATACCTTTTTATTTATAAAGCGCATTTCACAACAGCTGGAGCTGTAACATACTAGTTGGGCCTAGGAGTATCACTAGTGCAGCACAGTAGTTTACTTGTAAGGTTTATTTGCATACTTGTATGGCAAAAGTAGTTGTGGGAATTTAACAATAAGTCATTGTACTAGTGCACCCTCGTCCAGCGCTAAAATTGTCTTACTATTAACTACAAAGTAAGTGTCAAGTAGTATGACACATATCTACAAATTGGGCTTACTAGCCTCACTAGTGTAGCACTCGTAGTTAGGTTTAGTCAATCTATTGGCGCACTGAATCGTCACAAAGCGCAAACTAGTACACGGACCTAAAACTAGATATCAAATTAATACTCAAATGACTTTGGAAAATATGTCGGAGCATTTATTCAATGTGTCCCGCTACTAATGCTTGCATACTAGTCCAAAAACACGCTCTAGACCAAAGATATGGACTAAATGCTCAAACAGCTTTCCATAGCGTCGTCTTTTGGGAATTGAGCATTTCCCAGTAACGCGTTGGGGGAGGGGCAGCGTTGCAGAGACACTTGTTCCATTGGAAACCATCTGTTGGAGAGTCAAAGAGTCACAAGGCGGTTGCAGCTTCAGGCATTTCCTGCTGGATCCAGCGAGAGGGAAGGCTGCTAGAGGGCTTTGCAGTTTTCCGACTTGTTCCATTTCTCTCTCGCTCTCACACATGCGCACGCACTTCAAACACGGAAATAAATACATGTTGTGCTTTCTTTTGTCAAGCTAAGTCTGTAAGAAGCATTTGGAGCATTTCTATTGATATTAATACTCATCGACTTGTACGAACTAGTACATGGTCCTTCTGCTTGCTATCAAGCAACAAATGTTCAAACGGCATTGCATGCGAGTCCTGCTATATTTAGGGGAAGTTGCGCTCTTAACCGTCCGTGTCAGCAGAACACGATGAATTTAAGTCATGACTTAGCATCTTGTAGCTGAGGACGAGGCACACGCCCACTTCCTGCACACTCACTCACGTAAAGGCACAGACATACGTAAACGACAAATGCATGTTGTCTTACCGGGTGCTGCATGATATACGGTTGATGCGCCACCCACGAGTGACTTTGAACCTTTGGAAAGGCAGGACAGGCGCAGTCAGGCACAGAACGGAAACAAGCACAGCAATGCGACGTGTTGAACAAGGATTCATGAAGAGCCAAATGTGGGTCATTTGTGAGATTTCTTTTCTTGTATTAGTCTTTATAGAAAATAGGAAACGGATGGACTCTACTTGTGGATGGTACGAAACGTGATGAACGACAGCCGCGTGCAGGGAAAGCGATGTTCACTTTTTTGGGGTTATTTCTTAATCCGATCCAAATGCGGTCCACTTTGCTATATTGCGGTGTATCGTTCACGCCCACACTATATTTGGCAGCAATGAAGAAGGCATGCAGCATATTGGATGAAGAAAAGAAGAAGCAGCAAAGAGTGAACTTCAGTAATTGTTGTTACCACCGAAGTGAGAGAATTTGCTTTTTTGCATCAATTGCTCCTCGTGTGTGTTAACAACCGTGATATTTTAAAAGTGCCATGTTAGAATGCGCTCTCATTTCTTGACAGTGAGTGAGAACAGGCGCTGCGGAATACTTCAAAACGATTATCGGCATCTGCCTTTTTTTTTTTTTTACTTTCAAGGCCGATAAATTAAAAGCTGGTTTATTTTGACTCGCAGCAGCGAACTTCTCTCTCTTTGCCGTGCTGGTGGCCCTGCCGGCAGAAGCAGATGGGCCCGCTCACGGCACCATCTGATTGGCTCCTTGTGCTGTGGGTAGCAGCCAATCAGCACTAAGCTGCCTGTTTGCTTTTTCACCTCGAGTCACACGCACTACAACAGACTTTGCCGAAATCTGAATAATGTCAGTCTACTACAACTCACAACTAACATTGTAAACTTTAATGTGATGTTTGTTTGTTTTGCATGTTAGCATGTTGTAAATGACTAAAGTTGTTTTCATGTTGTTATGTAAATACAACATACAGTAAAAAAGAAGAGTGAGGACGAATTTGATTGAATGATGTCCTCTGAGCTCATTTATCTGATGGTTCTACCTGGTAAGCAGAGACAGGAGACATGTAGGGGGACATCGCCGGCTGCACGGTCATTATCCTGTTGGTCACTGGATATGGAGATGGATAGTACCTGCATAACAGAGAGGGTCGCAAAATAAAGAACTAGCTTGGAATAACTCCTCACCGAAGCGTGCATAAGGTTGCATGTGACTGACCCATTCTGCATAGCGGCTGAGGACGGATCGTAGGTTAGAGTCATTGCGCCCTACAAAGAGAAAAGTCACATGATGCAATATCACCGGACGTACTTAGCGCGGACCCGTATCAAGACTGTCTTGAATGCCGATACGTACTAGTCTGAGATCGGCCGTCTGTCCATTGGGAACAAATCCACCGTGAGCGTGTTTCTTCCTTTGACTGTCTGCAAACTTGCACAACAAGGGCTGAGAGGGAGCTGAGGGAAAAAAGACGACCAATATGCTGAAGAACGGCCATTTTCATCACCGCCTCCACAAAGGGGGAAGTATGGCTTTCATACCAAGTGCACCGGAGGCGATCTTGATAAATTTCCCGTTAAAGTGTGAGATGACGGCGTTACACTGCTCGGTGGTGTCCATCCTGGTGACAAAGGAGAGAGCCGAACAACAATGAGAAACAGACACAAGCGCACAAAATGTTCAACGACATGACAGAGGTGTTGGCATTGTCAGGTTTTTTTTTTTTTAAGCAATGGTGGGTGGCGAATTTGGTGCCGGGGCCTTCAGTAGGGAAGTACCCGACTTAATCCACCGCTAATAGCGCCACCATTGCTTCATAAATACAGAATCCATCAATGTTAGACAAAAACGCTACATAACAGCACACATCTGCGTCACGTACAACATCTGGATTCCTTCGGGACAAAATACGTTTCAAATAGCGATGCAATAACATTTCCCATAAATCATAATCACCAGAGGTTGTGATTTTTAAACATGTTAATGTGTGCACATTTCGATAGACGTGTTTTGTTATTCGAGAACAAGCTTTGCTCTAACCAACCAATCAGATGACGGCAAAATCTTGAAATCCTCGAAGGCCACGGAGAATTTGAAAACGGATCGCTTAAACAAAGTCCTGAGACAGATGCGACTGACATGGCAACTAAAAAAGTTCAAAAGAAATCCAACGTGCGCAGCAATATGCATTTATGCAAATTGTGCAGCAGCACGTCAGGAACGGCCAATCAGAAAAGCGAAAGTAGATTTGGAGTTATTTGGAGACACTTTCACTGGTTTTTTTGGTTTGTTTTTTTTCCCAAGAATTTGTATGCGACTGGTTCAGCGTGAACAGATTCACATTCCCAGTTACAGGAAGAGAGCGTGAACATCTTTAACGAGTCTTCTTTTTTTCTTCAATTGAGCCCTACAGGCTAGAAATCACAAAAAGGTTTGAATAAGATACATTTGCGTATCATTTTTGCATTTTGATTCAACTTCTTTTTTTTTTTAACAATTAAATAATAAAGTTTGTAATGTACTGTACATTGCCAGCACAAAACAACTTCAATAGCCACAGTCTTTAAACTTGTTTCGATTTTTTTCGGGGCTCATCTGAAACAATTAACGACCAGCAACATGTTGTTGGTAGGGGGTCACTCCTACAGTTACAAAACCTTCCGGAAGCTTGATGGGTTCATTCTGAAATATTGCACATTGGAAACTTTCCGTGGGAATGCAGGCTCATTTAATGAAAATGTATTCTATTCACATTTGTCATAAGAAGATATCCACGTAAAATAAATCATAAAAAACAAAATAATAAAATAGTCCAGCAATTACGCAACCCTAGTCATTACTTTATCAAAATAAAATCAATAAAATGCAAGCTTTCCACTTTACTATTAAATTGTCTCTTGTGTGACCGACCTGGCAAAGCCGACGCCCCGACTGTTGCCACCGTAGTCGCGGAGGATGCGCGTGGAAACGACTTGGCCGAAAGGCTGCAGCATGTTCTCCAACTCTTTCTCGTCCACGGACAGCGGCAAGTTGGAAAGATAGAGATTTGTTGGATCTTGTTCCTGCTGCTGCTCGCATAGAAGAAGACAAACAAGAGCAAGCGTAGTCCACGTTTTAGTACGGTGCGGGGGGGTCATCCATATTTTCCGAAATTGGAGATAACATGCAACATTTTGCTATATCAGACAAGATAAAACAATGATCATCACATATTTTTTTTTACAATATACATGCAAATCTGAATTTACTGTTGTAGGTATTTTGCGTGACATTATTTTAGTATTACGCGAGTGGACTTTCATCAAATGAAATATGACACGGTTTTTAAGGGTCACAATGTTTACTTTCTTTGGTTATATGCGCAGCGTTTGTTGCGGCTCTGTGTGTAAAGTTTTTGGACGGTTCACAATTACATTCACGAGGATGCGAATGGACCGTTTCACGTCATATGTTAGCATTTGGCTAGCGAATGTTCGGCGGTTTGAAAAATATACAATGTTCAATTATTTTTGGTTTTATGTGTGAGTTTCACTGTAAACTTCAAATCGTGAAAAACACTTTGAAACTAACATGCCTTTGCTCTTATTTTAAAAAAGTGTGCAAGCAAGCGTCCTCGTTTCGCTTATTTAAAGTGATTTTTATACAGTAGTCTTCCGATTTTTGAGAGCAAGAGTCAGAACGGTTACTTCAAAAGTTGTCTTTTAATACGTGTTTTGATAAGTTGTACAACTAGTTGAAAACATTTTTTTTTTTTTTATGACCACACATAGTCACCGATTTTTCCCCAACACGTGGGTCGGGAATGTAGCACTCGCAATCAACGGGTGGTTCAATGTTCATTTTTTGACAGTTCGGCTTAAGCATGAGACATCTGGTGAAAGACTTTAACAAGCGCCTCACATGAGCACGCACTGAAAGAAACATCCATCTGCACTGCAGCAGCCGAGTGCCTCGTCGGCCTTCCTGAGAAACATCAGGAGAGCGGCGTATCCAAGCTACAGCCACGCACAGACTGCACTGTTTGTTCCCATCAGCTCTGCTACATCCAAGTCTTTAGAGAGCAACCTTTCGCTAATTAACTCTTATCTGCGGATTCAAGCATATCAACACAGTCTGGGCTGAGGAAGTGGCAGAAAGAAATGGTGAGAAAAGTACTCATAGGACAGAAAGAGAAGCGAGGATGACTCATAGTTAATTTTGCAGCTTTCCTGCTCCCATGCAGATGTGACGACACATACGCATGAGACCGTGAATCTCTCATGAAATAAAATAGAACAGTTTGCACATTCACTACCAGCCGAGAAAGAAAAATGGCCCTTTGACGTCTTTAGCCGTCCTAAGGACACTAGATGTCGTGTTTTTCTTTAGCCGTCAAAGAGTTAAAAAAAAACTTTCTTGTCATTTCATAAACAGCCGTTTACTTGTGATGAAATGATACTGACAAGATTAGAATAAATCATTTGAAATAAGGGCAAACATTTAAAACACTCGTGGAGATTGAAACTGAACATTACACTTATATTCACAACATTTCTGAGTTTGTGTGACATGGCGAAGCGTGGTGTGTGTCTGTGTGCAAACTGGTGGTCTGGTATGCGACATAACTGACAGGTTACTTGGCAGAGGGAGACATGACATCTGGTTATACAGCGAAAGTAAATGAGGTCACGGGAAGAACAGCTTGTCAGCTGAGGTCACATGACCAGTCTCATGTCATTCCGTAGTGCACACCACACGTATGCAGATAGGAAGTACGGACAACCTTGTGGCGATGCAGTGCAACATGCGCACACACGCACGCACGCACGCAAGCACGCGCGCACACACACACGCACACACGCGCACTCCTCACCTTGGCCATCTGGGCTTGAATGCCGCTGGTTTTCAAAGCATGCACGGCCTTCAAAGCAGCCGCTGGGCTGTCAAAATCCACAAAGCCGTAACCTGTAGTTGGCAGAGCAGTACTGTGTTTACATGAACAGCCAATAAATGGCGAGCAGAATCATAATCATCTTTATTGGCCAAGTATAGTGGTGCCTTTGACTTATGACTAACGCAGAACACATTTCAAAACCGTTTCAGCAGATTGCGCATCATGATTTCATGCTCGCTGACATGTAGCTCTTTCTGCCGTTACGTGCCTTGGCCACCACGGGCTGTAAATTACAAACAGGAATAATAAACCAAGATGAGCTCCTGCGTGGAGTTTGCATTAAGATGTATGAAAACGCTGCTGCCACCGTAACTTGAATTTTTTGGCTGGAAACTCATGACAAACGAAAACGGCCGAGCGGCGACTCGTATCCTGAAAAACTTGTAGGTCGAGTTTCACAAAAGACAAGGCACCACTGTACGTTCAAAATAATTGAGGTGCTTGTCTCCGGGACTTACACCAAAAGACACCATCACAAAATATACATTCAGGACACAATTGTACAAAGAGTCACGAGAAATACAAAGTGTGCAATAAGACGCCATTGAAGTGAATTGCGTAATTGATGCGGCGTGATGGCGCTCCAACAATGAATATACGATTCAGCGCAGTTCGTGGAGGAAAAAGGTCAAGCCCTGGTGCGATAGACCGATAGGCTTTTTTCGGGGATGATGCCGATTATTAGAAGTCACAATAATTGGAGCCCATATTCATTTGTAGAAAATGGTGTCAAAACGTTTGAAAGATAAAAACTCCAAAACTTGCCTTTAAGCACAACTTTATGAAACAACTTTCGTAATTTACAACATGTTAAAGATTTTTTTTAGATGTTAGAAAATGGACAACTTACTTTTAAAAGTCTAACAAAAGTGCAGAGTTGCCAGGCTCGGCTGCATTTGTTATAGTTCAATGAAAACAAACATCTCTTTAAAGTTTACTCGGACAAATCGTTTTCTATTAGTTGTGAGTAGTAGACTGACATTTATTCAAATGTGGGCAAGCAAAGTCTGTCTCCTTTCCTCCCTCTGCTCGCGGGACCTCCCCCGTAGTGCGTGTGACTCGAGGTGAAAAAGCAAACAGGCAGCTCACTGCTGATTGGCTGCGACAAGGAACCAATCACATCGTGCTCTGGGCGGGCCAATCTGCTTCTGCAGGCGTGGCCACGAGCACAGCAAAAAGAGAAAGAGAGGGAGAGAGAGAGAGAGATCGAGAGAGGTGTGCTGCAGCGAGCCAAAATAAACCGTCTTTTAATTCATAGGCCTTGAAAGTTAAGAATGAAAAAAGATGCTGCTAATCGGCAAAATGCCAAATATTGGCTCTGATAAGTTTTTCCATAATAAACATTTTGTATCTGTAGCCTGAGCACAAAACATCAAATGTGAGATGGAAGAAATGACAAGTATTGCAACAAATTTACAAGTCAACTAGAAGAAGTTAATGGCATTGACTGACCTTTACACTTATTAGTTGTCTTGTCCAAGATGGCCTTCGCCGACTGAATCTTGCCATACCTGCAAACACAGCGTGCGGATGAAGTAGTGAATAAACACTGAGGATCGACGCAGAGTTTGCTTGTTACGCTGTATAAAATCTGCGTCAAAATCAAAGCTTTCGTATCTCTTGGCAGAAGCCTTTTCTTTCCAAAGCCGTAAACCAATTGAGCAGTGATTAGCGAGAAATGAATCGGACGCAACGATTGCACGTCATTCAGGCTTAGCTCGATCTCGATCGCAAGCCTTTACCTGAAACGTGAAACAAATTGCATGCTGCTTGTTGATGCGCACGGCAACAGAATGGCGAGCTGACATCCCCATTCAGACCTTTTTGCGCCTTCATTTGTGCTTTGTGCTGGCAAACAACATCGGGAGCAGGAACAAAAGGAGCGAAAAGGACACAAACAGCTGCGACTGGTTACATGGATGAATGCCTCATGCCGTACGCACGTGCGGAAAGACAAAACTCGGCTAATTATGGTATCCATCCCACTAAATAGCCACACGGATGATGGCCTATTAGATTTTGTATCAATGTGCTACTTTAGATATCAATATTTCATTTCTAAGACAACGCGGGGGCGAAATGGGCTACTTGACAGGCCGTGATTGCTACGGCCGTCACGGTAGTGAAGTAAAATGTGAGTGCGGTAACGCGATGCAGTGTGTATGTGAATAATGAGCTGCTTTGCATGTTTTATAAGTGACAATTAATCGTATCAAATACTTGTTGAGCGGTAGTATGTGCCCCTCCGACCCCCACGCCAATTCCGCATCCTGAATTCAGAATTTTGGCAGGGGAGTTTCTAGTGATGGGCAAATGAAGCTTTTATGAACCACTGAACCATTTAAAGCAATCGATTCAAAGTGGTTCAAAGCTTCAGTGATAAGGACATCTGATGGTGAAAAACTAGAACTGCAGTCAAATACTATAGAGCAAAGGTGTCAAACTCTGTAATTATAATTTTATTTCCAGGTTTGAAACGTGCGTGGAGCTTCGGTTTCAAATTGCCCATCACTAGGTATTTCATTAGAGTATGTCGCGGCCACAAACCCGTGTAGAAAGCTTTGACAGAATGTGAGAAATGAGGAGGACCCCATCAGAATGTGACAGAAAGGCAGAGGACGTACACACACCTGTTAAACCGACGGGGAGAAAACTTAGCAAGACTTGAATATGGCAAAAAATAATAATAATAATAATTAGGAAAGTTAAAAAATGGGAACAGAGTGTTAACGTAGGCAGCGCATGTGCGACAGTTTCCATTGTTGCACTCACTGGTGACAGAGTTTGACCAGGTCCAGGTCAGTGGTGGCAGGAGGGAGGCCTCGGATGTACAGGTTGGTCTTGCTGAGCTGCTCCAAGCCGGTGCTGCTGCTGTTGCTGCTGCTGCTCGGACTGGACGGAGTCATGGGGTACGACTGTACACAAGAGGGCCACTGTTAAAGAGGTTACGGGAGCGACATCATCAAATTGAATCAACTGTTATCACAAGGAACTAACTGGCTTCTGGAGGGGATACAAAACGTTGAAGAAAACAGAAAGAAGGATTAAATTGTGGATGCTTTCCACTTGAATGCTTCATGTTTTTCATCAGGCTTAAAAGGGCGTCCGTGTTTCAATAAAACTCTTTGGCATTTTCTTATTGGCTGGAGAAAGCATTGCGGTTTTAAATACAGATGAGGTCCAACATTTACAGCAAGTCACTATAAAAACATGGAGGGACTATATTCAAAATCACTCCTTATCTGGTTGCCACGAAACAGTATTTGTTCGAATGTGTTGTGAGCGTAAAATTGTTCCCGATATACAGAAGTGCCCCCAACATATTGGATGCATTGTGACAAAAAGTCAACAATGAAAATGAGTAAAAAATAAAATACATAAAAATGATTTTCACTTCCATGTTCAGGGTATTGTTTGATTTTGGCCACAAGATAAATTCATGAATTGTGGTGTGAAAAAAGCAAGGCAACACAACACAGATGTCAAGTCAAGTCAGGTCAAGTCAAGTCAATTTTATTTGTATAGCCCTTAATCACAGACAGTCTCAAAGGGCTTTCTTTACATAGCCACAATCGACATCCCCGATCTTAACCCCGTGTGCCCCGTGCACCGATGGACAAAAAGTTTTTTGTTTGTATTCATTTTGCAAAATGCACGCATATGAAAACAATACGGTGTTATTTCAGTGCCTTCAGTGACGTCCAACTTAGTCCTCCCTCTAATAAAACCGTCATTGAAGACACCACGGCTGGAGAAATAATATACAGACGAACACTTACACTGTACTCAATGTTGCACGACCTAGCTTCTTCTTGAAAGGTCCGTCTTGAAAATGGCCTCGCAGGTGTTTAATTAAATCCACACTTTTCCCTCCTTCGACCATTGTGGTTTAAAAAAAGCAAGAATATATTTTAGATTTTCAAACGGTCGCCAGTGACGACCGACGGTGTGTTGATTCCGTCTAGCAGCGCCCCCTGACGAGTGAGTATCCAATCACAAAACGCGTTCATCGCCTTTAGCGTAAGGCTCACTGGAACCAACTCGTGATCTAATTGGCTATCGCAACTGTCAATCAAATCTGACAGTCTATCGACGATGACAGAAGAGCTGCCCGCACAATTGCATCTGAAGGCTTCGGAAAAAATAGTGCCCTCTACTGGTATTGTGAAACCTGCCTGGCAACACGAGCTGACTGAATTCTGATTGGGCTGCCAGGATGGCCGAGTGGTCTAAGGCGCCGTGTTCAGGACCCAGTCTCCCCAGGAGGCCTGGGTTCGAATCTCGAATTTCCCCATTGTGGGACTAATAAAGGGAATATTATTATAATTATAAAAACTCTTACCTAAAAGTACAACACTAAAATATAATATGACATCAATGTGAAGAATATGATCATGATTTCTTGATTATATTCGACCAGCAGAGAAGGCCTTGGAGGCCCGCCACTGCTCAGTGGGTATTTTGGCCCACTCTTCATGAGCTAACGGCTCCAGTTGTCTCACGCTTGAAGAGTACTTCCTCTAGAAGATCTTTCAGCACGTTACAGATGTTCAAAAAGGATTCACGAGTTCAATGACCAAACATTCATGATCTTGTTCATATTTTGGGGCGAACGTGAAATGAACGAAGCGTATTTTTGCTTGGTGAACGAGCTCATTCTGGGGCCAACAAACGGGTCTTGAACGGCAGATCATTTTAGTTCAACAGTGTCTGGTTTTCTCTTCTTAGACTAAAAGGAGAAAAACTAAACACACAGTAGACGAGCCTCAATTAGGTGGAAAAGTCAAACATTATTTGCCAAGCTCAGCCACCAACCGTCACATGGCGCAAACATCATGAAAATATGACGCGTACTTGGAGCACAGACTGCTTGGAGGAGATAGAAAGAAAAAAAAAGTGACAACGCACTTAGCTGTAACTCACAGCAGTGCTTCGAGCATCCCTGCATGTTTTAGATGCCCCCCCCCAACACTCTTGACTGAAATGAACATTTTTTTTTTTACAATAGTTAAACAAACTCTAATTTAAAAGTAGTTCTCAAATCAAATAGCTGTGTATATGCAATATTATAATGACGCTATGATAACATTATGGGTAACCTCTGATATTTGACCTGCCGTGAAAATCTGCAGGTAGTTGACACCCACACAAAAAGGTTTGTAGCTGCCTACAAATGCCACAAGGTGGTGGCAAAACAATTTAAATGGAAGAGGCTCCGGCCTGGCAAAATTAAGCTCTTTCACACAGGTCAACGTAGTTGCTTGGCACAGAAGGCACCAAAACAACATTTTACTCTAGAAAAGAACAAGAATAAGATTTTACAAACGTCAAATCGTGAACATCTTAATTTATCTTTGTGCTCTTTACCCAGGTCGGCATTGCAAATGAGAATCTGTTCTCAAATGTCTAAGCCTGTATTGCCATTGGATTTCTGATTTCTCAAGACATGCGTAAAGACCTTATACATGTATAGTATGTGCTTTCAGAGTCATAATTGTTCTCTGAAGAAAACTATAGCTACATTGCGGCCTGCTACAAAAATGAGTTTGAAATCATCACACCCCTGCAGTACAGTGATGTATCTTTTTTTTCTTTTTCATTCTTGTGAGACAAATCAGCACATAACTGCCCTGCAAAGCATTTCCTTCCCTTTACTCATCCTTTAAAATAGCTCCCAGCCAACCCAGATCAGTTGAAACACAAAAAGCAAGGACGGCAGCATTGTGCCATCTGTCCGTAAGGACAATCCACTCCAAGATCCACAGCTATGGATACCACCACAGTCATGCCAAGCCCAAACAGACATTTTCTTACCCAGTCAGGTGATGCTTCAACGTTCATGGAGGATACTTTTACACAATGCTGAGCTTTGGTAGGAACATCTGTTCATCCTTCAAGTAAAGGCCTGTTTTTATGTTGATATGCAATTACTGTATAACTACACTATTTGATGGGAGCATCAAAGTGAGAAGCGACAATGAGACACAGGCGGAAGAAGGGGCGGGGGGGGGGTGAACTCCCACACTGGCTAACCTTGACTGAATCAAATGAAAATCATTTGATGGAATAATATGGATGGCATCTTAAAGGTGGGTATCACTGTGCTGTAATAATTCACCCCATCGGCTCGGCTGTGCTCATATTTCAACCACGAGAGGCCATAAAAACTCCTGCGCCTTGCATCAATCTTCCATCTCAATCAGAAGGCGTGACTGGAAGTCGAGGCCTTCTATACGCCCCCCCCCTTTTTTTTTGTTCACCTGAGAGGTCAAAATGAAGAGTGCACACTGTCATGAGACACCCACCGCCGAATTCAGTGCTTGGATGCAGAGAGCCAGGAAAGGAGGACTACAATAACCATGATGCATGTTGAACAGAGTGGCTGGCCAAACAAGGTTATATGGACACAACAATTAAAGCCTCTCGCGGGTGATTTCATCCCCATCCTGACAAGTCGCCTCTATTGTTATTCATCACTTGATACTGAAGGCAGTTTTTTTTTCTTGGACTATTGCAAAGCAAACACAGGGGAAGGGCTTCCCAATGTCATTTCAGGATTTGAAAAGTGACAGCAAAAGTAGAAAGCAAACCACAATGGCCTACCTGCTTGCGAGTGGCAGCTTTCAATGGGTTGCCCGTGTTTGCAAAGATCATCCTGGAGGTTCGAGATTTTCGATTTCCTGACAAGATCTACCCCCTCTTCTAAAAAAAAAAAAATCGCAGATCGAATGAAATGGTCGGAAGCGGTGAGTGAGGCTCGAAAATAACCCGTCTGGTTAAAACGTCAGCATACTGATCGGGTTAGT
The DNA here is from genome assembly GCF_059441095.1 of Idiotropiscis lumnitzeri. NCBI lineage: Eukaryota > Metazoa > Chordata > Actinopteri > Syngnathiformes > Syngnathidae > Idiotropiscis > Idiotropiscis lumnitzeri. The sequence goes on along the minus strand of NC_142395.1, from coordinate 29,887,298 downwards.
TAAATTGAACAAAGCGCGCGTGGCCTCTCTTTTGCTTTGGTAGTGACACATTTATCCAGTTAGCTCAGTTTGTTGTACACCAGCGTATCGAGCGAGCCTCCGGTTCGGTTCATTGATCTACGACGTCCTGCTGCAGACCGTTCGCCAGTCCCACCTACTACGGACCAAACCAACACTCGCATCTGGGGGGTTTTGGCGTCCGATCGACTGTGATGCCATGCCGCAAAATATCTCCATTTGACGTTTAGCAACGTAGGGTGTCGTGTATTGACGAGTAGGCGCCTCGGGGTGAATTGAAGAGCGAATAGAACGTGCTTTTCAGGGTTTCATTTAACGGCGAGCGGAACACTCGCCACCTTTCGCGTTGGTGTCGTCCGCACATACCAAGCATTCTTCACCCCCACCTCCCCCAACCACACACACTCACACAAACACACGCGCGCGCGCTCAACCACACACACGACCACACACTTCCTCTTCCTACCCTTCCCCCCATCCCACACACTACATGTCAGAGAATCAGGATGTAATGAAATATAAGCAGGCACTGGCCTGGACTGGAGGTCACACTACGCCTGCAAAACAAATACATCAGATTATTTAAAAAATACATATCGACTGTGATTATAAAGCGCTAATAATAATTGTTATACTTCCACTTTGAATATTTTTTTTTTTTTACAAATCTTCAAAATCTATCTATCTATCTATCTTATGACTTTCTACCTGGAAATATAAATGGCTAATTGGGGCTAATTCAAACATTTTCACTTGAGAGTGTAGTCAATTTTGTTGCCAGTGATTTTGACATTACTGGCTGTGTGTTCCGTGATTTTGAGGGGAGAGCAAATTGACAGGGCATTCCATTCACATTTTTACAGACTTTATAGCAAAGTGCAATTTCTTTATTGGTGTACTATAAAATGATAAAAATCAAACATTTACAAGAATGTGAGGTGTGTGATCAATTTTTGTGATAATCCATGCATACATCAATGTGTAATCCATCTTGAGAATCCAATTTTGTGGCCTGTGACTTCTCAAATATGGTCTAGATCAGGCGTGGGCAAACTACAAGCCTGGAGCCACCTGCGGCCCGTTAAACGTTTCAATCCGGCCTCTCGAACTTGAAAAAAATTTATTATTTTATTTTCTAAATACTGTGGTGTATCAAGGACAGATGTTTTGTCGGAATGCTCTTGTTCATCATCATTTAAAATTAAATATATTTTTTTTTCTCCGATGAGGTGAGGTTACCAAAACACTCCATCCATCTGCCCCTGGTCCCTCTGTCAAATTTTTGAACCCATTGTGGCCCACCAATCCAAAAGTTTGCCCACCCCTGGTCTAGAATGTATGCCAATTATGAAGAGTTCATGGACCCACTGTTGAAGCAAACATGGAGTCATTTATGAACAAGAATTACAAATGTTGCTTTTACTTGATTGAGCTGCTTATGCAAATGATTGTAACAATGTCAACTGATGATTTTGGAATCATCTTTTTTGTATTGTAAGGGATCACGGTGATCTTCTCCATTTCAGCCTTCACAACCATCATGCTTAAGACCGACTAAAGCTCTTTAGGTGTTGCACTCAAAGAAGAAATGCCTCCCTCATTACATCATGCCCAAGTCCTCGTCAAACCAAAAGTTTCTCTTCCTCTTATATCTTTTTAAACGGTTTGGCAGGAGTCTCACTTGAAATAAATCTTCAGTTTTGACACATTTTCGGTCTGCCTCGTAACCTCCCAGGGAATGCAATTTAGCAACAACCTGTAGTTGAGAAACGTCCTACTGGACACTCTTTTGGATGTGACGAGTGTTCATTTAATAACGGCCATTTCATCGTCACAGACTGTAGGTCAAAGCGCTCCGAAGGTCTTTGTGGAGATATCAAAAGTAAACCCAAATCATCTGCGTGTAGGGCAGCTTTTCAAAGCATCACATGTCTCTCCCTTCACTCTGCTGGCTGGTGGGATTACGACTTCATGCCGGTGTCATGTTACAAGCTTCTCGTGTTCCTCGAAAGCGCCACTCTTTCCAAATCAAATCATCAGCTGCAGCAGTCTTTGTTGAGAACATTCCTTGTTCCTGTAATGGATTACAAATGTTCATTTAGTGACAGGAGACCCCCCCGCCCGCCTCCCTCCTCATCATGCTTTCTCTGTACATCTTTTACACATAAAAGACATCGATGTCGCGCCTCTTTGTCCATTGTGCCTACTCAAACGGGAGATCCGGCCAATAGGTCAATTGATCGGCCTAATTTGGTATCTTCAACAAAGCTTGTGAAATGACTTCCCTGTTGAGCAATGACACGAAAAGGTTTGGAACGGAATAAAAGGAAAAGTGTCAACCGATCGTGTGCAGAGCTGAATTGAATGAGGTAACCCCGTCAGCAATAATGATTGAGCAAACACTTTGCTTGTTTCGTGCATCGTCTTGACGCTGATCAATGGCTTGCCAACGCCGGTCCATTTCGTCGTGCAGGTACATTTCTAAGAGATCGATTCAGTTTCAAGAAGCAACCAGTCCGCGTTAAGGAGACATTTGCCAACGTAACAGCCAGATTGCGGTGTTGTCATGGAAAGTCGTATGAGCATTTATTCGATATCCTTGAAAATACCGCTTGGACCTGTACTTTCACACTTTTTGTCCTCACCATAGCAAGAAAAATGCTGAACTCTTGCAGGAGGACCCGGGCGCTCCAAATGGCATCTGACTTTTTTGCACTACTGCCTTCCATCATTGTATGGGATTTCTGCGTACTAGTAGGACAAATTTGCCACACTAGTAGTAGACAACTACATGCTACCTGTGAGGCATTTTGGTGCTGCGAATAAGGTCAAAGAAGCTACTATTGCATTTGACATGTCTACTAGTTGGACCTAGTGGTGTTACTAGTACGCAGTCGTTTCTAAGTAAATTTTGAATGCATACTTGTAGGCCAAAAGTGGGACTAGTAGTGATGAATTAATTTCCACTTTGGCACTTATTCGACGAGTGCAGTGCTTCTCAATTATTTTATATTGCCCCACCCCCTTGCAAGAAGAAAACAATTTGCGCCCCCACCCCACCACCCACTCTCCGCCGCAACTATAAACAATAACATTTTCAAACCTACACCGTCGAGTTAATACTCGCTGCGCTAAAGGGTAAGGAGAGCGCCACTGCCAACTACTGGAGCGGAGGTGTAATTACATTTTATTGTAGTATGGTGGAAGAAAATCATGTTCTTCAGGGTCACATGCGCCCCCCTCAGCATCGCACCGCGCCCCCCTGGGGGGCCCGCCCCGCTATTTGAGAAGCACTGGACTAGTATGTTTGAATCTTTCTACTTGTGCACTGAATTGTCGTACTTATACTACTCCACTGCAAAGCTATCCAATATCTGCGCAAACGGTCTTTCGAGCATTTATTCGTTGTCCTTGATTTCTATCTTAACGTCCATGTACTAGTACACTCTGTACTCACTAGTTGGACAACTTTGGTAAACTCGTATGGACAACTGTGCCTTACGAGGCAGGTAAACTGCACTGGTTGACCACTGCGTGCGACAAGTACTTTTAGTGACAAATTCTACTCGTTCACATCCAGTGCCTCCTAGTTGGGCCAAGTAGGGTTTATTATAGCAACAGCATATGCGGGAAGGAAACATCCACCAGCGGGTTTTAGAGGCTACATGAATAATATAAAGATTTAAAGTCTGCTAAGCCATTGTGGAGCTCAAATGGCCATTGAAAGTAATAAATTGTATGTGAGGGAAGCACATCCTGGCAGGGACGGACGGCTGAGTGCTGAGGTAGCAGGAGGTCCCATGGGTGTGGAGAGGGAGGGACTGAGGAATGTGGACTAGTTCTTCTCTTTCATCATCCGCAGCGTAAGTGAGGAATGTAGGTCCCAGTCAAGAGCTCAGCTTGCCAGCAGACCTGTCTGGTTGGACTTTGTAGCAGTCGACTGCCACTGCTGGGTGGTTTGTGGGACTTGTAAGCGTTCGAAGAACAAAAAGGAAACACTGAAGCTTTTTGAACAAGCTCACTGGTTGTGCGGTCTGGTTTGGGGTTTGTGACTCCTCGGGGATAGTGTCATGCTTTTAACTTGGAGAAACACTCAAGGACAAAGAGTGAAACCTTTTTTGTCACAGAGGGGGTTAAGAGAGAATCCACACAAGCACATTCTGACCCTAAAATCCAAACTGTTCACAGAAAGATCTAAACTGAGATTCAAACCCAGAAACTTCCTCAGCGAGGCTGTGCTTCTTGCCCTACACTATTCCTGTCAGCCTATTGACAAACATTCAAACGTCAAGACTAAAAAGAAAAAAAAAAAAAGAAATCTGGACAGCTGCGGAATTAAAAAAATTCTTACTTTGTCCAGAATTCCACATATCTCCAGCAATAAATGTCTATTAAATGAAGTGGTTCCAAATTCCATATTCAGCTCGTTCAGAACACCTTGGGAACGGTTTTCCGCATTCAATGAATTCCCCGCATTCCTCAAATTGCCCACTTTTCACACAAACTTGGCCAAATTAGGATATATTTTCTAGACTGATTCAAAGCATTCCAACATCAAGTCTCATATTTTACATTTCGACATTTCAACAATTACAAAGCCTTTCAGATCAGCCTCAGGATTTCAGAATTTATGCACATTTTCGACATGAATTGCATTTTTAAAACATAAGGAAGATGTGAACAAAATCCTACCCAATAAAAAAAATGCTGATTTCAAACTTATTTGGCCTGTAGATATTTAAATTGGCTATCATGGAAGCTATATTAGGGGAAACTACATTCCTATTTGGGAGTTTTAGATTCTATTTTAGAATCAGTTTTACTACTTTTACAGTTACATTCTTAATTTAGAAAAAAATGTTTGTGTATTTCGTGCATAAATGATATGAAATTTCCCAAAGGGAACAGAACATGCCCTCTAATTCTGGAACGGTCCCAATTAATGGAACAGTATCAGGGGAGCTTCAGCTCTAAAGCATTCAAATTGTATTATTCTGCCAGCTGGGAGGACCCTTCCCCCAGCCCTTCATGGCCACAGAGAGGAGAAACTGTACTGTATAGAAAATGGATGAACTGGCTCAGTCCTTGCATACTCACTTAATTGGGGATTTAGCGTCCTCACGCGTCTCACTTCCGCAATTGCATTTAGGGGTTGTGATGTCATTGTGCGACGGAAGTTGTTCTACATTAAACCTCATTCTGGCTGATTCATGGTACCCTGTTTGGCCGATTTACCTCCGTGTCTCAAAACAACCTCTGAAAGCTAGAAAACAAAAGGTGAGTATACAGATGCCGAATATGCGGTCAGTTGTATGGTTTCATTTAATACTTGGTGAGGTGGGATTATTGTAAATAATTTGTCGCAACCTTCCATTTGGAAGTTGACACTCGGCTAGCGTGCGTGAGCATGCTAACTGGACGCTAGCCTCGGTTGGAGTTTTACCTGGTTCCTTGAATGGGAGAGCGATTAAATGGAATATGTTGTAATGTTTAACAAAGCTGCAAAGGGACCTCAAGCTTCCATGCACTACGTGTGGTTGTCCAGACATAGGTGGGGATAGATTAGCAAAGTAATGCTTAGTAATGATGGCGGTCAACCAATCAAAATCGCACTTTTCTTGTACATAACAGTGGATGGATGTTTTCTTTTTCCCGTGAAGGAAATTGTTTTGACACAGCAGCAATAGTCAAACAAAAACACATTTATTGTATTAACTATACAGTAACAAAATACATAAGCACTGTAGCATTGAGAGGTGGAATTATAAGAAATGTAAATCTAACCAAACTAAGAAACAACATTTGAGGCTTTATGTGGGAGTAATATAGTTTAATTATGCTATAGTAATATTTGTGCAATTAGTTCCAAGTGCGAGTTAACTCACAGTGAAATTTAACTACACGATGATTGTAGTCCCTACAATCTGTGTATGAAAGGGTTAATGCATAATATGTAACCATAATATCTTACTGAGTGTATGTTATTCCTTTAGAATAGATCAGTTATCCCACCTGTCAGCTTTAGTGATTTAAATTTTTAATATTCATTTGACGGTATTGGAATTGTGTTATAATTAGGGTTGCAATTAATGATGATGTCAATAAACGATTAATCTGTCAGTCATTTGTATTCATTTTAGGTGTCATTAATTGATGAATTGGATTTAAGATGTTTTAATTTCCATCCATTTATTGAGCAATAGAACACATTTCAAATGGGCACTGCTGAAAACGCAGAACCAAATTATAAGCAATCGTGTTTTTTTTATTTTTCTATTTTTTTTTTTTTTTAATTCATGTTTATTTATTCATTTATTTTTTTACATTTTGTGTCATTGTCAACAGATTCCGACATGGACCGTCTCTTGAGGCTTGGTGGTGGAATGCCAGGTCTTGGCCAGGTAACACAGTCAAAATATTTTTGAAAACAAAATCGTAAACAGCCCAAAACTGGGGAAAAAAAAATATTCTGACATTTTCGTGAAATCACCTGATTGAATTTCCATCTGCATTGTTTGATCAGGGCCCCCCAACAGATGCACCAGCGGTGGACACAGCAGAGCAAGTCTATATTTCATCATTGGCACTGCTCAAGGTACACCCCATAAATAACAAACATGATCAAATATACACTACTCTTCCTTTTGTGTCCCATCACTTGCAAGCTATTTTTGGAACACTCTTGTGGGCTATTTGTGGTGTTGTCCTTGGGGCAAACATTTAACATTGACGTGTTACTTGTACTGTGTGATGTTGGTTATTTTTCCCTTAATAGATGTTGAAGCATGGCCGTGCGGGTGTACCAATGGAAGTCATGGGATTGATGCTGGGCGAGTTTGTTGATGACTACACAGTGCGAGTGATTGACGTGTTTGCCATGCCCCAGTCTGGAACGGTATGCTTCTTATTTTTTTTGTTTTTTTTTTAATTTGCATTGAGATTCTACACTCCAACCATGTAGTACTCATGAGATAAAGCAAATGGTGCACTGACTAACTCGGACGTCCAGTTTGTTCCAGTTTTCAAACACATTTTCCAACAGAAATAACAGAACTCAAGATGATTATTTCTAGATCAAATTGTCACCTTTATAAAGTGTATATCAACTGTCGTAAAACACATAAACAATGTTGAGTACTAAATATTAATTACGTAGCAAATAAAAAAAAAACTCATTATGTAGCGTTTGAAAGAGTGGGTTAGACACTTTTTTTTTTTTTTTTTTTTTAAACATCTCATACATTTTTTTAAAATGTGAGGGATCCATATGACAAGGTGAACAAAAAACTGTGCGTGTGCTTAAAATAGTTTGTTGTACTCCAGATAACACAGCACATCACACAGATAACCATATCTGTCGTAATACCAAGACTGACCTATGAGAGGCAGCCTTGTACCATGTGGCATCCGAACTGCTGGAAAGTGCAAAAAGAAGGAAGCTCGTAGTCATACTAGAAGAAGCTAAGCTATGGCAAACTGTTTGAGCATCTTTTCGATATCTTGATTTCCAATTTTAGGTCCACTTTGTCCTCTCTAGTAAGACAATTCAGTGCACTTGTAGAATATGACTTAAATGTTCATATAGCTTGCTTGAAGGCGACTAGTGCTCTGAATCACAAATGGAAAGTATTTATTTGATATCATGATGAGCCAGTTTAAGGACTATGTACTTGTACGGTCTTTGTTCTCACTAGTCAGACAACTTTGACATATCAGTTGGACAACGGCAAGTTAGTAGTGAGGCAAATACACGCTTGTGTATTAACTAGGGATGTAAAGATTCATCAAAAATGGATTTAATATCCATATAATCTTCTCCAAATATGCGTCGATATAAAAAAAAAAAAAAAAAGAATTGATTCGCAACGGCATGTTTATCAGAGCTGCTCTATACTTTTTCATTTAGGAATCAGCACACTTGTAGGATATTGACTAAATGCTGGACTTTGGAAGTTCTGTGCTCTGTACCGAAAATGTTAACGTGTCAAACCGGGTGTTGCCTCACAGGGTGTGAGTGTTGAGGCGGTGGACCCTGTGTTCCAAGCCAAGATGTTGGACATGTTGAAGCAGACAGGCAGGTAAAACATTCGACCCTGAAAATACCTAACTATATGGTCTCTTCTACAGGGCTTGCGTGCAGTGTACCAATAAAGTATTACTAGTTTGGTATGCCTCAAGAGTTTGCTTGTATTTAGTGAACGGCCTCCATTCGCAGCAGCAGTAAAAATTTCCGAGCCCACCTTAAATATATGTAGAATTGCACGTATAAGTCACTAGATGGCTTTACCTTTGTCTAAATGAAGCTCCTGAAATCACTTAAACAGTTCTTTGGCACCTGGATGCCACAAGTTGGCGGCAAAGCAATACTTTTTTGGGGCTTGACCAGACTTAAAAAAAAAAAAACTGCAAAAAGATTTATTTTTCAGCCGCTAATCAATGATAACAAATGCACAAATGCCAAACCGCTAATATCCAAAAGTTCACTTTGCTTGTGTTGCTGCTCCTTGTTGGGCAAAATAGCCCTTGTGTGATAATTACCTGAACACGTTTGTACATTTCTGTTAGCCCATCAATGGCATTATGGAAGCGTTAGGCGAGCAAACATTCGTTCGACATAATTATTTCAAGTTGGAGTGGTGAAGAAGTGGAAACAAGTATGCGCTGCCATTTATTTGGCGAACCGTGCTTCTTTTTGCTCCTGATAAGTGATGTCCTACAATAAGCAATCGCGTGATAGGAAGCGCTGAGGAATACTTGTAAGAAACTTTAATGTGGGACGGATCAAACTGTTTATTTATTTTAATCTCTTCATGGTCTCTGTATCTCAGAATGTTTATATGAGTATATTCGTCGCAAGAATCGGATGACCACGACTTCACTTTGCGTATTTATCAAAGCACACACCTTGCTGTTGACTGCTCATCAGGCCCGAGATGGTCGTGGGTTGGTATCACAGCCATCCTGGTTTCGGTTGCTGGTTGTCCGGGGTGGACATCAACACGCAGCAGAGCTTTGAGGCGCTGTCGGAGAGAGCGGTCGCCGTGGTCGTCGATCCCATTCAGAGTGTCAAAGGAAAGGTAGGCGACTGGCCGTGCCTTTTCTGAGGCGTATTGTGAATTTGACAATGGATTGGATTTGACCTTCTGCCGTTCCCGCTGCAGGTTGTCATTGATGCCTTCAGACTGATCAATGCCAATATGATGGTGTTGGGTCATGAGCCAAGACAAACCACATCAAATCTGGGACATCTGAACAAACCCTCCATCCAGGTGCGGTGTCACTTTCAATCTTTTTGTTCCAAGGAAACCAGATAGAAGACAGAATGTTGTCAATGTGATTGCTTTCATCCGAATTGATCAATATAAATGAGCAGGACCCGTACAGTTGCATCGACACTGTAAGCCATGTCAGAGTTTTGTTGGATGTGTCCAAACACGATTCTCAGTTAATTATAAAATATTGACCTCTGTTATTTCTGTTTGGACAGTATATTCACATATTAACCTCAAGTTGTCTCCAATTTTAGGCTCTGATTCACGGACTCAACAGACACTACTACTCAATCACCATTAATTACAGGAAAAATGAGTTGGAACAGAAGGTAAGACTCACTCACCCCAGTTGTTGAATCTCCGATTAGTGAAGCGCCGTTTATTGCTGCCATGTGTGTCAGGCTCACCAGCATTAAATGGTAAACATTTGGAATGTAGAGAGGCATTATAAAAATGTATTATTTTTTTTTTGTAAATTTAAATCCATACAATCTTTATTCACATTGAGAATAATTAATAACGTGTGTCTACTACCTTTCAAACGATTGTCAAACTCTTGCTGTAAAAAATCGTATCACCGAGCAAACAAAAAGAAGAGACGTTGCTTACAGTTCTCAAAGCTGTTTAGTTGTCACTGCCAGTTTAGGTGGACTGTAAAACTGACACGTCAAGCAAAAGCGCTTTAAATGTTGCGTATTTCAACACCCAAGCATTCAACCAAACCATTCAATAGTCTGAAAGGACAAAAGTGTGCTCGCTTAATGCTAACGTGTCATGCAAAATATCAAAGATGGGTTCATGTAATTGTAAGCCTTCAAACTGCTTCTTGAACGTACTCGGCGCAGCAACACATACAAACAGCATGCGGCATGACTCGTAGACATTTCCGTGGGAACGACTTGCTGCAGTTGAGACGAGCTGAAAGCCGCATCTTCTTCTGCTGCTTTTTTCTCGAGTAGAGATTAGTGCTGCTGTACTACACTGAAGGCATGCATCTCGAAATTCACACTTGCTTCAGTTTAATAAAACTGTTGTAACTAACACAGAAATGTGCGCAAGTATAAAGAAAAAAAAAATCAGCGTACCGCAATCGAGCAGGGTGTCACTGCGTTCGTGTTCTGCTACGAACGTGAGAGACTTGAATGACTGTCCTGTAGATGCTGCTCAACTTGCATAAGAAGAGTTGGATGGAAGGTCTCACCCTGCAGGATTACAGCGAGCACTGCAAACTCAACGAGACCATTGTCAAGGAAATGCTGGAGCTTGCCAAGAACTACAACAAGGTAGCAATCCTTTTGATCGGCAAACTGGAGCAATCGTCAATTTAGTATACGCCGAAATGAAATCTTAATTATGATCTCAAAAAGAACTGGAAATTGTTCTGTGTGAAAGCAAATGAATTGTCATTAAGTTTGACCATTTGCCACATAGACACACACACGTGCCGTGCGGACACTTTGCGAACCAACTTGTTTGTGTCCCTTTCCATCTCAGGCTGTCGAAGAAGAGGACAAAATGACACCAGAACAGCTGGCCATCAAGAATGTCGGAAAACAGGTGACGTTCCCAGTTTGTCATCATCTCTTTGCACGCCGTTTGCCAAAATCACATTCTCGTGTGGTGGGACTTTGGAGATGGATGTTAATTTGGACGGGAAAGCGCTCTAAATTTCTCAAGAAAACTTGTGTAGTGCCGTCGTGTCTTTCAACTAAACTGTGAATGTCACGGACAGGAAATGACGGAATGTGACACACGGCCCCTGAATGTTTGGCGGTCAATCAAGTTGATGTTTCCTTGTCCTGCAGGATCCCAAGAGGCACTTGGAGGAGCACGTCGACGTGTTGATGACATCTAACATTGTTCAGTGCCTCGCCGCCATGTTGGATACTGTGGTTTTCCAGTGATGACTCCCGTTTATATCTGTTCATATTACAACCCGTTTTCTTTTATATAAAATAAATGTTGTGTACGAAATACGATGGCTGCCTTTATCTTGCTTGAAGGTCCTTTGTTTACTTACCGTTAAAAAGTTTTGACATTTTATTTTTGCTTTCCAACACACTGCAAATAGCTCCTGAATAAAAACTGAGATAGTCCATTCCTCACACTTTCGGTGACTCCTATTCCATCAAATCTACTGGGACTGTGTCAGTCACGAGTAGCTCCCTGCACCTTCAATGGCGAATATTGTGTTCACGAATGTCAATTAGTACACGGGCCAAATAAAATTCATTAAAGCCGTATGAATATGTCGACCACTGTTTTCCTAGAACTACTCGTGACATGATTTTGTCGATCACTTCACGAGTAGTACAAGAAGTGCGCAGATGCTAAACTTGAACAGAAGAAAAAAAATGCAAGTAAGACATTTTTTTTCTTGTGCGTCTTACAACAAAGGAGAGCTCATACGACATGGTCCTGCAATACAATTATATTCAAATCGTGCTTGTAAATAATTATAAAAAAATGTGTAATTAATGTTCATATTTTGTATTGCGATCCTGCAGTCACACAAGCAAGCGCATTATTCTGTGATCTACAACTTGGTGTGTTGGCGCATGCTTACACTTGGAACAAGATTTTTTTTGGGACAAATTGTGTCTCATATTTAAATTGCGCTAACCATTGTTGACGAGCATAACCATCCAGATTTTGTAGATATTTTGCTGCTGTCTGAAGTCCCTTTGGTGGAATGATGGAGAGCTCCAAGAAGTGTTGCTCATCTGAGCCGGTGTTTGGTGCACAAGCAAAAGTTGTTCCAAGTCAGAGGCACTCAAACCCTCCAATATGTAAAGACGGCGATTCCGGCAAGCAGAACCTGACACCATAAATTCCCAAAAGGTGATCACTGTTTCCCAAAAAGAAAAAAAATCTTTTTGCGTTGACCAGATGTCCGTCAGAAAGGAGAACATGCTCCATGTGATGTTTGTCCCGTTCCAGTATGTCCTCACCAACGCGGCCCTTTGTCACTAATAAAAGGCTTTTACGGTTCCATTGTTTTGGTTGCAGAACAAACTTGCTGCTTACCTGATTTGAAGAGGATAGAAAAGGAATCCTCAAAAGAAATGATGCTCAGTCGCTTCGCCATTTTCCTGCTGGCCTAAACGCTCAACTCCATCCAACAAATTCTGAGATTTCTTCCCAGCAGTTTTTCACTTCATTTCTTGGCGTTTTGTTGAGCTGCACAGTTTCACTGCTTCCAGCCAGTGGGCTGGGCTGGTAGTGAATGAGATCAGCAAAAACATGTTGGGCTCATAACAACACCTCCGCAGGCCTGCTTTCAGGATAGAAAGATTTCCTTTCCATTTGGTTTCCGACCAAACTGTCCCATGAACTCACTGCTATACGATAACGGCTTTAATAACCTGCAAACATTTTTTTTTTTACAATAGATACGTTTAGCCAGAAACGGGGAAATCTGTGTGGTCTCACAAATAAAAGTGAGCGCTCTCAATCATGATGCAGGCAATATTTTTTTTCCAAGCAGGATGAGGTCATACAGCCGAGTACCTTGAGATACACAAAGTGACTGATGATTGATTGCCGTTTAAATCATGGCAGATGTTGATTTCAGCCTGAAGTCTGCTAAACGGTTCTGAATTACCTGTTGGGTCCAATCCTCGGTGTGCTATCACGTGTTGTTGATGGATTGTAGCTTTGGGGATCCATTCTGGAAACATTTGTTTTTCATTGCAAAACCTCAGGATGTCCGTCACAAACTTTTGCTTCGGTCGCATCCAGTAAAAGCGGAGAATGTTGCTATGGTGGTTCACGTGGGTTCAGTTTCCAGCCATTGGTGGTTGGAATTCATTTGTTCCCAAATGGTTGACCGGCAACCTGTCAATAGTTTCATCTATGTTGAAGTTGGCTGTGAAAAGTCTTGCTCTGACCAACCAATCAGAGGACAGAAAAATCTTTATTTGATCTCATGGAGGGTCGGCTTCAATTCTTCTTGGTTAAAGAAACCGTCCCATTGCTACAGCGGTGCCTTGCGATGAGTTTCATTTGTTCTGTGACCACACTCTTCTCTTGAAATCATTTTTTCCCATTGAAATAAATAGAAATGCCATTAATCCGTTCCGGGAAAAAAATTGTACTTCATGAAACATGACTTATCTAATAAAGTGTAAATGCGTTTTTTTCCACACAAGTGGCCACCTGGGAACAGCAACAAACAGTAACAAGCGTCATAAAAATGACATGCCAGTAAGTATTGTTATATTATGGCCACTGTTTGTGAGAATGCCTATTGGGGAATTCATGAATACAATTTATTTTGGGTTGTAAAAATCGGTGATCGGTCAACGCTTCTGAGGTGCTGAGCGCCCACTACTGTGCCTTTCCATGCCACGAACTGCCGAGCGTCATTGTGCAAAATGCTTTCACGAGCGTGCCTGAACCTCTGCTAGAGTGTCCCTACGGAGCAGTAAGCCACTCGTCCAGCGCTCCATATTTGCCCTACACAAGCTCCAAAGTCCCCTTTCTTCAACTGTTGACCTTTCCTTGAAACCAATTTAACGTGGTGAGGCGCAGATAACATGCATCATTTGGACATTGTTAGTGAAAGGCAATTTTGTTGGCCAGCTGTGTTGCCTCAAACTCCCTCCTCGTGCCTAAAACCTCCCGAGCAATTCTCTTTCTGCTTTTAAACACATGGACGACGGTATATTACTCCACCGCTGTGCACAACTGAAGAGCCGTCGGTTTATCTGACAAGTACTAATGGATGCAACGTGAGAAAGGCCTTGAAGTGTCTTTGAAAGTTTGGAGTCAGACAGAGGAGGCTCCTTCCTCACGCAGGACAAAAACATGAAGTTCAGCTGAGCAATCTCATGAGGACATCGAAGCCTTAAAGGTTTTTCACCATTTCAGCTTCCCTGATTTTTAATTTTTTTTGGGGGCGGGGGGAGCGTAGCTAAAACATTGCGGTGTGACGCACATTGGCACGAGTCGCCCCGAGCCCAGTGTATACACCGGCTTGCCCAAGTATGTTCTACTTTTCTTCAGCAGAGACAGGCAAGATAGTTGGAGTTGATGGGAAGACGGATGGAGCCAAATACGCCGAGCCATTTTGGAAGAAGACCTGCGGGAGTCTGCAAAAGACCTGAGGCTTCCAACAAGATGAAGATCCTAAACATTAAGCAAACGTGACATTGGAATGGTTCAAAACTAAACATGTCCAGGTGTTAAAAGGGCCAAGACAAAGTCCAGAACATTGAGAATTTGTGGAAAGATCAGAAAACTGCTGTTCTCGAATGCTCTCCATCTAACCTTGCTGAGCTTGAGCTGTTTTGCAAAGATTGGGCAAATATTTCAGTCTGTCCATGTGCAGAACTGATAGAGGCGTTCCCCAAAAGACTTGCAGCTGCGATCACAGCAAAATTTGATTCTACAAAGTATTGGTGGGGGGGGGGCATAATTTAACAAGCTCCACCACTTTTCCAAATAAATATCATATGACTCTCATTCCACTTCACAATTATCCCCAACTTGGTGTTGATTCTTCACAAAAAAACAACAACTTTTTTTTATCTTCATGTTTGAAGCCTGAAACGTGGCATTATGTCCAAAAATACTTTCACAAGCTACTGTAAGAACTTTAGCGCCCCCGGTGCATTTACGATGTGCAGCTAGCTAGCTAGCTCGCTAGCTAACTGCACTTTGCCTACACCCCGAACGAGCGCCTCGTAGTTGTCAAGAGTCACAGCGAGAAAGTTGCAAGCGCCAGGAGGTAGGTAATTATTTTTAAAAAGTATGTCTTGACTGCAAGTACGTGCGCTTGTCAGCACGTCATTGTCGCAACGACCTGATTGGATATATTGCAACCATCGGAAACTTTAATTGGATGTATTTTCACGTCTCAAACATGTAGGTTGGTTATGTATCGGCATAGGAAAGAAGTAGACAAAGTAGAATCCCGTTTTCCAGGTTGGAGTAACGGTGAACGTTTGACACATTCCGCGGACGTGACGGCAGAGGGAGGCGTTTGATTCCCCGCTCCCAATTTTGCTGCCTCCTTTTAGATGCTTACTATAATTTTTTGAATCGTTCACATTAGCAGGCTTGTTGACAAATTTCGAAGACATTCGCACTTCACGGAGTTTAAGATGCAATCTTGCCCGTATGACGAAAAAAATGCCGCGTTGTGAGTTTGGAACAGCAGTGTGACTGGGGAACTCGTGTTCAACCTCAATCTGCTTATTCGCACAAATGGAAACAGTGTCCAATTGTTTGCAATCCAAATGTGGAAATCTGCGACAACAAAATGAAGCAATGTATCCGTACTTGGGGAACTTGCGCCAGCGATTATGTAACGTTGGAATGCGACCATATGCTCCCTATCCACCTGACAGTCAATGCAACAAAGAATTTGGCAGAAAGTCTTATCATCCAAAGCACAGATAAACATATCAGCCCTCCGCTTCCTGCAAGCACCTCCTCACTGATGTTTGCGTCGAGATAGATAGCGCCATCATCGATAGGGATGCAAGTTAAGTTGAGGAAAGAAATGCGTAATTATGGAAAGTCCAAGACTGCATGCATGTGACTGGTGGAAAAATTGCACAACACCTTACTGATGACAGAAGATAAAAAAAAACATCCAATATTGTACATGGTCGACAAACATTGTGATATTAATTGTTACATAATACGTTACAACTTGGTGAATAAAATACGTATCGTATCCGTCACTCACTTCTTAAATATTGATATTGGAATGAATGAGGTGAGTTTTATTCTTTGTTTGGGGCAGAAAATTGAAAGCATAATGGACCAAAAAGGAGTGCAGACTTTGCGGGGTGAAAAAGTGAACATTTCTGGAATGGAGAGTGCGGGTGGTGGTATGCATGTTGAGCGGAGAGCAAATTTTGGGTGGCGTCTTATTTTTATTGGTTAACGCGACAATTTATTTTTAATAATAATTCAATTTTTTTTTTAATTTAAAAAATCCAAATTCTGCCATTTTGACTGAAAGTCACATGATCCTTGCAGCGGTTCTGATTGCTTCCTTGGACACCAAACCTTCTAATGCGAAAACAAGGTCTCTTCAAATTCTAGAACTTGTTTCTTGTGGAAATCTATAACAGTAAATTTTTTTTTACAAGTGTGCATAAATGTCATACCGTAGTGGAACAAACTACTAGTGAGGCGGTCGTGGTTCTCCTGCACCGTCGTCATTCGTGTCTTAATAGTCAGGACAAAGCAGCACTTGGAATGTAATTAAATGCTCAAACGGCTTTCCATCCATGATCGCCGCAATTTTACTTTCAAATGAATTTCTTTGTTGGTGTGGCTTTCAAAATTGCAGAAGAAGTTTACTTGAAGCGCTTTTTTCCATGTTCACTCTCTGTCTCTCTCCACTATTGCATTTTTCACAGTTGACGGGCAGTAATGACAGTAACACGTGTGGTGTTGTGATGTTTCCCGTTGCCCCGGACCACATTTCCACTCCTCTTGCTAATTTTATTCCCTTGGTTTTGGAAACACGTTGTCACCGTCCAAAATGTTTTCACCTTACCAGAGGGACTTGGGGATTTAGTGTGTCTGCATCAAAAAGGTCCATTTTAATTTTGTTGCAGTAAAAAAAGAAAGAAAAGAATAACAACTGCCCGCTGTATTATTTCACAGTTTTTTTGGGGGGGCTCAGGCCAAAACGTTGTCGAATGAATGGTGCCATCTTATGAGTGCCTTGAAGGCAAGGCATTCGGGTTGCCTTGGTAGTCAAATTTCAAACTCGAGGAAATTACTCAATGCCAGTTTCGATACCACAAATATAAAAGATATGAAAAATATTTGACTTAAATAAATAGCAGCCATAACGTGCACGTAAACATTTCTTAACCGGATTTAGGACAAAAAATGCTATTTGAAATATGGACAAAATACGTGCTCTTAATATATTTCATTTTTTTAATGAATACAATGTTTTTGATGATACACTATCCGAACCCAACAACAAAGGCTTTGAAGCAAACAACAAATTACCTGTAACCACAAACTGTCATTTGTTTTTTCCAGTGCAAAGGGCTCTCTTCCTTGAAAAAAGAAAGAAACAAAAAAAAACCAATTTTTTTTCCCCCCACAAAAATCAACTCACTCAAAATTTTAATTTTCTTGAGGAATCTGGAAAAAAAAAGTATTAGGCCAACTCACAGTTGCCCATCCCTGATTCAGACAAAAGTAGTGATTTGCCTCCATCTTTGTACCGTATGTTGAAGTGCATGGAGGAGCTTCTTTTAGATAAAAGTCGTCTTTTCTGCCATTTTCGTGCCAAGGAATGACTGAATGGTGAAGTGAATTGAGGAGCTTCATTTAGACAAAAGTAGTGTTTAGCTTCCATCTTATGGGGCATCGAGAGGTAATTATAAAGCTGTTTGGGTTTGGACCCAATCCCGCAAGAATTCACTTGAGACTTGATGGCAACGTTCTTGACGGCGTGTTTGCCTTCAGCCCGCCATCGCCTGTTTTGTTGTTCTTGTAGCACCCAATCAAAGTCTTTGTCCCAGAAGCACTCGTGTATACAATCGACATGATTGATAACGGCTCATGGCTGGCCGTCGTTCCGAATCTTGATTCAAATCCGTTTTTTTTGCTTCGGTGTTTAGTTCAAGTCGAGTTCACCGTGATTTGTGTCTGCCGTTTGTTCTTGGTGGTTCGTCACTGATATGCCATTTTTTATTTGGACTTTATGGCCACTTCACGCCACGCGTTGGCTCGCCAGATGAAGAGCGAACAACATATGGCTTAAGGCTCCACCGTGCGCAAATGTCCACCTTTTCTCCAGGCTCACCAAGACAAACGACACGAGATGGAAGGAACCAAGTCCAATGACTTTGTTTCTCTCCTTCACTCGAATGTGTCGTTTATTTCAGCCTCCTCCTCCCTCCCGACGGCAATACAACGTTCACTCCCTTTGAAACATGAACATCTGAAAACATTTA
Organism: Idiotropiscis lumnitzeri; assembly: GCF_059441095.1. Taxonomy (NCBI): domain Eukaryota; kingdom Metazoa; phylum Chordata; class Actinopteri; order Syngnathiformes; family Syngnathidae; genus Idiotropiscis; species Idiotropiscis lumnitzeri. The sequence continues at coordinate 29,869,066 of NC_142395.1, read as the reverse complement.
AGGGTGTTTGTGCTTTCTTCTCCTTACTTGGTGAAAATAGACTTGTTACTTTTTTTCAAAAACAACAAACTTTGAGAACATTCAGATGAGTCCTAGCAAAAGCATTTTTTTTTTTTTTCGTCTTGTCCCAGCCTAAAAAACATTGACGTCGAGCGTTCCACAATTCAAATCTGGAAAAAAAAATACACGTCAGCTGTTGTTATTAACGAATTTATTGATTTGATCCATTGAGGACCTGCTGTCAGTTTATCTTCCCCAAAAGTAGTTTCAAGTGTTTGTTTTTTTCTATTTCTTGTTGGTCCAGAGCACGTTTCCCCGCCGTTGTGTCACGTGATCGAATTGGATGTTGTATGGACTTGTCCGTTAACAAAAAGATTTGGACTTTTTACTTCAAGAGAGACGTTGCAAAATTTCAAACACGCACACGCCAAAACAAAACTTGCCATTCTCGGCCCAATCTTGTCCCTGAACAAACCACCATGCTCTCCAAAACAACAACAAAAAAAACATTTACCAGCAACTGAGCATCATTTGAGCGAACAGAAGCAATTTAGGCAACAGGATGGATTTAGAAGCCTTGCACAATGAACAATATTTGAAGTTTCTCATCTTTTTTTTTTTTGTTTTTATGTGATTGCATCATCGAAAGAAGCAAAACTTTGAGTAACTTGGGTTTGTTTCCAGCGCTTGGGATTGCTCGCGCTGCCGTTTTGTTTGAGCGGCTTCTGATGTTTGAGAATCACGCTCGTGATGATTTGAAAGGACACAGAAACTCCAGATGACTGCAATCAAATTCTGCGAGCAGTTTTACAACGGCAAATTATTCCTATTTTTTTTTTTTACACCGCTCCGTTCGTATCGAGCGTGAATACGTTTGCCCTCTCTGTTCACGCATTCGCTCGCACGACGATGTCCTAGGTGTCCTTTGGGACCACGAACGAGTTGTCGTTGTCGAAGGCGCACGTTGAGCCTCGGTTGGATCGACCCCGCTTGCGAGTCAGGGCTCCGATGTGCTCTCGCCTTGCGTGCAAGTCGCGCTCAATTTGGCTCAACAACTCCTTTGTGAGTTTTCAAGCAACGTCGTCAACCGGATTCTTTACGTTTCTGGTAAAGGCCGCAGCCGTCAGCCCGTTCCGGGAACGGGCTGAGTAATGATGTACAAGGTCACACCCACCCAACCGGTGCTGTTCTGGCGCCAGATGGTTTCGTGAGACGGCGCACTTGATTTGACTTGTAACTTCAGCCTCCATTTTGGACATTCCTCATGTGTTCTCCAAGCTCCATGGCATTCTGCTGGGAAATACAGTCATGCAATCATATCAGCATGAATCATTTTCACAGTTTGCAAATTCTTTTTCGCCACACAAGCGAGTCAAGCGAGCTTCGTGCGATTGTCGAAGCTGTGATCTCATGATCTCGGCGGTAACGATGCATCTGCGGAAACAAACGTGCACTCGCGACTGCCGACAGTCACTCAGGCGTCGCTCTCCAGGCTGCGTATCGACATGGCGAAGGACGCGAGGGCCACTTGGAGATTGTACATCTCCAATTCTTTTCAAGGAACGTTCTTAGGCTGTTGCTCATCACTTTCTTACCACGAATGCGTTTTGCTCGTTTGCTCCAAACGAGGAGCTGCCGATGACTCGCTTGCCGTAGCTCTTGACGTGCTTTCTCCCCGCTGTCCCCCCGCAAGATATTTCGATGCAAATGTAACGTGGCGTGTGTCGAAGCGCCGCTTTTATATTTGACCGTTTCATCGATGCCATTTGATCATTAATTGCTTTCAAATCCCTCTGTCCATTCCGGATGAAAAGTTTTTGTTTTTTTTTCCTTTCAGCCATCTTCTCAAAGCGGTTTACAATTAGCTAGCTGCCAACGCGATGAAAACCAGGGAAGTTGACTTCCTGATTTCTTATCAAGAGCATTTGAACAGCATTTCTGCCTCATCGACGCTGCCTATGCTAGCTAGCTAGCTAGCTTGCGCAAAGCCAAGTGTTATCTATCTAGCCAGCTAGCTAGCTGGCTAGATAGACACACCGATGTGTTTGTTTGTCACTTTCCCACTGAAATGACCGCAAAATTACTTTTTAGTCCCCGGTGACCGTCACGGGTTCGCAACGAAACTTATAATTAAAGATTTATCCGCAAGCCCCATGGAAAGAGCCACATCTCGCTCGCGCGCCTTAGCTTTCCGACCCTTGAGTTTGACATTTAAACATTTCCAGGTCAGATTACGTTTACCTGTAAAGGTTGAAATTGTACCCAAGTCCCCAACTTTTTTTTAAAAGTTGTGTAGATTGAAAGTAAAGCATGAGCGCCGGCGCTTCATGCTAAAGCCTTCGCACACTTCCAGTGGCCACTTTTTCACCTCCCTCCCAAAAGTGAAGCCGTGCCATTCCACTCCTCCGGCTCGCCATCGCTAAATCATTGTGTGGGTGTGAACTGTGACCGATGCTTCACTCATCCGTCATCAATCGCCACCCTGTGATCCAGCCAAGTGCGATGAAGCCGTGGCGTTAAAAAAAAAAGGGTGTGACGACGAAGAAGCGGCCGCTCTGCTTCAGGCTTCACTTACAAGAGCCTTGCAACACGGAAATGTTCAGGAACAAATATCGGCCGGCGGCCACAGCTTGTGTTTGCTGAGGCGTCTGCGTGTTTTCGTACATTTGTGGCGCTTTCCGACCGTGTGGCTTTGGCAAAGAAACTGCTTAGACAGTCTTCGAGATCCTTTATCTGCTTTTATTCCACCCCTTCAAGACCTTTCCACACAGGAAAGAACTCAAAAGACAATTGTGTCCTGTTTGAAAAGTCAATGCTTTCACTTGTGGAAATAAGACTGACTTCACCTGCGATGGGACCGGCACTTTGCGGCCCCCCCGCCCCCCGCCCCCCGCCCGTCTCCTCACAGGTATGTTGACATGCTCCGCTCGTCTAGACAGGATCAAGTGAGTAATACTGACGTTCAGACCGTGACACAAAGTAGTTAACGACATTTCCCGCACAACCTGGAAAGTGAGTCTTCAACACAAAAAAAATAAATAAATAAAATCCCGTCGTTTCAGAAACAAGAGGATGTCGTTTTGTTCAAGACTTAGTTTTGTCTTTCATGTGATGACAATTTTGCTTTGGATTGAAACTGTTTTATGGGCGGCGGATTAGCGCGATGGCCTCGCAGTGCGGAAGTCGAGGGTTCGATTCCGGCTGCGGCCTTCCAGTGTGGAGTTTGCGCGTTCTCCCTGCGCCTGCGTGGCTTTTCTTCGGGTACTCCGGTTTGCTCCCACATTCCAAAAATATGCATGGCATGTTGATAGATCTAAATTGTCCCTCGGTCTGACTGTGAGCGCCGTCGATTGTTCGTCGCCCTCAGTACGATGCGGTACACGTCTACTTACTTCAACCAACGAAATGTATTATTATTATGAAGATTATATTCTTGCTTCAATCCTCAAAACATTTGATGGCACATTTTTCAGATGTCCCTTACGGTCGAGGTTGTTGTGTTGTTGTTTCTTCTCTTTGCATGAGTGTGACTGTTTCGAGTTCGCATTCCATCGCTGCTCATTTCTGTCGGCATTTCTCACGATATGTTGCCATCAACGAAGTTGGACACCATTAAATGTTTGGCTCGCCCCCTTTTGGCCGCAGCACTTTGAAGAGGGTAACAGACAATTACGGTCAAAGTCAGCAGATGGAATGCGAGAAACGAGGCGCAGCCATTTTCACATGTGTGCGATTCATTTTGCAATCGTAACAATGAGAATATTAAAACTATTCTAAGCGCGGTGAATGCATCCCAAAGGAATGTGCTGGTTCCTTCTGCTTCACGGATTTCATTTCGTCTGTGCTCCAACTGTGGTCAGCGTGTGCCCAGCAAAGCTTAAACGACCAGCACAGGGAGTAGAATGGAACTTTTTTTTTTTTTCTGCTCCCCGTGGTACGACAAAAGCCCTGACACATGTTTTACATGAATAAGGTCATGCTTACAAGGTGTCCGTATCCATACTGTGATCTCATACAGGGAGCAGCGAAATCTTCTAAATTGGACTTCCTCTTATTTTGAAGAATGAGCCGTCAGTCAGGACACGGTTGCCGCTCCAACACTGTCAACGCTTCCAAATAAAAAATGGAGCTTCATGGTTGCACGGTCTGCATGAGCAGACATGACCGCGGGGGAAAAAATAAATAAATAAAAGACAACCGTGGTGTCTTGAGATATGAGTCGAATTTGTTCCGTGGCTGGACGTTGAACAAAAAACGCTTTTATCTCAAGTCATCTTTCCCCAGTCACATGAATAGAAAGGCCGTTAATCGGTTCGATCCCTCACCCCCCCCAAAAAAAACAAAATTGTTTTTTTTTAAACTACTCTATGATACTGAACATGCTCTAACACAGATCAAATAAAACAAACAGGATATAAAGAATGAAGCCATTGAACCTCTTTTTTTGCATGAATTTAATGGACAGCCTTCTGCTCTTTTTTTGGGCGTGCGCACCGTGGCCTACTTTTTGGATACTTTTTTTAGATGTGACTTTCTTTGCAGGGCTGAAACGTAACTCATCTCTAGTGAGGTAGTTAAAGAAATAATAATAGGTCAATAATGCCATTTGCATTCATTTCAATGCGCTCAAATTGATTTGCAAAGAGTTCAAATTGAGTTATCGCTCTTGAAAACCAAAAACTTTGACCTTCCATGTGTTCTCGCTACAAAGCAAGAAACGGAAAAAGAATGAAATTTGCTGATTGTACTCCACATCATCTCCTGTCGCTTCCCAAATGGCCCAACCCGATCCGGTTTCCATGGCAACTCGCTATTGTAGCATAGTGTTGTGGAATCTTCGGCAAAGTGCTCCCTCAGAGCGCCGGCGTGCCCGCTCGCTCAGACCTCTAGCCTTTGTCGTCAGTCAGCACACAAACAGATGCTCTTCACATCCCGCACCCAAAATCCAGACTGCGTCAACTCAAAGACATGACAAGGAGCAGCGAGAATGCTGACCACCCCAAAAGAAGTTTCTCAACCTCATAAATATGCACTTGCTGGCTCTTTGCATTCAACGTGATTTTCGTCAAGCTTCGCTTCAGCCAATGAACCTTCCAAACGACCGGTATTACAAAAGCTGCCAAATTCTGTGTTATGTAATACCGCACAGAGGGTAGTAACATGTAAAAAAAAAAGCTGGATACGATTGTCAGATCCCATTTTTCCTCCACAAACAAATATCATTTTCAATGAGTTTAAACAAGAAGTACAGAGAACAAAACCAGCACGGGCATCTTTTTTTTTTTTGATATACACCAGGCGGCCTTCCAGATGTTTTAACAAAAAAAAAAAAAAGCAGTAAATCCGATACTGAGACTTCCCAGCCCAGGAATTCAAGTCATGCACCCGAATGCGCCATTTTCGTCGGCTTTATGTGCACAAATATTTACGTGTTCTTTCACACCCGCTCCTCTCCGATTCTGCTCAAGTTCACAACAAAATATTTGAGAACGTGGAAGTCGGTAAACTGAAGTCGAAAGACATTTATTCATTCTCCTCGTTAGCCAGCTTACAAGGATTTTTGGAATTGGTCAAGAAAAAAAAGCTCACCATTTTTAGTGATACCATGAAAATAATAATTACCATCAATACACTCGGGGGTCTTTCCGAGGATCCCTTAGCTGTCCAACAAGGTGCCTGATGTAAAATACGTCAGGTTCAACATCGAACAATGCAAACCACAGCAATAATTGGGAATTGAACTCAATTATCCCTTTCGGAGAATCCGTCGTTTGTCCTTCCAAAAAAAATGAAAAAAATGTAAAAAAAGAATGAAAATCTTGTATAATCACATTCCAGGGGGCAAAATGTATTGCCTTCATTTTAATGAGTTGATTTTTTTTTAACCTCGGTAAAAAAGAAAAAAGTTTGTCTGAAGAGATCCACTAATTAACATAAATCGACGCTTTTTTGCGACGCTGCCTACATTTTATCCTTTGTTCTTTTGTTTTCATGTTGAATTCCAACCGAGGGGGCACAGTAGTGTTTTTTTTTTTCAGTGATATCCAACACTCATTTGCATCTTAGACGTCCCCAAGATGACAACCAATCTGTCAATCAAGATCTCCGATCTTTTTAGGAATACCCGACTCTGTATTTTAACTTGTTACTTGGACAATCAAGTATTTTTTGAAAGTGTTACTTTGTGCCAAAAAGTTTTTTTTTTAGTCATCGTTTTTGCAATACAGAACGTGTCCTGGATGTGCGTTTTTGTTTGTGCGTCCAGTGGAGCACTAAAGTTGACCACGCAATGTGAGGTGTGTGTGTGTGTGGCCACAACTGCCGCTGACAAACTTTTGCCAGCCGCTGTGGTTTTGAATGTCAAATTGTTGAGGCAATTTCCAAGAGGAAATGATGGAAGCGTTGCCGCTGAGTGATGAGTCAACTGTCCGTCTGAGGACGCGTCATGTTTGTTTGTCACGGACGTCGGCCTCCAAGTGGCTCTTCGGACTCAGCACCAAGTCTGCTTCTCTGTCTTCCGTGTTCATCAACACAATTATGTGAAACTTGACATTGACCACATTGATGCTTTTTTTTTTTAAAACTGTTTATTGTTGTTTGTTAGCATTAAGCTCAACTTACTGTCTTCAGCTAAAGCTACGCGGTAGTTTTATATAAATGTGGATTTCTCTTTAGTTTATTGACACAAGTTTTGTCCCCAAAATTGAATGACAGCGTGCAGCTCAAAAAATGTCGTGATTCAGTTCACCCGTACCACGAGGCACTTGAGTCAAATCACAGATACATGAAAAATGTACTTCCAAAAGTCATTTTAGGTTATTGCTTGATTTCACACTTTTTATAATTATGTTACTACTCTCTGTACTTTCAAGTCGTGTTTTCACAAAATGCACAAATCGATGTTTGGAGAGTTTACAATTGGACAATGCAATTGTCGTGGAAAAAAAAGACCGATCTTTGCACAGCTGGTGCACACCACAATGTTTTTAATGAGTTTTGTGGTCTGGCTCCGATAAGAAAAAGTCCACTGCAAACTGTACAAATATGCTCTCGATTTTACTGGGCAGGAACACAAACCGTGCGTTATCTAAGCTTCATATTTTTGGGGATAAAATATGTATTCAAATATATTATTGCTGTTATTAATAAAAACACAATTTGTGTTGATGTCATTCGTCTTGTTAACGTTTACTGATATTGTTTTCAAAGATACATTTGTGGGGATAGATTCTGTAGTGATGATACTAAAAATTGACAACATTGACCTGCAATGCTCTTTGTGCCAAATATTTTTAATTACTGAGCTTCTATCCAGTCCATTTGCTCAACCTCTTCATTTTCATGCGGTAGCAAAGTACAAATACTTGATTACAATGCTGCACTTTTTTGAAACATGTTTTTGTACAAAAGTGGAATAAGTAGCCTCCTCTTTTGCCAGACATTTTATCTGTCTTTCCTCTCTCTCTTTTTTTTTTTTTTTTTTACAAGAACTGTTCTTGCACACGTTTGCCACCGCTGTTCTTGTTTGTTTTCTCCTTTGTTGAAAAGGGAAAAAAAGTGAAGGCCATCTCCCTCCGCCTCCTGCTGACCAGCAAGTTGCATCACACGAGCGCGGCCGGCCTCATATAAGCTGTGCGCTTCGGACTCGTCAGCCTTGCGCACCGGCTGCACGCCAGTGGGTCCAACAAAACCCACGAACACATCTCAGCATCTGAGCTCGTCTTTTGTTGATCTTCTTCTTCTCCTTCTTTTCACTTCTTTCTTTTTTGTTGGCGAAAAATGTCCGGGGTCCCGCTCACGAAGGTTGTGGTGGCGATGTGCGCGTGCGTGTGCGCGTGGAGCACCGTGGTCCATTGCGTGCCGAAGAATAAAAGACAGAGTGGACAGTATCAGGTGTATCCTGATTTCCACGACACAGACGCTGTCAGCGCAGGTTTGTGCGAGCATTTTTCTTTTCACTTTCTTCAGCGCAGCAACTTTTAGACATTATTTTAATATTGAAGTTTAGGAATCACCCTTTTAATTTGAGTGTCGTGGTCTTTTATTGTTTTTGCACAACGGTGTTTTACTTCCACTGCATTTATTTCTAGAGCGTGCCTTTTTCTCACATTTAGTTGATAGACGGTAGTTTGACAAAATGGTGCTTGTAGTTTAGCAGTTTACGACAACATTCTGAGACTGTCACCACGAAGGAGTCTGTAAAACGCAATTTGAGCATTTATTCAGTATGCTTGATTTCCAGTTCAAGGTCCACGTACGTACTCGGGAGCTTTGTCCGCCAAATCAGTGTCCTATACCAGTTCTTCTCAAACAGTGGGTCGCCCCTCCACTAAGGGGCGCGGTGCAGCTGAGGGGGGTGCGTGTGACTCTCCGTACTACAATAAAGTGTAATTGCACCTCCGCTCCAGTCGTTGGCAGTGTCGCTCTCATTGTGCGCAGCAAGTATGAACTCTACGGTGTCGGTTTGTTTTCAACGAAAATGCGTTTATTTCTAGTTGCGGTGGAGTGTGTGCCGGGGTGGGGAGGCGAATTGTTTTCTTCTTACCAGGGGGGGCGTGAATGAAAAGAATTGAGCAGCACTGTCCTATACGACACCGATCCTTTTACAACTGATATATTTCTGCGTACTCGCAATACGCATTTGTTGAAATCTGCACTCTGTTTGTCCTGTAATGCGACAATTCAGTGCATTATTAGAACAATTTAGCCGCGGGTGATCTAGTATTTTTTTTCCCCTCTGCACATATAGTCCAACTATATGTTACTATTGTGAGGCAAAACTACTACTGGACATTTTAGTGCGACGATTCGAGTCTTGGTGGCTACTAGTGTGGGACACTACCTACTAGTTGGGCCTTGTGGTGGTATTAGTGCAGTGCAATAGTTTATTAGTCAAGTACCAGTTGGCCAAAAGTAACACCGGTTGTGGAATAGTTGTGGACAGCTGTTCTACTCGTGCACCGAATCGTCTTAATCGTTTGAACAAAGAGCACACTAGTACATGGACCTTATGGTGACTGTCTAGGTAGGATATTGAATAAATGGCCTTCGAGGTGGATCTTTATTTTGTAAACAGCCCTCAGTATGAAGTGTAAGTGGAATATTTTGTGTAAATTTCCCTCAAATCTCAAACAAGCGGCAAAGTTCAACCACGAAAGGTTGAACTAAATCAGTTTTCTTGTAGTGTGGGAACATTATTGAATATCATCTTGAACGTTCGCCCAATAATGATGTGACCATGAAGCGTTTTTATGCTCTGTACCGTAGTTGGCTGCGAGGAAAACGGTCGCTCCTTCAGAGTCAACGAACAGTGGGAGAAACCTTACCGGGGCAGCACACTCGTATGCACCTGCAATGGCGCGCAAGGCATCAAGTGCAAAACTAAGCCTGAAGGTCAGTGAAAAGTTGTTTTTATTTTTTTTTCTGATAATGATTGCATTCGTTACTACTTTGCTTTTGACATGAACACGTTTCTTCAAGTTGAGTGCATAATAATGCGGGAGAAATTGGTGGAAGGGCAGCCTATCCGAGCACTCTTTTTGTAATTATGTCGTGTTTCCTTTTTACTTTTATTAGTGGAGGAGTCTTGTTATGATAAGTACAATGACCGGACATACCAAGTCGGTGAAACCTACGAGAGACCAAAGGACGGAATGATGTGGGACTGCACTTGCCTTGGATCCGGTCGAGGCAAGATCAGCTGTACCATCGCGAGTGAGTGACTGAAAATATGCTCGAGACTTTTATTTGATCAACACTGACTTGTTCAGTTCGGTGCCAAAATTCAATAAATAAATACACCGTGAAATCTTGAATGAAAATGGACATTAATTAATTAAATATGGAAAGAAATAAATAAATGTGTAATTAATTTAATTACCAATGATTATATGTTAAAAAACATATCTATCTATCTCTCTCTCTCTCGTATATATAATTACTTCTGTATTTAATAAATTAATTATGTAATTACTTATTTATGTGTTTAATTAATGAATTCATGGTCCTGCGTTGCAGTGTTTCATGAATTAATTTAATTTGTCTGATTGGTTGGGCCGCTCATCAAGTCAAGGCGTTTAGCCCCGCCCACTAACTTTGATGGGCGAGTTTGACAGGTGAAATTAATTCATGAAACACTGCAACGCAGGGACATAAAATAATTGAATACAGGAATAATGAATTAAATTGATAAATAATGAATTAAAAACAGAAATAATTTATTTAAAAACTGAAAGAATTATTTATATAATTATATAGATTTTTTGGACATGTAATCATTGGTAATTTAATTAATGACACATTTATGTATTTAATTGCACATTTAATTAACAAATGAAATGAATTAAACATTTCATGGTGTATTTATTTATTTAATGTTGGCACTTTCAGTCGTCACGGAATGTATTTGCTTTGCATTGGCGTTATCGAACCTGAGCGTTCAGGGACTCCGGGGGATACGTTCCAGAGCCACACCCATCCATGACAAGTGAAAATTTGTGATCTATAGAGTATATCAAATTGTTAATTGTTGTTTTCCCACTCCCAAATTTGAACTTATTAAAAGACACTTTATAAAGTGCTCTCCCTTTCCAAAAAATGGGAGACCATCATATAAATGATTCCATATAGAAAATGGACATTTCCAAATGGTCAACCAAACCATATAGTTCATCTCACAAAAGTCGGCGATCTTTATGCTGAAATACAAAGTGAAAGCCCGAAGGTGGGCTAACGCATATGAACACGAGCGGAACATTTGAACGAAAGGCGGAGTCCAACACAGTCCACGGACTGCTTACCAGTCTCGCACAGGGCGAAGAGCGACACAGACGACCACCATTCGCACCGACGCTAAGTGGGAGCTGAACACACAAGTCAGGCCAGTGCTAGCGTAGCGCGACACCATCGGTGATCTATTATCAAGCTCGCAACGACTGCTGCTCATTTAGCGCAGCATCAACACATACAAGCTGCGGAAGAGCAGCACTCGCAGGCGGAAATTCTCTCGACCTGCCGAATGAACTTTTCATGTTGCCGTTCGCAGATCGCTGCCATGAAGGTGGAAGGTCTTACAAAATCGGGGACACCTGGCAGAGGCCTCACGACACCGCCGACTACATGCTGGAGTGTGTGTGTCTCGGAAATGGCAAAGGAGAATGGACCTGCAAGCCTGTGGGTGGGTCAGGTTTTTTTTTTTCGCTACGAGTTGCATCGCGCAGTTACGCGCTCCCAACGCCAACTTGTGTTTAATAGCGCTGCAAATATCCAACGGGCCAGTCAAACAAAGAGTGTGTCACGGCAATGATCTCATAATTATTGGCGTGCTCGTGATAGTTTGGATTTCATAGCCAAGTCTCCCAAATCCTAAAATTTGGATTGAACATTTGAACATTCAACTTTGGCGTACTAGTAGCACAAGTGAGGCAAAAGTGCACACCACTAGTATGGCTAGTGAAGCGCTAGATGTTAACTAGTAGTGTTATCATGTTCTAGTGGCACGCACCTGTCAACTAGTGACTTGTTTCTCCTAAAAATTCAACACCGGGATATAATATGACATCAATGTGAAGAACAGGATCTTGATTTCTTGGTTTTGATCGGCCAGCAGAGAAGGCCTTGATGGCCTTGACCGCCCGCCACTTGTTAGGATGCACGAGTCCTTCTATTGGCGCACTAAATTGTCTCGCTAGTAAGGTCAACGTGTATACGAGTACACGGACATGTTTTGCATACCTGCTTGCTTGTCTACCCAGCTGAGCGTTGCTATGACAACAATGCCGCCTCGTCATATGTGGTGGGGGAGACGTGGGAGAAACCCTACCAAGGCTGGATGATGCTGGACTGCACTTGCCTGGGCGAGGGAAACGGCCGAATCACGTGCACTTCCAGGAGTAAGCCGATCCACGCGCACACTTTTGCTCATCTTTTCCGAGCGCGTTCCGACCACTCCGACTCTCCGCCCAGACCGTTGCAATGACCAGGACACCCGAAGGTCCTACCGCATCGGCGACACGTGGTCAAAGAATGACGCCGGCGGGCACGCGCTGCAGTGCTTGTGTTTGGGAAACGGCCGCGGAGAGTGGAAGTGCGAGCGCCACAACGCCGGCCAAGGTGACAAAGGAAAAGCACGCGCGGCCACGCTACAAGATGAGCGCATGACTTTGTTGGGGTTTTTTTTTTTCAACAGGCACCGGTTCGGTGTTGGTGAGCCCCCTCCATCCTCAGCTGCAGCCAGAGCCCCCCGCGGAAGGAACCTGCCGCACCGACTCCGGCGCCACCTACTACGACGGGCAGCGTTGGCTCAGAAGCCAGGGCAGCAAGCAGATGCTTTGCACTTGTCTGGGAAATGGCGTCAGCTGTGAGGAGTGGGGTGAGTCCGGTTGGCAAGCATCGCTCCGTCATTCGGGCTTTGAAATGAAAAAAATTCACAATTGACGACTGGGAACGAATGACATCGGAGCCGCTCAAGACTCAGCTTGCAAACGCCACACCACCAAAACCAGGAAATAAGTGAGCCGTGATTGGTCCTGAGCCTCCGTGGGCCCCTTGACGCTCCGTGATGTCATTTGCAAAATGGAAAGAATGGAAAAAGAAAAGAAATTGCGAAGGAATGAGAATAGTTTGACGGAGGTTTGAAAAGCATCACTCGAGAGCAAATTGAACTTGTTGTTGCGTGCAGAGGCCCGTCACCAGGTGTACAGCGGCAACTCCGATGGCCGCCCATGCGTCTTCCCGTTTGTTTTCATGGGCAAGACCTACTACTCGTGCACCACGGACGGACGCACGGACGGCCAACTCTGGTGTTCCACCACCTCAGACTACGAGCGAGACCAACTTTACTCTTACTGCACCGAGAAGAATGGTAAGAAAAATGGCGGATCTTTTGAGATAAGCACGTCGACTCTCGAGACAAAAGTGGCCCAAAGAGTTCTTTCCATTCGGCCTGTCGGACCTTCTCGGCCGCCGACAAAATGGCCGTCGGGCGTGAAAAATGAACGGGATGTAAAGTCGCATGGTTTCCTCCGCTTCTTTCCCAGCCATTGTGGCCACGCGAGGCGGAAACTCCAACGGCGCTCTTTGCCACTTCCCGTATCTGTACAGCGGCCGCAACTACACGGACTGCACATCCGACGGCCGTCGCGATAGCATGAAGTGGTGCGGAACCACGTACAACTACGATGCCGATCAACACTTTGGATTCTGCCCCATGGCCGGTGAGAAAATGGAAGAGCGACTTGCACGCAGGAGGGCTGCGCCGACAAACGATTTCTTTGGTCGTGCTCATATTCACAATTACAATCAGGCAGTTATCATAAAAAAAAAAAATGGTTCTTTGAATTGAATTAAAGTGAAAAACGTTCTCGACAACAATATTTTCTACGCCGCCCCACGAGTGGAAACATATTCGGATGATTATTGCTTTGATTGAATATGATATGCATGAAGCAGCAAAATGCGTTTTCATCAGAAGACTCGATTTAGACGGAACAGAAATCCTTTGCCTTACTTCCCCTTTAATTTGAAATGTTTTTTTTTCCTCTCTCCTCTAAAATGACAACCGCATTCCACTCATGTGCAACCGATGTACATTTTCAAATTCTGCAACCAGCCGAGAGATCTTCCACTTCTTAAATTACAGTCGTACATAATTCTTCACCATTGCACTGGTAGAAAAATGCATGCAAGAAATTCTAGAATAAAAGCTATTTGACAAAAACATGCTTCAATTTGGACAACTTGACATTTACAGTTGGAAATGGCAAAATCTGACCCTTGTGGGATTTCATTGCATTTGCATAACAAATCGAAATGCTTCAAAAGAAAAAGAAAGCAAGATGGGAACTAATGGGCAACATGGAGAGCCCGGCGGGTTCATTATTTGGGCGACTTGTAGACGATGGATGCGGGTGAAATCCAGGAACTGTTGTGGACTTAGTTTGCGTGTTTTTGAGTATTTGCTGGACCCATCTGAACTCAGAAACAAATCAATAGTCACGAGCACGTGTGCGCGCGCTGGAACTTTTTGTTCTTATTTTTGTGCGCAGCCCACGAGGAGGTGTGCACGACTAACGACGGCGTCATGCACCGCGTCGGTGACAAATGGGACAAACGGCATGACGTCATGGGGCACATGATGGAGTGCACGTGCACCGGCAACGGTCGCGGGGAGTGGAATTGTATCGCTCACTCACAGCTGCGAGGTGCGAGCCACAAGAGGTCACGATGCTCGCCGGTTGTGTCGTCTGTCAACCGCGTGATCTTTTGTGCATCCAGATCAGTGCATAGTGGAGGGCTTGACCTACGACGTCAACCAAGAGTTCTCCAAGCGCCACGATGAGGGCTACATGATGAACTGTACCTGCTACGGACAAGGACGCGGACGTTGGAAGTGTGATGCTATTGGTAAGTTCTTAGCCTCCGTGGAGCTAAATCACCATTTGCGGAGCATCGGTTCATAAGTGTCGAGGCTTAACGTGAAAATGAATACAAAAATATTTGACACAACACACAGAAGAGTGATGTGAACAACCCTGACAAATTTGGATGATTGAAAAAAAAAAAAAGATGGATTAATGAAGCCGTTGCCTCTGCACTTGAATGCGGTGGGCCTTGAAGAACTTTTTTTTTTATGCGTTCACATTCACAAAATATATCCACTTAAAGCCTCCAGTGGTTGAGATAGATCCCACTGGAATGGCAAGGGGGATTCCGTGGTGCGATGAGAGGCACTAGCTCATTAGCTAGCTCAGCAGCTAGCCCATTAGCTAGCTCACTCGCTGTTAACTCATTCACTGCCATTGACGGATAAAGACGTCAAAAATCTTTTTTTTTTGTTAAGCATCAGTGCTTCTTTGCGGCATCACCTTCTCTTGTGAGAATTTATATAACTACACCTATCCCTTCTGTTAATTGCGACACCCCATTTTGGGGCTAGCTAACTAACAATCTTTTTTTTTAACTCGGCTGGTAGTGAATGAGTTCATGTTTAAAAGTGAAGCTCCAAAAGTCACCATCCAAAATGAGTCATTTTCTTGACTTGTTTAGGAGGTCTCAGGCGTGAATGCCGAGCCGGTGTGTACAATTTGGTGTTTGGAGTTTTTTCATGCGACGTTATTTGGCGAGTGAACCGACTTCACCCACGTCATTCTCGTCTCCTTGAACAGATCAGTGTCAGGAGCCACAGACGAGGGCGTTCTATCAAATTGGAGAGTCATGGGACAAAGTCATCCACGGCGTCCACTATCGCTGTTATTGCTACGGCAACGGGATTGGAGAAATGAGGTGTGAACCCCAGCAGAATTTCCAAGGTGGGCAACAATATATCCTACTCCACGCCTGCTCATCGTCAAAAAATATGTCGTACTTAGCTGGAGCTCTCATCCGAAGGTTCGGCCAGAACTAAATATTTTTGTCGCGGTCTTACCGGCACCAATGAAAGAGATCTATTTGCCAATAATGGTGGGCAGATAAATAGTACTTAGGTGTGAGGTCACACCGCGAGAATGTTTGCGTGCCGACGCTTTGGTGATCCCAAAAGTCATCTTTCACCCACGCCGACCCGCCGCCGCACTTCTGTAACACCATCACGCGAACGTGCCGGATGTGGCCCCCGGCTTCTTCTTTCGCTCATCCAGTCTGGCTGCAACTTTCCAGGTGGCCACAGGCCCGTCCAGGTCATCATCACGGAGGCGGGCAAACAGCCCGACTCGCACCCCATCCAGTGGAACCCGCCCTCATCGGTTCAGATCACGCAATACATCCTCAAATGGAAGATTGTGAGTCGATGATTTGGATTTTTCACATCTGTTCACTCTACTGGGAAAAAAAAGTGATCGTCACTCATGTCATCTCATCTGTGTTGTTTCTAGAAAAATTCCCGTAGCCCCTGGAAGGAGGTGGTGGTTCCCGGTCACCTCAACTCCTACACCATCTCAGGTCTGCGTCCAGGCGTCACCTATGAGGGTCAGCTGATCAGCATTTTGCGCTACGGCCAACGCGAGGTCACGCGTTTCGATTTCACCACCACGCATGGTTCTCGTGAGTAAAAACGACACCTTTTCAAAAGTTGCCCCGCTATCAACTCACACCTGCAACTCGACCACAAAAGCTCGATCAAAAGTGATGCCTTTGCTATTTTGATCGTTTTGGATCACTAGTGACACATAGTTGTCTTGTAGTTGTCCTACATGTGTCCCAAAGTTGTCCTATTTGAGTTCAGAAATAGGATGAAATGGTCGAAAATTGGTCGGAGTGAAAAACCAGGAAGACATCGGCATCCTACTCGTGCGCGGAATTGTCTTACCGGTGAAGACAAAGAGAATATTCGTACGCGGAGCTCAAAGTGGATATCGATGATATGGAATAAAAATAAGTAGAGTGCTTCTCAATTGTTTTCCGTTACGCCAGCAAGAAAACAAATCGCGCCTCCTCCCCACCCATGCTCTGCTGCAATTACAAATAAACGCATTTTTGTTGCAAAACAAACCTACACCGTCGAGTTAATACTCGCTGCGCACAATGGGCGAGGAGAGCGCCACTGCCAACTACTGGAGTGGAGGTGCAATTACACTTGACTGCAGTACGGCAGGAAAAGGAAGCATGCCCCCCCTCAGCGTCGTATCGCACCCCCCACGATTTGAGAAGGTTACATAACGGAACAATATCCCTTCTCCCCTCAAGTGGAAACGTCCGAGGGCGAGACCAACAAGCCTCCGCCGCTGGTCGACACCTCGGAATCTGTGACGGAAATCACCTCAAACAGTTTTGTCGTGTCCTGGACTTCGGCCTCAGCCACCATCTCCGGCTTCAGGGTGGAATATGAGCTCAGCGAGGAGGGTGCCCAGCGGCAAGTCTTGGGTAAATCCAAAGAACGGCGTTGCGCAAATGTTGATGGGGTCAACCCGTAACTTGACCTTTCTCTGTTTCAGACCTTCCGCGAACATCCAGCTCTGTCACCATCGGTAACCTTCTGCCAGGGCGCAGATACAACGTCAACGTCTTTGAGCTTCCAGACGACGGCGATGCCACCCTCATCCTGTCCACCTCCCAAACGACCGGTTAGCGCAAAGAAATCTATTTTCTAATCGCATTCGTCCTGGTTTTTCACAGGAACTCGTGAAAACTGAGATAAAGTAAGCCTCGCGCAGTGGAAATCCCTCTCGTAAAAGGTTTATAATTACCTACAGATGCCCAGAGATGGCGGCAAAGCACTACTTTTCTATGAGACGGGGCTATGACCTGAATCAGTGATTTTCCCATTCTCCAAAATTCCCACATTTTTTTTTTTAATATTCCTCATTCTTAAAGATAAAGATAAAGATGTCCTTTATTAGTCCCTAAATGGGGAAATTTGAAATTTACTTTTGCAAATGAATGTTGACTTTTAACTTCTCTACCCACATTTCTTGACCAATTGAAACTTCGCCAACTTCAAAATCGCAACAAAAACAAAACTCGACAGAATTATTCAGAATTTTCTGAAAATATCCCAAATCTGGCGGCACGGTGGGCGACTGGTTAGCGCGATGGCCTGACAGTGCAGAGGTCTTGGGTTCGATTCCGGCTCCGGCCTTCCTGTATGGAGTTTGCATGTTCTCCTCGTGCCTGCGTGGCTTTCCTCCGGGTACTCCGCTTTCCTCCCACATTCCAAGAACATGCCTGGCAGGTTTATTGGATGCTCTAAATTGCCCCGAGGTGTTTGTCTTTGTGTGCTACCCTGCGATTGGCTGGCGACCAGTTCAGGAGTTCAGGGTGCGACCCCGCCTACTACCCAAAGTTAGTTGGGAGGCTCCAGCACGCCCGCATTCGTCGTGAGGAGAAGCTTATCAGATATTGGATGGTCTCCCAAATCTTGGAAAAAAAAAAATCCCAATTTTTTGGGGTGAATATTTTGCGACTATATAGTGGACCTCCTCCTCCCACACTCCTTCTTGTCCTGCTGTACATAATGTAAGTCAATTAAGATGACTAAAAAAACAAAAACCAAAACAAACGTAACTTTTACAAGACGTGACAAAGCTTGCGCCGCTCTGCTTTTTCTCAGCCATTACTTTCAGAATAAGAGCAATTCAAAAGAAGGTTCCTCCCGTCTTCCTTTTTTTTCATTCCAGCTCCTGACACTCCTGCTCAGTCTGCTGTCGATGACGTGGGGGAGACGTCGATCCGCATCAGGTGGTCCAGACCTCAAGCTCCAATTACTGGTGAGCAACCAAATGATTGTGTTGGCCCTCTTATGTGGAAGGTCATCCAAACGTGACGTGTCTGGCCGTTGACTTTCAGGGTACCGTGTGGTCTACACGCCTTCCGTGGAGGGCAGCAGCACTGAGCTCAACCTGCCCGACTCGGTGACCTCGGTGACCCTGGTCGACCTTCTTCCCGGCGTGCTCTACAACATCAGCATCTTTGCCGTCGAGGAGAACCAGGAGAGTGAGCCTGTTTTTGTCCAGGTCCAGACGACTGGATCTTCTCAACCCGGTATGTTTGGCCAGTGAAGATGGAAGCTGTCGTGATGGGTTTTGTTTTGTGTTTTTTTTTTTTACCATTTGAGCACATGGCGGCCCCTGAATGACCTCCGTGTGATTCACGGTGCTCTTTGAAACGGACCCAAGCACAGATTAGGAGATAAGAATGCGAGCACAACCGACACGCGCCAAGAAACACCGTCTATCAGTCCTTATCACATCTGCGGCTGCAAGCGAAAAAAACTGTTGATCTGGTTTTAAAAGCAAAACCAGATGCTGGAAATTGTTTGTTGAAGAACATTTCTCTTGTGTCGTCTCTTTAATCGGGAACACGAATCGTAAGTTTTTACCGGCGTTCCAAAAGGAAAATCACACACACACTTGCGTTTGGTGGCATGACAATTTTGCAGCCGTCTCTTAATTTTTTCCTCCTGAGGTGAATATAAAATACGTCACAACATTTTGCATTTGACTAGTAATTCCAAAACACAAATGTCACGACTATGACTTGCAGAATTTTGCCGATAATTGCCACACCAAAGAGAGGACGAGGAACTCAAGATGGATTCTTTTTATTGGTCATGTTCAAACAGCTTGCGTGATATTTTTTCGAATCGGCGGCGGGCCGTGCATTTCACACGAAGGCCTTCAGCAAAGTCCTCCTAACTGGCTGAATTCTGATTGGATTAAAACTCGACACTAGGATGTAATATGATGTGATCTTTTTTTTCTCGATGATGTCGGGCCAGCAGAAAAGGCCTTGACGGCCCACCACTGATTAGAACGCACGTGGAGAGATCTGGCGACTCGACGCCAGATTGTCTCGTTGGTCACTTCACGCGTGCTCATTGATTCTGTGCCACAGAGGAGGTGGCCGCCCCCACCGACCTGCAGTTTTACGAGGTCTCCGATGTGAAGATCACCATCACGTGGAACGGGCCCCCCAGCGAGGTGACGGGTTACAGAGTCACCTTTTCCCCCGTCGGGCCCGATGGCACCGAGATCAGACCCCTCCAGTTGCCGGTCTCGCCCAACGCCTACGCCGATATCACCCACCTGCAGCCAGGCACTCGGTACCGCTTCTACGTCTACGCCGTTAACGGGGGCGTGGAGAGCGAGCCGCTCGTGGGAGAGATGTTTACCAGTACGTCTTGTTCTGAGGAGGGTTGAAAGATTTTGCAACTTTCAAAGTCGGAAGTCTTACTTTGTGTTGTCCTCCAGAACCGGACGCTCCCACCGACGTGCAGTTCACCGACATCGGCCCAGACAGCGCTCTGGTCATTTGGGAAGCTCCCCGCGCTCTGGTGTCTGGCTATCGTCTCTTCTTGAGCATCCAGGGCTCCAGCCCTGTCGAGAAGAGAATTCCTGGCGGGGTCACCCAATACGCTCTGAGGAATTTGCGTCCCGAAACGGATTATACGGCCGCTCTGCATTCCGAGCTGGACAGTGTGCTGAGTGAGCCGATCACCACGCATTTGACCACAGGTGAGTACACGAGGTGAGAAGGGGACATTTACACGAATGTTGTTCTGAAGACCAGAACTCTCCAAGGCAAGACCCAAACTTTTTTTTGGGGGGTCGAGTCACGGCGGCAGCAGCGGCTTCGGCAGGGAAGCCCAGACTTCCCTCCCCCCAAGCCACATCTTCCAGCTCCTACGGAGGGATCCCGAGGCGTTCCCAGGCCAGCCGGGAGACTTTTCGTCCCTCTAGCGTGTCCTGGGTCGACATCGACCGGTGTCACATGCCCAGAATACCTCACCAGGGAGGCGTCCTGATCGGATGCCCGAGCCACCTCAGCTGCTGGCTCCTCTCAACGTGGAGGCGCAGCGGCCCGACGCGGAGTCCCTCTCGGATGGCCGAGCTTCTCAAACTATCTCGAAGGGAGAGAACGGACACGCTGCGGAGGAAGCTCATTTCGGCCGCTTGTATCACGCAACACGGGGGTCACCAAACCGGACCCCTCATTGCCTCGACTGCAACTAGAAATTCTGTCCATAAAAAGGCAAGACCAAAAACCTTGAAAATGTCTTCTCAAGACCAAGACGGCGCTCAAGTGTGACAAGGCCAGCAATGTATTTTTCAAAGCGCTGATCCGCTTGAGGATCACGGCGCTCCTGGCTCAGAACTGATCACAGTCTCAAGTCGGCTTTGTGAACGATTGCACAATCTAGCTTGCGTGAGAACACACTTGCCAGCCCCGCATCCACTTCACTGCAGTTTGCTAATCGTCATGTTCTTTTTTGTTTTTTTTTCCAGCGCCCCAGATGGGAAATGCGCCTGCTTTCAACACCGAAGTCACCGATACCTCCATCATCATCACCTGGGTGCCTGTCCGCAGGTTTAGCTACAAGGTAGCGGCCACAGCAAGCTCGCGACGTGAAAATGGATTATTTGATGGATTTTTTTGTCTTTGTTGACATTTTGGTTCGCACGTCACATAACAGACGAGGACACTTTTCACTTTTGGTTTCATTCTGAATTTTGCTATTCAACTCCTTAGTAGAGAGCAAAAGATACCAAAGCATCGAGCGGTGCACATTCGAATATTCCGAGAAGGTCAAATGAAGTTCACCCTGAAATCTCCGCCAAAAGCCCAACGTCTTTACGAGAGGCTTAGCGTGATGATGTCACGTCTTTGGTGTGCTTTTCTCATTTGCTGATCTGATCTTCTTTCCAGCTGTCGGTGCTGCCCAGCCAGCAAGGAGAGTCGCCAAGACACAGGACCTCGGACACAGGACGCCTTCATGTCACCGGTTTGATTCCCGGAACTCAGTACACTTACAGTGTTCAGCCCATCGTCAACGGACGCCCGCGTGGAAACGCCATCACGCGCAACGTCGTCACTTGTGAGTCACCGTCAAACACTTTGGGCCCGATTTCGTCAAAGTTGACCCACCGGAAGCAGGCGGGAATGCGTCGTCCGTACGTGCCAAATTGGCACGCAAATGCGTTCCCGCAATGTTAGTGGCCAAATTCGAGATGAATGGCCGGATTTGCCATTCTGCGACGCTGAATCGCAGGTCCGAACACATTTTTAGGGAAAAATGGGTGACCTGTCAGAATTTGTCAGCCTAAATTTGAGAGAAGAAGAGTATTTAAGACGACTACTCAAAGATCCATTCTGTCTATCGCCGGCCTCCCATTTTTTCCGACACCACTCCTCCTTTTCCAAAATGAAACGCAACTACATGGAGAACGGATTTTTTACGTTCCTTTTTCCTCCAATCTCTTTTATCTTCACCCAGTGTGGCAAATGGTGCTTTCCTGTCCTTTTTTTTTTTGTTTTGTTTTTTTTGTCGGGTGTGCTGTCCCACGTTTTAAACGGAACGTTATGCAGAATACGCAAATATGTTGAATGACCACGCGTTGAATCCAAATTCTCGCCGCAATCGTCTACACTTTTGGGTCTCGTTCCCTTATCAGACATGGAATTTGTGTACCTCAAAAAAAACATTTGCGCTTAATACCTGAGGTTATTTACCATATTTTCCAGACTATAAGGCGCACCTGCATATAAACCGCAGCAACCACTTTGCAAAAAAGACATACAAGCCACACCAGAGTATAAGCCGCAGTTTTCTATGTTGAAAAAATGTCCAGAACGATTTTGTATTGTGAATGCACATAAAGGTACATAAACAACTTTGCTCATTAAAACAGAACAGACCTAAAAGAAGAAAAAAAAATAGACATTTAGTTCACGTATTTTCTGAACTGTAGATCGCCCCACAGAAAAGTCGCACCCTTGTATTTGCCGCGTGCTTCCTGAGAATACTTCCACTGACACTTGAAACTTCATTTTGCACTTCTGGTGCTCTCGAATTGTTCCCACGGTGAAAACTGTTCACCAAAGCACATCAAATTTCTTTTACATTTCTTGCCAATTGCGCTGCAATCTTCGTAGACCACGCCCACCCGTCTGTTCCCACCAACAATTTAACACCCGCTTTTTGGGATCCCTTCGCCGGGCCTATCGAACGGCTCTGTCGCAATGCTTGTCCTGTGGCCTCATTGCAGCTTTGTCGCCTCCCACTGACCTGAGAGTCCAGTCCAACTCTGACACAGGAGATCTCGCCGTCCACTGGAAAGCCTCCAAAACACCAGGTAAATATTGACCAGGTTTCCCGGAGCCCACCGAGTCTAGACGTTGACCTCTGAAAACACCTTTCCTGGTACATCTTTTGGACTTCTCACAGCGAGTCCCAAAAGAGCAAATTGTGACGTCTTTTTCCACCCCCTCACTCGGCAGACATCAGCGGCTACAGAGTGTCCAGCGCGCCCACCAGCGGACAGAAAGGAAACAGCATCGAGGAGTTTGTGAGGGCCGATCAAACGTGGTGCATGCTGGAGAACCTGAATCTCGGGGTGGAGTACAACATAAGCGTGTTCACAGTCAAGGAGCATTTGGAAAGTCTGCCCGTGTCCACCGTTATCACACCAGGTAAGTGCTGCAGCCAAAGGCCTTGACACCAATGAAGACGACGCTTTTGTGTTGAGTCCGTGACGCGTGTTTCCGATGTGAGCCATTCGAGAAAGAGTCGGGTGACATCGGGGAATACACGCATTATCTTGGGGTTATTTGAGCAGAAATCTTGAGAAAGTCTTTGTTCATGACCCAGCGTGCTGTGTACGTGTAATTGTTGAGTTTTCTGCTTCACAAGGCCTCAAGCAGGCACAACAGCCGGGGACTAAGTGGACGCTATTATTTTCATAAACGCTGACATTGTGACCTATTTTATTGAGTGTCATGTTGTCGAAATCCCGTCCTCGAGAGCCCCCGCCACGCCTGTTTTACGTGTTCCCCTCCTCCAACAAGCTTTGCAGAAACTTGATTGTGAAAGTCTTGGAGGAGGGAAACAGGCGGGATCGGGCCTTCGGACTTTCTTCTTGTTTCGTTTCGTGCAATCCAGAGTATTATGAACATAAAAGCCAGGGAGACGTTGTGGTTCTTTATAATCATACATTCTTCCACTCTAAAGTACTCCACGAAAATCCCATTTGGAATTCTTGCAAGCTGCACTTTCTTCTGCCAAAGAATCAATACAAAATATTTTCTTGTTTAGAATTATTTGTGATTGATATGGAGTTGAACACGTTTTATGTGTTGTTGAATCCATCTCCCCCCCCCCCCCCCCCCCCCCCATTTATAACCTGCTGGGGTCTTTGGCTAACAATTGCATGCCCTCAGTTGATG
This sequence comes from Idiotropiscis lumnitzeri, assembly GCF_059441095.1. Classification (NCBI taxonomy): domain Eukaryota; kingdom Metazoa; phylum Chordata; class Actinopteri; order Syngnathiformes; family Syngnathidae; genus Idiotropiscis; species Idiotropiscis lumnitzeri. Next base: position 29,845,411 of record NC_142395.1, on the reverse strand, counting down.
ATTTTTTATTTATTTTTTTTTCTATTTTCAAATTTGAATGTTGAATGTATCTGTCCTGGCACTGAATGTTTGAATTTGTCCAATGAATCCATGCCATGTACGCTAATCATTGTCTTTGTGTCTTTCTAATGTCGCTTGCGCTTTGCACCTGGCCTAACCCTTCCAGACATACGTCCACCGAGACATATTCGCTTTGTCGACATTACTGACACCACCATTGGCCTGCGCTGGATCCCTCTCAACTATTCCACCCTAACGGGTTACCGGATAACGGTCGCGACGGCGGGCGAGAGCGTGCCCATTTTTCAAGATATGGTGGACGCATCAGCCGGTTATTACACGCTTCGTGGTTTGGAGCCCGGCGTGGACTATGACATCAGTATCGTCACGGTTACGGAAGAGGGCGAAAGCCAGCCGACCACACACACAAAGCAAACTCAAGCGGGTGATTTGAACATTTCACTCTATCTGCGAGGAGAACGGGAGTTTGAATGACACACTGGATGAAAATGTGACCATTTGGAAAGGATCGCTTCCTTATTTTCCACTTGGATTCTTCCCGAATTGGAGGGCTATTTTGTCACCAACATTTTTTTAAAAATGACAATTTACGTTGTTAAAAGAAAAGGTAATATTATATAAATATATTAAAGAAACAATATTATTCGCCATCTCCTATTTTTAGCTGTTTCGTGCAACCCTTTTTACAGACACAAAGGTACCGCAAAAACAGATGTAAAAATTGTGCAAAATAAATAAATAAATTCAATAATGAAAGATGATCAATTTCATTTGAAAACCAATTTGATTTTTTTCACATTATCATAGTTGTAAATCGCCGCTCACGTTCAATGTTGCTCAAGAGTACATGCTAGCCATGTTAGCTTGAATGCAAAAACAAACTTGCCGATATTCTACAATTGAAATTGAATGTCTTTTCCAGATTATAAGAGGAACGGGAATAAAAAGAAACAAAGTATAAAAAGTGTCGGGCGGACTGAGCCGAACGCAAACGTCTGCTCATGCTCGGAGCAATTAGCTTGAAGTCGTGTCGCTCACTTTTGATGCCGGAAAAGGCGCAAGTTCATTGCAAGATTACTGAAAATACGTCTGTGACGAAACAAAGTCATTTCAAAACAGCAGATTTACGCTATTTTATTTGAGATGTAAGTCGGCCCCCGCATACGCTTTTTGAGCCCTGTGGTATTTCAAATGATATTTCGGGAATCGCACAGACAAGGTCTTCCAATTCTGGAATGATGCACATACCGAACCGTGGTACCATGACTTATGAGTTTATTTAGTTCAATGAGCATCCTCATCACGCCAAGCGCTTTTATCTTCCTCAATTTGACCCGAGATTCTATTCCTGTTTTCTAACACCCCAAAACACCCAAACGTGTTTTTCTAAATGAGAGTGCAGTATGGAAACACACAATAATAACAAAATCCCCCCCCCCCCATTCATTCAATGACAAAGACCAAGTTGTGTGCTGTCATGACACACACATTGTAATCGTCTTTGTCTAGTTTTGCACTCGACTTCCAGTGGCAATAAACAGCTTGAAGCAAGCACACTCGGCCTCTTTTTTGCCGTCGGCCAAATTGCAAACCACTTTGTCGAGGAGACATCATTGACTTCTTTTCCGCATTTTCTCAGGAGCCCCCGTGCGGTTCCAGAAAAGAAACTTTCCAAATTAACTGCAAAAATGTTGAGAACACAAAAGTGTCGTGACACTTTGTTGGCTGTCATGCCGTGCCAATATCGTATGAGAAATGTTTGCTCAAAGCAAAAATGGACATTGAATGACTTCAATTGGGGCACTCGTGAATCAAGGTACCACAATGAAAGCCATCTCCAAAATGTTTGGGCAAAAAAAGTTTTTTCTCCACCAGATCAAGCTGCTCTTTCCCTTCCCTGGTCTCCGCAGTCATTCCCGCTCCCACCAACTTGCAATTCGGCGGCGTGGGTCCCGACCACATCAGGGTCACGTGGACAGTCCCTCACGTCGCCACCCCGAGCGACATTTCTCGCTTCGTCATCCGCTACAACCCCGTGACCGACGACCGTGATTTGAAGGAGGTCAACGTGGGCGGAGCCTCCAACACCTTCTTGCTGCAGAGTAAGACGCAACGCGGCGATAGCCGCCGTGTTTTCGGCTGCATCATTTCAAGCTATTCCAAGACGATAACTCGATCGTTTCCCGTTTGTGCAGACTTGCTTCCTGACACCGAATATCGCATCAGCGTGGTTTACATTTATGGAGAGCGCGAGAGCAATCCGGCCGCAGGAACACAGAGGACAAGTGAGTGGGACGCAATTTCTTGTCCTTGACGCGCCAGAAAGCCAAGCGTGAATTGAACCGACTTGACATCCAGCTCAAGGTCCATGCACTAGTACCCTCTTGGTCTGCACTAGGATGACAAATCAACGCACTGATGCCTTCATCGAACAAACATCTTACCAGTTTGGACATTTCTGCACACTAGCAGGTCAACTTTGACATTCTAGAAGGCAGTGAAGGGAAAACGAAGCTTCAAATTTGCTTCATGAACCAGTTGTTGCATTTTGGAGTCCACTAGATGGCACTGTTGCTTTAAAGAAAAACACAAGTCAGTGTGCTTTCAGCCCAACGTTGAACAAGAGAGCGCCACCTACTGGAGTCCAAAAATACCACAAGTGGTTCATGAAGCACATTTGAAGCTTCATTTGCGCATCACTACAAGTAGGACATGTTACTAGTGAGGCAAAACTGCGTGCACTACTAGTGAAACGTGAATGTTCGAATGTCTCCATGCATGCAGTTGTCGACGAGTGCACAGTTTTGCCTCACTCGTAACTGACTAGTCGTCTGAGGTTGTGTCGCTAGTTATGACAATTGGTCGACTCCTCCATGATGGTTATTATCTCTGCTTCTCAACGAGCGGGGGTGCGGTTCGATGCAGAGGGGGGGGGGGGTGCGTGTGACCCTGGGGAACATGCATTTTTTCACGCTGTACTACAATGAGGTGTAATTGCACATCCTCTCCAGTAGTTGGCAGTGGCGCTCTCCTTGCGCATTGTGAGCAGCGAGGTTTTGTTTTGCAGGCCCAGTTCTCTTCTTGATCATATTTAGATTTTAAATGAAAGTTTGAAAATCTATGAATGTAATTCTGACAGCTTATTTGCAAGACATTTGACTTTTTGCTGTCCCACTTTCACGCGAGAGTGGCAGAGAACATGATGTACTTTTTGAAACGGAATGATCTCCTTCCAGCGCTGGATTCCCCAACCGCTTTGGACTTTTCTGACATTCAAACCAACTCCTTCACCATTCACTGGCGGGCCCCATCCGCCGGTATCTCGGGTTACCGGATCCGCCATCAGAAGACGAGCGGTGGGCGCGCCAAGGACGAGCGACTTCCCCCGAGCCGGACTCATTACACTTTGACCGGCCTGACTCCCGAGACCGAGTATCTCATCGCCGTGTACGCTGTCAAAGGCAATCGGGAGAGTCAAGCCGTGACTGGCACGCAGGCCACGAGTGAGTGTCTCGACCGCACCCAGATTGTGAAAAGCCGATCGCGTTTACGCATGCCGTTTTTGCCGCTGCTTGAGATCATTCGCAAGCTCCCAAATTTACACTGCAGTCCTTGACTATCGGGATATGCTTCTGCAGTTTTGGTCTCTGGCATTTGAAAAATGTTTACTCAATAAACTCAGTCATGGTTATGCACAGCAGTGCCAGTTCACACCGCAGACCAAAGACATTTGAATTTTCCCGACTATAAATGTCTACTTTTTTTCCTGGATTTTGAACCATGCGGCTAATACGCGGGTGTGGCTTTTTCCTTCACGCTCTAGAGTTCAGAAAGAAAATGGCCATTTTGTTTTTGTGCAGTTTGAATGAGCAAAGTTGTTAAAAGGCACCGTTTTAACAATCTCTCGCTCTTCTGCACAAAATTGTTCTGTACATGCACTGAAAACTGCGGCTTTGATGTGATTTTTTTTTTCCGACAAACAGATGCGACAGCTTATAGACACGTGCGCTTTATTATTATTTTTCTCTTCTGGAAATGACTTTCAAAAGTCAAGCTCATTGTCTGTCCCATCAAGTTTTTCATTTTCATTTCATTTGTCCGATATGCTCTTCAAACAAAATGAATCTTCTCCACATCCGCAGTCTCGGATGCGCCCACTGACCTGGAAGTGGTGTCGTCGTCGCCCACCAGCATCACCATTCGCTGGGATGCGCCCTCCGTTGCCGTCAATCAGTACCGGATCACTTATGAAGGAACAGGTCTGCTTTCTTCCGTCATATTTTCACCGCAATCATTAAATACGTCGACAATTTCAGGGATCAACAAAAATGAATTCCAGTCAATTTCCAGATAAAAAAAATACAAAAAAAAAAAATGGGGGTCATTTTGGAAATATTCCAAATTGGAAAGTTTCCATCAAAGTACATTCAATCTCCCTGTGAAAAGTTTGCAACTTTGACATTTTGCAAGACGGTTCTCCTGTCGATTTCCAGGTGGGGGAGCGCCTCAAGAGTTCACCATCCCAGGAACGCAGACCACAGCCACCATCACTGATCTGCAGCCGGGTAGCGACTACACCATCACCGTTTATGCCGTTACCGGAAGAGGGGATAACCCCGCCTCCAACACCCCGGTCTACATCACACACAAGACCGGTAAGGCAAATTCAAAGAAAAATAAATCGGACACTCAATTAGGAGTGCTTGAAATGGAATTTGTTCTTTAGATATTGAGCCGCCTGCCAACATGGATGTGACGGACGTGAGCGACAACGCAATCACAGTGCGCTGGTCACCGGCTCGGGGGCCCGTCGCCGGCTACAGAGTCACCGGTGCGCCTAAAAATGGCCAAGGACCGTCCTACTCTCGGGATGTGTCCTCTGGTAAGAGCCATTTGGAGTTCATCATTTATTGGGATGAAAGTCTTGGGAACAATCGATTCACCAATTGCTTTGGGACAAACTCACTCTGAATCTCCATTTTATAAATCTAAAATCAGTGGTTCTTTTTAAACCAAGTTCCGCCTCAAGTACCACAAGCATAAGCATTAAACGATAGCAGCGTCGTTGATGTTCGTCTAAAACCAGACGGAGGTTTTAGTCCTCAAAAGAATTTTTAACCTTGTTGTAAGCTGCAACATCATGCAGTTTCCATTTTATTGGAAA